>NC_137438.1:920000-987500 GCF_964374335.1 Astatotilapia calliptera
CGTATCCCCCATCGGTCACTGAACTCAAGCTTCCCGTTGCTCTTTCTAGACATCACCCACTTTAATGAACATCTGGATATGAACTTTTAGTGCACATGCATGCTGGCCTGCAAATGTGACGCTAGCCTTCAGCGCAGTGATCACATCTGCTGCTCATTTGAGCGTGGTGATTTCCAGGCTGCAGTGTCTGTTGAAGGAGCGAAGCACTGGACCATCACAGCATCCAGCCCTGTGTTTATCTCTGACTCTCAAATAAAAACCTCCCAGTTCCTGTCTGCTCCAATCCACAATCTGCTTGGCTCCATTTGACTTTCCCCTGCTCCTCTTTTACCGCCAAGATGCGATGCCCCATCTGTTTATGGCCTAATGACAGATGTGGTCCTCAGGAGGCAGAGCGAGGGATGTGAGGAAATCAGCTGGGCCAAATTATTTAGCCACAAGCTGGAGAGTGGCCACAGAAGCTCATCTTGTCTTTTCCCTCAGGGTCTGAACACATGCTGACACAGCCTGTTTCATGCTCACCAACATTATACACTATCTGTTTGCATGACAAAGGATTTCTTTGTCCATGGCGCCACCTAGCGGCAAATGAGGGGAACTGAGCGGGCTGCTGCATGAGCTAAAATCATGTCAGCAGCAACCAGCGCTTATAAACAGCACTGATTCTGACAGCAATCACAAGACTACAGTCAATGAAGTCTAAGTGTGACAGTTACAGAGCATCTTATCTTGACTTTAAACAGGAAATGCATGTCCTGTCCTCTTCCTCCTGAGCGTCCACATTTTGTGCATCACTCCAGTCACATGCGCTCACCTGCTGCTGCCATAGATGCACCTGCTACGTTTTTCCACAAATATCTGATAAGCCAATCACATGGCAGCATTAGGATATACTGACTTAGCATGAAGAGATGCTAAAGTTCAAACTAGGAGAGAGTGATTAAGGTGGCTTTGAACATGGTGTGGTTATCGCTGGTACATGGACTGGTCTGAGAAATTCAGTAACTGGTGATGTACTGGGATCTTTCCACCCCAAAGTCATTGGGGTTTACAGAGAATGGTTTGAACAGAGGAGATATCCAGGAAGTAGCAGCTCTCTGATGCCAGAGGTTAGAGAAGGATGGCCAGAGTCCTTTGAGCTGACAGGAAGGCAGCAGTAACTCACGTAAACACACGTCATACTCCGAGTACAGCTGAGACCACAGGAGGTGCTGCTGTGGCAGCTGAGGGCAGGAAACTGAGTTAATAACATTGTTAGTAGCTGTGAATGGCAGCTGCTTGATTTCAGCACATTAGATAACCATGAGCTTTCCTCTGACCCACACGGCTTCATGTAAACGTGAGTTTGAGCTTTGTATTTGTGCACGTCACACACAACCCTGAACCAATCAAGTTATATATATAAACATATCTCCAAGTTGGGGTGGTGGTTAGCACTGTTGCTTCACAGCAGGGAGGTGCTGTGTGACTCCTCCACCTGCCTTTCTGTGGACTTTGCATGTTCCCCTGCGTCTGCTGCTCCCACAGTCTTAGGACACGCAGGGTTAGCTTGGTGACAGTGGGAAGAAAAACTCCCTTGAACCAGGCTGAGGGAGAAGCAGCCAGTGTGCTGTAGTATATGTGACACATTTCCCTGTCGAGTGTATTTGATCATGATGAGTACAAGCCAACATATTTGTGTATACATGCATCTTTAATACCTGCGGTTTTACAGACTTGTTTCATCTATAAACACCTTGTTGTGCGTTAGTGCGTCATGTTTGGTTGTTTGGGACTTTTGGACTCAGTTATTGGTTACCGTGGAGCGGCTGCAGAGCAGGTCACCTACTAATTGGAAGGTTGGTAGTTCGATCCCTGCCAAGCATCCTTGGGCAAGATCCTAACACCAAGCTGCTCTCTGATGCATCCATGGGAGTGTGAATGCTGTGCACAGCACGATATAAGAATCGGTCCATCGAGCATCTCTTCAATGATGGAACGACACGGGAGAAATAAAACGCCATGCTACAGTGCTGTCAACAATCCTATGCTGGTCACAAACGGTGCTTTCTAGAATAAGCTGGCCTGTTCAGCACCTGCTGTTGTGATCTGACACAGACCGATGCCGCCATGATGGCCCGGGCCAGCATGCAGGTCCTGTTGTTTCTCTGAATTCATGCAGGAAAAAAAGGTCAGCAAACACATCGTTAGTGCACTTTAAGTTTATTCATCACATGCAGAGCAGTTTAACAACATGGATACTGAGGACACGTTGTGTGTTATTGATCAGGATTTTAATCAGTGCTTGAGAGAGAACTGCATCTGTTCAATCAGCAGAAAAGAAATGCTGTCTACAGCAAGCTTTGCTTTCAAAGCTCTGTTATGGACTGAGAGACGCTTCTTATCTTCAGTAGCTGGGCGCTGCCCTCGTGTCGTTCTTCAGCCCAAGCCTTTGACACCAAACACATTTCATAGCAGTTATTTTCAGCCTGAAGCAGAGGATTTGATTTGCTGTTGAAGGCAGCGCTCCGTGAGAGCTGTGCTTCCAAACCATTTACAGGCTGACGTTACAATGACCCCGGCTGCATTTCTTTTAAATGAGTAACAGCCTGACATGGTACGTTTCTAGGAATCTAGATTTTGATTAACTTTTTACAGCGTGCGTATTTATGACAGCAGGCCAGCATCGTGAAGCCCGCTCACGTTTGGCCAAACGAGGGAGTGAACAGAGATTTGGATGAAGGCATGAACTATGAAATATTGGTTCTGAATTCTTGCTGAAGCTGTCAGACCAACAGGCAACACAGCAGGTGCTGATCTGCACGAGCGCTGACAGACGCCCCGTGCTCTTTAAAGCTGGGCAAGGTAACTGTGCCGGCTGGCAGCTGAAGACAGCAGCGAGGAGAAGCTAAAACACTGAAGGGTGATGTCAGCAGGCCGCACGTGCACAGAGTTGATCCTTCATGTCATCAGGTGTGCGAGGAAGAAAAGAGGCGAGTTCTCGTGGTTCAGGCTGTAACATGAAGCACTGCGACATGGAAATGTATTATGTCAGTGAGAGGAGGCATTACAGGAGCCAATCGAATGGTCGAGTCGCTTCTTACACACAACATAAACTAACCTCGGCATGAAACCGTCTGCTTGTTTTCTCCTCAATAAAAGATTCTCCAACCAGCTCACGGGTGGCTGTTGGGTTTGTGATGGAGGCTCCACCAGGAACTTCCTTGTAGTTTGGATGAAAATACCAACATTTGCTAACTAACTAACTAACTAACTAACTAACTATCTTTGCAGCCAGTTTCACAGTAGCGCCTACTGGGCAGCTGGGTGTGGGATCCACATTTTCCCTGGTAAACGGGAGTTTGCAGAGCGACCTGTGTGACTCGGGCTTGCTGCTGCTGTTATTTTCAAATGGAATAGTTGCAAGTATGGAAACTATAAAGGGCGGAGCCACCATGTTACCCAGTCACAAAGACGCCGTCTGCTGGTGAATGTGACGAGAGGAGTGTACCTGCCTGAAACTGAGAGACGTCCCTGAGCCCACACATGAATGTTTGTACCACCTCCACATTAGCCCAGATAGATTTGACAACGCTCTGCGTCCACCCTGCGTTTTCACAGAGTAAAATGCGTCATTGTTTTAGAAAGTCTACGTTTGCGCTGTCCACACTGCGACGCAAAATGCTGCGTTTTCAAACCGCTGCGTTTTCCTTGAGCGAAAACGGCGTCTCAGTGTGGACGGGAGGCCAAAACAGAGAGAAAAGCATGCATCAGTGTGGACGTAGATCAGAGAGCACAGAGTGTGACACTCATCACCACCCAGTGGTCACTCAACAGAATCCAGCTGTGAAGCGCTTCTGCAGCAGTGTGAGGTCACAGATGTGCGTCCACTCTCTGTAGGTGATGTAACCTGAGCACGAGTCAGTGACAGTTGTGATTTGTGAATACGGTGTCTTTGTGAGATCAGCAGTGGTGTTAAAAACAACGACTGCTTCATCACAGACCACCCAGAAGTTAAACGGTTCCCGAGACGTTTGGCTGATCATTAAGACCATTAATATTATTATTATTAAGAATGTGCTGCAGGTATTTACAGACACATAATCCAGTAACACTGCTAAAGAGAGGCCTGTGGCCTGACTTTCTTTCCAAGGATAAATCACAGTTAATAACTGCCAGACAGGGAAAAAGAAACAATATAAAGAACTTGAAGGAATTCATACCAGCTTCCTGTGCCTCCTGTTAAAAATATTACGACCTGACAGGGCTCAGTGCGTCGCCTGTGGAGCAGATTTAATGGAATAAATGTCTCACGGCTATAAATAAGTGACCAGGATCAGCGTCTCCTGGAACTGCACCAGCAGGGAGCATCTGCAGAGTTTCACGCTGCAGCCCTGACAGCAGACTTGCTTGGTATTCCTCTTACGAGAAGCTTTCTTTCCTTTGCACGCCATGCCCCACTTCATCATTTCATACTTTGAGTCTGTGCTGCGCTGTCCCAGCAGATCCAGCGTTTGATCCAGAAACCATTAGCTGCTTCCAAAAGCAACATCTCGTCTTCCTGAGCGTCGTTTCCAGTTAAAAATAAACAGCCTTACACAGTCATGGATTGGAAGCACACTCTGCTCTGGAGGTAGACAGACTGTTCATGAAGCTGTTTAGGACTCAGATTAGTCGCTGGCAAACAAGTCCCCCACACATCATCTAACTAACAAAGTCAAAGAGAAGGTGTGAGAGCCGCCGTCTCTGATAACAGAAGCTACTGTAGGAGGCGAGTCTGTCAGTGCTGCTTGTGTTAACATGAGCAGATAGAAAAGCTGCTGTTGCGTTTCCACTCGCTGTCCCTGCCATCACTGCCAGTCGACTAAACGCATCACATGCAGAGAGTGAAGTGCTGAGCTTATTTTAAAGTAGCTGCGGGACTAACATCACTCTCGTTTCCTCCCGACTCGAGGTCATACCCAAAGACGTGCAGTGCAGCAGTGTGTTGCTGCTTTGTGCTTCCTCTCAGACTCACAAACTGTCGACCAGCATAGAAACCAAACATTAAACGTGTATCGTGTGTTTTCAGCAGCATTAAAGGCATTTACAGCACAGACACTGTGCATTTAAACACTTCCTGTTAACAGGTGGTGATGTCACAACATCAGAGTCAACATCCACATATTTTGTCCACGTTCAACACACATGTTTAAACTAGCTTTGCAAACGAGACAGAAGCAAAGAACATGTGTTCAGTGTGTGTGTGTGTGTGTGTGTGTGTGTGTGTGTGTTAGAGAGCAAGCCAAGTGAAAGTCAGTGTTACTCTGCTCTTTAAAAACATCTCATCTTACAGCAGCACTAATGCGATCACACAGCCTGAACACGCCGAGTGCAATAGCTGCTGCAGTGTGTGCATGGCAGGGCTCTTAAACTAAAGGAATCTCAGGCAGCAGCTCCAGAGCTGTGCCAGCTGTGCTCATATTTAACACAGTGCTGTGCAGTTTCCAGTCCTTTGAGCGCCGGTCGGCTCCTCCTGCAGGTGGCGCTCACTGATAGCAGAGGTAGCTGGTGATGAGTTTAGGGACCTCCAGCTGGCCTATGACATTTAGAGCCCTGGTGCCGAGCTTCCTCCTCACTGCCAACCTGCTGAGCTGCTGCAGACTCAGAGGAGAGGCTGAACACGGGGAAAACATGTCAAATCTCTGTTCATAACACATGCAAATGATAATATGACATTTTTCACAAGAACAAAATGACGTGTCAGCCTCTAGAACACTGATTCACTGTGAGAGTAAAGCTGGAGAAGTGAAAGACAGCTGAGCAGCTGTGCATCAGAATGTTATGGCACATGTCAGGTGTCGTCTTTCTGACGCTTCGTGGAAGTGAAAATGATCCTCTCGTGCCTCCTGCTGGTGCTGCACACTCATGAAACTTACTCTCATAAGACTGTAGGCAGGCTGCAGAGGGAGAGCCCGGCGTGGTGTAGTCCACGGGTCTCCTCTCGTGTTGATCTCGAGCGTAGATGTTGGCTCCAAACTCCACCAGCATCTCGATCGTCTCCACCCGCATGCTTTTAGCAGCGTGGTGCAGCGGAGTCTCGTGCAGCCTGGCGGCGTTCACTTTAGCGCCTACGCAGAACAGAAACATTGAAGCCTGAAGGAAGACGTCGGTGTGGTTATTTAACACATCGTTGCACCGCGGCGGTTCGTGCCGCGCCTCAACACAAAGCTCAGTTTCTCAGGGGGGCAAACATTACTGACGGAGGTGCTTTTTGTTCTTTCTGGAGCATTTCTGTGATTGTGTGCCAATAATGTCTGAAGAACACTCGTGCTTTTACCAACAGCATGTTGGAAACCTCTCTCTGCTCCTCACACACCTGTGGCATCAGGACGAAAATCCTGTTGCCTCGTTCTCGTGTTCCCAAAGCGGAGCGTTCACACTCCCAGCGTGACCAGCAACAGTACCCACCATCCTTTTACGGCTCCGGGGTAAGGGGCTAAAAATGTGTTCTCATCTGCTCCTTATACCTGCTGGTCTACAGTTAGCACGCTGACTGTAAGGTAGCTTATACTGTGTTGTACTCTGTGTTTGATTCATCCTACTGTGCAGACCCTCACCTGCATTGAGCAGCTCTCTAACACAGTCCGTGTGCTCGTTAGCACAGGCCGCGTGCAGCGGGGTGCCGTGGTAAAGGTCATACGCCTCGAGACAAGCTCCCATGGAAATCAGCAGCTTCACACACTCAGAGTTTCCTGAAATACAAACATATATAAAATTAACTTTTATTTTCCAAAAACACAGACAAAAGCACAACACGCGACACTCTCACCTCCCATGCAGGCCTCGTGCAGGGGTGAGGCTGTGCGGGAGGTGAGGGCAGGGTTCGCCTTGGCACCGTACTGCAGCAGAAGCCTCACACACTCCAAACTCCCAGCTGAACAGGCATCGCACAGCGGGGTACTTCCATCCACATTCCTTGCATCCACCTGACAGCATCATGGGGAACAGAGTGTTTTCTATCAAGCCATTTCTACTTGTTTGATCTACAGTTTGACCGACTGTAGATCACATTACTGCGCCTGTGACTCACCTGAGCTCCAGCCTCAAGCAGCAGCTGCACACACTTGGCCTGTCCGTGGAGGCACGCCTCGTGCAGCGGTGTGATGGAATCCACGGCCACCATGTTGACCGAGGCTCCGCCCTGAATGAGCTCCTCCAGTTGGGAGGCCTGGCCGAGCGACGCTGCCTTGTGCACCTCTGTTCGCTCCGCCCAGCAGCCTGCAGAGGAGCACGTCAGGAAGAACTGAAACCTCATCTCATTTACAGCAGCTGTTCTGCTGGGGTTTCTCAGTTTGCATGTTGCCTGTGGAACACCTATACACTCGCAGACCCGGGGCTGAACGCAGAGACGAACACACCAGGACAAACCTGGACAAACCTGGTGTGTCCTTAGGAATCTTGAAGGACTGTTTACAGAAATCAACATGCTGTAAAAGTTGCTTAATCTCTTCTAACAGTCATTTAAAAACCTCCCACTCATTCACCTCTACAGCTTCCAAAACACTTTGTGAAAGATTTCAACAGTTTCTACTGGAAAAATATCAGATTTGAGGTACTGGTCCCTACTGGGAGTGTCGTTCCCTGCTGCTGTAAACCAGTGTGAGCCTGTGTCTTTGTCAGTGTTAAGTGAAGCGTACGTGTAGGTTCAATAAGGAAGCTCACATCCGTCTGCTCCCAGGTGTTGCCGGCTAAATCTAAACTTCACATCACTTCCACTTTCCCACGCTCTCAACCTGTTTGTGACATCACCATTCTAGTCCAATCATCTTTCTCTTGGCCTTCTTCGGGCCAATCAGCATTCACGGCGTGTACTTTAGATCTCACCGCGCATCTTTGGGAACCCCTGTTTTTCTGATGCTTGTAGCCGACACTCACAGTATCCTGTTATGAAGGCTCGAGCACTGTGGCCATTAAGGGAACTGCTCCACAGTGGTTTAAGTCTTACTTTATGAACAGGAGCTTCTCAGTCCAGATAGATGCTTCTTCCTCAGCTGCAGCACCTCTTACTTGTGGAGTTCCTCAAGGATCCATCCTAGGGCCACTCTTATTTTCCTTATATATGTTGGCTCTAGGGTCGATTTTTATTTTAAATATAATATCTCTTTCCACTGCTTTGCTGATGACATTCATAAAAAAAGAAAAACAAGTCTTGGACGCAGCGTTTTCAGTGGGAGAAACGTTTCATCGCTCATCCAAGTGACGTTGGATCCCAAAAGGTTGAACAGAATCAGCTTTTTGGGATTTACTTACCTGGATGTCTGAGCATGCATGAAGACAACTCTGTGAAACTGTTATCGGACTGTCTTGCTGATATAAAAGTCTGGATGAACTCAAACTTCCTCCACCTTAACAATAGCAAAATGGAGGTTATGGTATTTAGGAGATCTTTCCAAAACCATTCTTGAGCGCTTTGTTGTTCACTCCTCTGTCAGGTATCTTGGCATATTCTTTGACAGCTCCTTTAAATTCACAAAGCAAATAAGCTTTAAGCTTTATTCAGCTATGACTTCTTGCTAAGGTAAAGCTTTATTTTCTTCCTAAGGATTTTGACAGATTGAGCCACGTTTTTATATCAACTTGCTTACTGATTACTGCAGTTCCCTTTATGTTGGTGTCCTGGTGTATTTTGGTGTTTTTGCTCTATAAATAAAGTGGACATATATAAACATATATGGAATTAGTACTTTTCAAGCTTTGCTACCACTCGGTGACCACTGCCTGATGGTCAGTGTGTGTGTGTGTGTAATTCTAAGAGCCGCATTAACTTTTTCCTGTTTTTACTTAGCTTGCATCCACACCTGAGGCCAGGTTTGAGTTTCTTGGCACCCTTTGTACCAGGTCTGCCACTACTGCACATTCACCCAGTGCATATACTATATATATATATATATATATATATATATATATATATATATATATATATATATATATATATATATATATATAATGTTCTTCCTCTACACCCCCCCAATTTTTGCACATGTCGAGGAGCGTGTCAGGCTACATTTCACTGTGTGTTATACTTGTATAACTATGCATGTGACAAATAAAGAACCTTGAACCTTGTCTATTTGCTCTTTGTGGGGTGGCATGGACTTCCTCCCACAATCCATTTCATATACACACATACTGTGTGCCGGTGGCCTTCTGTCAGTGCAAGCTGCCTACTCAAATCTAAAAGTGGACGTAAATTAAAACATGCCAAAGGATGTTCATCGCATCCTCTACAGAGACAAAGTCAAATGCATGACTCGATGCGTGCTTAATCATCCAGGTAAGGAAAAAAGGTTGATTCTGTTCACCTGGACGTAGCGAGAAACGTTTCGTCATCATACAGTGACGTCTTCAGTCCCAGCTGACTGCAGGTGTCCCCAACCTTATCAACGGGGCATTTACACGATGACTCCAACTGGCGCCACTGACCTAGAATACGCTAAAGGTCAAGACTGACCACTGATCAGTGATCAATGCGCTTTGATCAGTGGATGTGATCGATTGTAGTTTATGGTTCACGGCTCAGTGCGTGAGTTCAATAAGCAAGATTGTTTTCATTTTTTACCGCGTGCCACTGCTCGGTGTGTGCGCGTGCAGGCCCACGCAGGCCCATGTGGGCAGCGGCGAAGGTGTCTCTCACGTCATCGTCACGTTTTCCAGGTGAATAATTCTGTCTGTGTAATAACATGACAGCTGTCATTACCTGCTAGCTCCAGAACAAGGATTACGGCAGCCGGTGCCAGTCCTGCCGAGCTAACTCGGCCTCGATTACCGACCGTCTCGCTCTCGTACTCACCGATGTCGCCAAAGAAATAGGGCCGAGACTTTTCAGCGTCCATCCTCCCACTGCTTCCCCCGCAGAACAAGCTAGGCTGGCACGAAACGCGGGACTTACGGCTGTTTGTAAACAGCGTCCTCGCGCGCTACATGCGGCAGGAGTCACGTGACAAAACCCGACCTCCGCGGGCATGTTGGACTTTGTAGTTTTTACCCCAAATAACACCGTTTCACGCGTGGAGAGCGACTAACATTTATTCTAACTCAGGTTGAATAATATCCTAGCGGGGTGTAAACAGCCTGTCCTGAACAGAACGCCTGGTCACGATCAAATCTGTAATCTGGTGTTTAACACAGCAGCTCGTGTCGGAACCACAGAGTAGCTGCCCTGCACCCACTCACAATATCTTCTGTTGAGAGCTCCTGTAGATTTTCTCTGAACAGGCTTTGATCAGCTGAGCTGTACCTGCTGCTGCTCTGAGGTTTCACTGAAGTCAACAGTTTGTAACCCAATATTTGACACGCTGATTGGCTGATTTCCATTCCCCACACTGACAGTACACTGTTTGTGCTGTTTTCATACCAGATGGTATAAAGTTGGCATGAATTCAGTGGATTAATCAGCTACCCTCGATGCAATCTAATTCTGATCCCGAGCACCTCTGTGCACCAGTCGCACACTGTTCTTTACTCTAAATCCATCACAGTGCACCTCACTACCCTGTTTATCCTACACAAAACTGTAGCATCTCCTTTCATGTAGCATCTCCTGGTGACCAACACCCAAACAGGACAGCCATTCATCGATCGTCTCAGGAGCATCTTTACACAGCCTGGGGTCTTGCCTGGTGTGACAGACCCCAGCCTCTATGGATCGTGTGCTTAGTGCTTGTTCCTCTGCTGCCACGATTAGTGCCTCTGTTCAGTCGAGCTGTATCCAGCCACTGGTAGGACTTCTGGATGTCAGCCACTTCCTCTATCTGGAGATGCAGGGGCCTGTCCTTCCATGATGGTTCCTCCTCTTCCTCAGGTTTCTGCTGCCTGAGGTGTTCACTGAGCATGCAGTTGGTTATAGGCATCTTCCTGATGTATCTGTGGATGTTCGCTGTCTCATCCTGGACTGTGGTGCTGACACTCACCAGTCCCCGGGCTCCTTCCTTCTGCTTAGCATACAGCCAGTCAGGGTTCTGACTTGACCCTCCATGCATGGTCAGGAGCTTCCTCGTCTTGAGGTCACTGAATTTATCTCCTCCTTTGGCCAGCTTATTATCCCAGCAGGGTAAAATAACTTGACCTGAGTCACTGATGTGCTCTTGGAGTACTTTTGGTAGTCTGGCCAGTGTCGCGTAATGTGGAGTAGAGAGAGCTGACAGGCCCCTGGCCATCACAGCTGAGCCGATAAAGGAAATTGCCTTATGTGTTATACATGTGTTGGAAATTGTCAGAGTGCTGAAACAGAGCTTTATATAGATTATACGTGTTCTCATTCAGCAATGAATTGCTTTAATTTGACATACAGTGTTGAACTGACTCCGTACAGAGATTTTCATCCTGGTTACACGTGTTTCATCTGAATGGCAAACATTTTTCAGGGGGCATTTTAAACCTTGTACACTAAATGTTCATGTGTAAGTCTGTAGGGATATGGGACGATCACAGTACTGGAGGTAGCTGTTGATGCGGTGGGATATATTCAGCTGGCTCAGGACCTCCGATGCTCTGGTACCCAGCATCCTCCTCACAGCAATCCTGCAAAGCTGCTGCAGGCTCAAAGGATTACCTGTCAACAACAAATGTTTTAATAAGACGATCAGGCCTCAAAAGCAAAAAAAAGAGCAAGAACGTAAGAACTTGAATGTTTTTGCTGTAAGTCAGACACAACGCAGAACCTTACTTTCATAAAACCTGAGGCAGGTGTACGAGGGAGATGCAGGTGTTGTGTAGTCTATAGGCTTCCTTCCCAGGTTGTCGCTGGCGTACACATTGGCCCCAAACTCCACCAGCAGCTCAATCATTTCCACCATACCGACCCGAGCTGCGTGATGCAACGCCATTTCATGGAACTTCACTGAATTCACATTAGCACCTGCATAATTCACAATCATGTAAAGGTCTTAGTCCAAAGACATGCACAGGTTAAATGCTGTTAGCATGAGTGAACAGCTGTCTGCCTCAGCCCTGTGATCCAGAATGAACCCGCCCCTCACCCTCTGACAGCTTTGATTGGCTGCAGCACTCTCTGTAGGAAATAAAACAACCATACATTGCACCTTTAACACACCTGCAGTTAGCAGCTCCTTGACACAATTCAGATGTTCTTTAGCACATGCTATGTGAAGGGGAGGCCCAAAGTGGACGTCAAATGCCTCCAGCTTGGCACCGCTGGCTATCAGCAGTCTCACAACTTGGGGGTTACCTGAGAGGAATGTGAAGCGTTGTTCATAGGGAGACACGTGACAGCATGGCAGAGTGTTGTTCCTGCTGAAGGTTTACCTTGTATGCAGGCCTCGTGGAGCGGTGAGGCAGTGAGGGCTGTGAGGGACGGGTTCACCTTGGCTCCATAGTCCAGCAGCAGCTTGGCACATTCCAGGCTGCCAGCAGCACAAGCATTACAAAGAGGCGTGCTACCATGGATGGTGCGTACATCCACCTGGAACAAACAGAAGAACATTATCTAGCTATTCTTTAGGTAATCTACAAAATTGTAGGGCCATGTTAAGACCTGAACAACAAAGAGTAGTTATCGTTTGTGAGGCTGTCACAGAGGGAGTGCCTCTTGCTGCCCAGCAGTGGGATTCTGCACCAGAGAGCATCACTTTGTACCCGCTGTGTTAAGGTGCGCGACTCCCAGACTCTACACCGGCTTGTAGAGTGAAGCTGTGCCTCACCTGGGCTCCTGCCTCCAGCAGCAGGCGAGCACAGTTTGGATGAGCCTGGATGCAGGCTTCATGTAGAGGAGTGATGTTATCCACAGTCACCATGTTGACGGACGCTCCGTTTTCTATCAGCTGCTTCAACTGCAAAGTCCTGCCGTGGGATGCTGCTTCGTGCAGAGCAGTGCGGTCTGCCCAGAAGCCTCACACACACACACACACGAGCACAACAGCAAAGAGACCGTCCATTAACCAGTTCCATTATGCGTAAACCCAGTAACCACGGCAGCAGTACTGGGTGGAATAAGTCTATTCTGTCAGTATCCATCAGTGTCATGGCAAAGTGTCCATTACTAATATATGAACAAGGGCAATACTTAGACTATTACAGAAATAACGACGTCTTTTTGGCCTCATTCATCATGTTTAGCACATACGTCCATTAGTTCGAGTGTAGTCTTGTAAATGTCGCATTTGCTCCTCATTTACAGATAGGGTTGCCAACCGTCCCTTAAAAAACGGAATCGTCCCGTATTTCGAAACAAAAGTACACGTCCCGTATTGAGCTAATAAGGGACGCACTTTGTCCCGTAATACAGTGAGAATCAAAAGTAGTCTATAACTTTTAATGGAATTAACACTTTGTTTGAAAACATAATTCCCAGCCCCTCTCCTGCTTTGTGACCAATGAGCTGACAGCACACTTACGAGTATGACAATTCAGATTACCGCTCATCTCATTGGTCGAGGAAAGGTCGCTTACGGAGAAAATACCGGAAGACAACAGATGACCACAACAAGAAGCATGGCCAACAGGGAAACAAACGCTGACACTGCGGTGCAAGTCTCGGACGACAGTACACCTAAAGCTGGACAGACACTGTGCGATTTTTTCAGTCACGTTATTCAGCTCCTGCTCAAACTGCACGATTGACTCGCAGGGGTTAGAAGTTGGTAGGTCACGATGCAGGTCTCACACTATACGGCCCGATGCTCTGATGCGACCTGAGTGCTCACACTGTGCCTCCATAACATGAAGGTTATAACAGAAAATCTGTCGCGCTCTCTCTCCGTCTCTCACTCACACAGACACACACACCACCATCAACTTTGCTAAATTGCTAATGAAAAACATTGATCGGGCAGCTGTGATTGAGCAGCAGTGTAAATCCAACTATTTTCACGGTTGTTGTGGTCGTGATAATTTTGTGATGCCACATCGAAAAGGCTCGGATGAGCTTTCCAAAGTTCTACAAGTTGTGCCTCCATCGCTTGTGTCCAGATCACACGCTGCACAGCTGTGCTGCTCCGTCTTTTTCACCGACGTTTACGTGTTTGCGCGCGAGCAGTGTGAGCGGCTGTGGTGAGAACCTCACGAGCGATTGATGATCGGGAGCTGGTCGTGAGGTGTTAATCGCTTCTCGTTACCCCACGTATACTACACGATGCACGATGAAGGCCAAAATCGGCTCAAAATGGGCCTAAAACCGCACAGTGTGAGCCCAGCATTAGAGCAGCAATGTTTGTTCCCCTCAGAGAAAGGGAAGAATGGGAAAAGGAAAACACCTGGCTGGAAAACGTTAATATGGGCATGTGCAGTGAATATCAGCGCTATGTGGCCAGAAGTGTGATAATATCATTTATTTTGTGTAATAAACAACTGCAAGGATAGATGATTACAACGAATAGATGACTAATACATAAAAGTAATACATATTTTAATAATGATGATGAGTTATGATGCGTAATCATGGGAACAAGTGGGTTTACAAACAGGAGCAGCTGATTAGCATTAGAAAAGCTGAAATAATACCTCAACTGAAGCCATTTGTACTAAATGCACTAAATGTGCACTGTTACAAGAATATTTTTCGTTCTATTGTTTTCTATTAATTTATATAATTTTAAGTTAAGCAGGACAGTTCTTTTAAAGAAAGATTTACTTATATTCTCAAAAGTTAAGCATGACAGTTTAAGAAAGAGACCTGTTTTACTGTGTTAATGTTTTCATTTTGAGCTAAAAATAAATGGCTAAATGATTATTTGTTTCCCATATGGTCATATCACAAAGAATACACATCTACTTAAATCAAATTCAAGTCAAATGGTTAAAAATAATAATTTCACACACAAAAAAAGAGCTACAAAATTCACCACACTGGGAAGGGTGAAGACAATTGGGTCGCCCGGCCCTGGCCACGAGGTGTCCCTTATTTATTTTTCAGGGAGTTGGCAACCCTATTTACGGAGGAACTCCGAGCATGTCATCTAGCTCTAAGCCGGTTAGCTACCAAATGACTTGGTCTGTGCAGCGGCCGAACTTCCTCTGACGGGACTGTTATTCTCCGTCTACATTTCCCGGTTAAACCCGCTTTTGGCAGCGAACACACGGTGTTATAATCGGACGTCAGCCGTTCCTGTGGATGAACTGAGGTGTAAACCGTTAACTGCTGACGATGCTTACCGATGTCGCACAGAAACGAGCGGCGGGCTGCCGTCACCTCCATGATTACAGGTTACCACACACGGCGCTCTACAGAGTCGAACGGAAAGCCACCGCGGCATTCTGGGAATTGTAGTAGCGATCTGAAGACGAACCGAGGATTCTGCAGACTCATAAAGCGAACGCGGAAGTGTCGAAATCCATTTCCTAGTTTGGTCACATGGAACTTTTCTTCTTAAAGCGAGTCAGTAATCATAGACTACCTACCTTTAAGGAGTTAAAGGCTCGTTTACAGTGATGCCAGCGAGGTGCGACGACTGCGGTGGGTGATCCGAGGCTACAGGGGTGCTTGGACAGCTTCAGCTTTCCTTCCGTCACCACGTTTGTCCCACAGATGCCTTCATAAGAAAGCAGACTTGCTGTGTGTCCAAGAAGCTCGTGTTTTAGTTTCTTCAGCTTGGCACGAATCATCAGCATGTGTTTGTGCGTTAGATCCATGGAAATGTGTTTTTACCTGATGACCCAGTATTACAAGTCTGAGCTTTCATCCATGATGATGCACTACCAAATGTTGTCAGGGTAAGGATGTGTAGAAGCAGACATTACAAAGCCTGCTGCATACTTGAAACTACTAAAATAAATAAATCTCACACAGCTTTGGATTTTGACAAAGTTTTTCTTTTTTTACTTTGCAGTACAGAAATCATTTGAGCCCCAAGATAATTTTTTTCTTCCTTTTTTAACAACAGTTGTTCAAAACCAGATATCACAAGGCTCCCATCAGTTCAATACTGCTGCAGTACACATTTGGTCCTTCTTAAGCAATTACATGTGTCATCAATCTGCTGTTAATGCTCGGGTCTTTGATTATTTTGGGTAATACAGGAACTAATACATTTTTCTCAGATGCATTATAGTAACTCAAAGTGTTGAAAACCGGTTCAGGAGGTTCATGTTGAGCTACAGTCGTGCCTGTGACTTACTGTATGCTGTCGCACAATCAGGGGATCAAACAAAGAAAGAAGACCTAGCCCATACACCACTAAAGCACTTTTACAAAACCGGACCATATGATGTGGATGCTGAGGTGCTGCCTCGCACGGCGCTCTGCTGTTACCGGCCTGAAAGTGCAGGAACTGCCACATCCTGTGAGGAACACTCAGCTCAACACACCACAACTGAATACAGACACACGATGCCAAGCCACAACTCACAGAACCTGACACGAAAAGAACACCTGCATATACAAAATATCAGCCGAGTATATAGTGTACATCTTTTCCAGATACTATTGATTATGAATCGTTTCATTTGGCATCTTTGGACTACGCATCGTCTTAGCATGATGAATTAGAAAAATGTAGGGTATTAACTGTCTATTAGATATAACCAGTATTTAGTGCAACACCCACCTGAATGATGTGAAGAAGCATAGCGCTCTCCCTGAACCCTATCCAACAAAACTATACCGCCTCTCTCTATGCATCATCAACTTCTTCAGTGGGCAAACTGTGTACTCGAGTAATCAGTCAGCCCACTGGTCTTTACTTTTTTGTGTAAGTTTTCTATTTTTTATAAGATTTCCGTTGTCTTTGATTATCAGAGTGTTGCAGGACTGGCTGCCTCTACGAATCATCGTCACCAAAGGTGTCTTTCTTCTTGCGCTCCATCTCAGCAAAGTCAAACTCTGAGCCTGTCATCCTCTTGTAGATGTCCTTGATGTCATCACAGGTGGTCTCAAAGTGAGTTGTTGCATCGTAGGACCGAGAGATGAAGATCTAGAGGGAAACAAAAGTCCAAGTGTGCCTTAACGTCACAGAGCAAACATCGTGAAATAAGCAAAACAATCATCCATACAAAGTAGAAGCAACAACAGAGCAAAGTCTCCAAGAACTAAAAGAAGTCCAATCAAAGCGCCCGAGATGTTCAACTGTAACTGTTCACCAGGTGGCAGTAAGAGCACGCAGTGCGTTCTTTCATGTCAACTACGCACACTACAAATCATTAGTTACAAAAGTATCCTCCTTTTATTTCTGTGGTCACAGAGGAGCTTTCAATGGCTTTGTAAACCTTTGTGGGCGGAGCTGATCGAGCACGTTGTGTGTGCCTCGTGTAAAAACCCAGCATTAGAGTAAAGAAACTGCAGTGCACACAGATATATGGCAGAACTTTGCAGTCATGTCCAGGACATTTAATAACAATATCTGCCGACTGGTTTTTAGCCTTGTAGGCAGATTTACAAGCTAAAGCTAACGACAGAAGGATAACATGCAGTTGTTGAAGATGTGCACTCTGACAAATCAGCTCAACTGCACAGAGATTAAACCAAGTCTGCCTTTATCATGTGATAAATACGGCCATGTGCTAGTCACACATCTATAAGACACCAACGCTGTGTGCTTCATTAACTGCATCGCTGACTTTAGCCATGTTAAACATGCCATTCAGATCCAAGCTGGAAACTGACAGAAACAGACTTCAGCCCAGTCTGGATCTGACACCATTTTTTTAACACTTCTAGTCAGGTTTAACTGTGACATCAACTCCCACTGTGTTAGCACTGAGATTTAAACATTCACAACACAAAAACATCTCCACAAGTTCAGAGATTGATATACTTGATGGGAAATACAGATGAAGATGAGGGATACGGACACATGCATGAAAAATCCTGGAATGACACGTTTTTCCTCTGTGGGTATTTGGCAATAGTAGCAATACTGGGAAGTGTACGGTCAGAGGTCAAACTGAAGAAAACACCAGCACACAGAAAAATGGTGTGAAAGCACACAAAACACTGGAAAAAGGCAAAAACAAACTCAACAGAAGTGTTTCTGGCAGGGCTAACTTTCTGGTAGGTCACCGTGGCACGGTCAAGAACAAACTGTGTAATAGTATAAACAATATTTCATCTTCATACCTGACTTTCAGTCCCAATGTCAGTGGGTGCATACTGGTCGCTAATGCTGACAAACTTCTGCTCGATGGGCTCCAGTAAGTCCAGGGCTGGCTTGATCTCCTTCTCTGGCTCACCCGTCTCCACTGTGGTGCTAACGATGGCGATGTATTTACCCTGCGCAGCCACATTGTGTGCAAAGGAGATCATACAAACATAGATGTCTGCAAAAGAAAAACTCAAGTTAGTGTCACATTCAATGTTGTCATTTAGTGCCAGTGGCCAACGTTTTGATGTTAGACATTTGAAACCCTGCATCAGATCTGAGCCTTAAGTAAAACCTGACGTGCATCTCGAGAACGTGACTGCACATCGGGTGGATGCTTGGTGTGGAAGGTTGGGGTTTGGGGATGAAAGGATTTTCACTTACTACGCAAGTTAGGACGTTAAGGTCTGACTATACAAGCACACTATACAGCTGACTGAAAATTTGATCCTAAAGGCCTAAACATGAGGCTGGCTGCTCACCGTGTTTCCTGTTGACCTGATTCTGGGGGATGATGATCTGGCACGAGTTTACGTCGCCAGTGTTGGCTATAGGATGACTCAAGATGCAGATGGCTCTGATCACCTGACCCACTTTGGTGACACGATCCATAATGTAGCTGGGGTCGCAGATCAGCTGCTTGCACCTTGCAATCTGTGATTTGCAAACATGTTCAAAAAGTTAAAGTAGTGAACAACACCAAAGAGCAACTGCAGGGACATTAAGATTATAAAACGCCATTAATCCAGGTGGCCACCAATCACTGTCACTGCGATTCTCCATCAGAGCAAAACATGGTAAATGGTCTGTATTTGTATAGCGCTTTACACATCCATCCACCCATCCACACACTGGTGATGGCAGCTACATTGTACCCACAGCTGGGGCGCACTGACAGAGGCGAGGCTGCCGGACACTGGCGCCAACGGGCCCTCTGACCACCACCAGCAGGCAACGGGTGAAGTGTCTCGCCCAAGGACACAACGACCGAGACTGTCGGAGCCGGGGCTCGAACCGGCAACCTTCCGATTACAAGACGAGCTGCCAGCTGTTGAGCCACGATCGTCCCTGAGACAGTCTTTGCAGATGCTGGTTCTAATACAGCGCTTTTCTACTCTTAAGGATAGGGGAACATAATAAAAGGAGGAACCAGTCTGGCTGTGCCTTCAGCACTACTGGGACCGGCGTTACTCACCTCCCCCTCCGACTTGACTCCCACCACCTTCCCATTCTCCATCACAATCTCTTCTATTGGCTTGTTCAGCATGTACGTCCCACCGTAGATGGCGCTAAGCCTGGAAATTGAGTCACAATTCAAGAGTCAAAACCACACCCAACCTCAATGTAACAAAGTCCAGTTAAAGAAAACGTCCTCAAACAAAAAGTCCAACATATCAAGTTCCATGTGGATTATTAGTCATCGCAATATATTCTGAAGCAGCCTGACAGTCGTGCACTCAAACAAAGTATTGAAAAATATAAAAAGTTGTCTTCAAATAAAAATGCTTACTTAAAAAATAAAATAACAATGAAAATGTGTAGTTTGAGTTTCCTCCTTAACTCAAGCTCACATGTAAACCAGCATCTCAGCTTTAACTCTACTGTGGTCTCCTCACAGAGTTTGGTTTGCACACGTGCTCTGAATGAAGGATTTGACTGAGTGTCGTCACATTGGATGAGTTACAAATGGTAAATGGCCTGTATTTGTAAAGCGCTTTACTAGTCCCTAAGGACCTCAAAGCACTTTACACATTCACACACTGGAAGTCTGTGACCGGGCTGTGTGCATACAATAACTGCTGCAAAGAGAAAGGCTGCGTATATTACAATATATCAAAGTTAGAGTAAAAACAAGTGCTCTGTTTAAACCTAGGACTGGTGAACTAGGATCTAATCTGCCAAACTGCCAGATTGAAAACGTGGTGCCACCTGCTGTGCCAACCCCCCTGTGAATAAGGGAGCAACCTATACTGTAGCTTATTAAACTTTCAGAACTCACTGCAGGAAGGTAAATGAAACCAAAACCTACAAACAGTGTGACAACTTTGTTAGGATAGATATCAGACTATGAAGCAGAATATCCAACCCTAAACCACAGTTAACATCTTTTTGGTACAAACAAAATATTCATCACACGTGTCTAACAATGGAAAGTGTCCCCTACCTGGCAAAGCCTTGTGGCAGTTCTCCCAGGCCGTACAGTGGGTACAGATATGGGCTCTTGCCATATCGGGCCAGAGACTCACTGTAAAGCTTTATCCTGTTGATTGCTTCCATGCAGGGTTGATCCAGGTAACTAAGGGCAGAACAATTAGAACAATCTAAATGCTACAAGCTGCAGCGTTTCACAGCAGAGGCCATCATAATCATGCCCAATTACAGACACTGTTAAGACAAAAGAAGGCTACTAACTCATCTGTACGGTAGAGAGCAAGGGAGTGACCGGTGAAGTCCATGACTTCCTGGCCCAGGTCAAACTTCTTGTATATTTCCCTCATCGTCGTCTTCTTTGGGTCGACACCCTCCATAGTCTTGGGGTCATTCTCATCAAAGTTGGCAACAAAGACCAGGAACTTTCTGAAGCGCCGCTTCTCAAACAGCCCCATCAGACCTTTGAGTGAGAACGAGTTTAGAAAAGGAGGAAATCCATAACGAGAGCAACAAAACAACCTTCCACTAAACCGTTCAGTATTTAACTAGACTCACTGGATGCCAGGGCCTCCGTCTCCGTAGAGGGAACTTTATGGATTTTGGGCTTCTTGTACACAAAACTGCCTTCAACCACTTTGAAATCCAGGTAGCGAGTCACCTGTGTGATCAGCAGCATGCGGACCAGCTGACCTGCAACAAAGGGATACTTTCATTCATGGAAACGTTCATCGTTATCACATCTAAGGATCCTTTTAATCGTTGCCCAGTTATTATATCGTTTCTTGTCTACCAAAGATCAGGGAAACTATACCATTGGCCATGAGGAATTTAGGGACAAGGTCCACGTTCCAATCCCGGCCTTTTCCCATTGAGTCAGGAGGGCTTCCGGGAAGGTTGAAGCGCTTGTAGAGCTGTAGTGAGACACATAACATCTGACCCACAGGCAACAGCTTCCACTTTCACAGCGGCATCTTAATTTCCTACTCTCACAAAATGAAATATGCTAATTCTATCATCACCACCTCTGCTGGATAGAAGAGGAACGTGTGGCGTTTCAGAACAAAATGGATCCATGTTAAAAGAAGCCATTACCAGCCTTAAAATACAAACGTTCATCCTAACTCCACATCACTGTGGTGAAACAACCAACTCAATACAAAAGAGAAATCAGAGATGTGGGAGGTCAACTTACGTCTTCAAGAGGTGTGATGGAGGCGCTATCACCTCCGTAGTAGGAGTTGCGATCCATGTGCAGAACCTTTTTCCCATTCACTGACATAATGCCTGATAAAATACATTCCTGTTGGGAGAGGAAGTACAGAAGTTAGACTCAAATCAACCACAGAGTTCTTCAGAGTGCTTTCCTCACACACGAGTTACAGGATATAATAATGACAAAAACACTAATAATAAAAATGATTTACTCAACAGGAATAGCTGTATTTACCAGGGCAGCTCAACTGCATGCAGCTGCAGTGAAACATTACTTCATTGGTGGTTCAGAACTCGATTACTGCAGTCCAGCACGTGCTGTTATGTTTATACACATGCAGAAACACTAAGATCTATACAGTTACACCAACAAATCTCTGTTTTTTAAAAATGCAGCCAATTCAGGAAATGAAATTTTGTCAGACAACAACAGATTTACGCCTTCATCCTGACCGTAACACATACCATGCAAGTGTAACCTCCCTGATTCTGCAGCTAACCTTCTGCATGTCAGTTTTGCCTCCCATCACTTCCTGTCGGTCTCGATACTTTTAGCAACAGTCTGTAATGTGTGAAGTGACTCAGTAGGTCAGGTCGTCTACCATCACACTCGTAGGGTTAAACTGCAGCTTTTTTTATTTTAAACAAAACAAAAGCAGTGTTTCTGTTACGGTAATTCACTACGCGATTCGGCCATTTGTACTTTACAATGTCCCACGTGTTACTGTTTCCATGACTTTCAATTTGCCACAAGACCAACTTTGACCGAACATGTCTGACATGTTTGTGCAGAGCTGAGAGGATGAGTGCTGCTTCCACTGGGCTTCAGAAGGTTGGACATGATAAGAATTGCCACAGTGGAATTCCCACCCAAACTCAATAAGATTAGAGCTGAGGGCTTGTAGAAGTTAGCCACCAGTGTGAGCATCATGTGACTGGATTTTACTCTAAAACAAGTTGTTCTACTGAATGAAAGGTTAGGCTCAGGAGAATGTTTCTTACATACCAACCAAACTAAGGCAGCACTGACTGATGCCACCTAACGCTTACTGTCAACTTGTACAGCACCTGTGCCAGTACACACCATACTACAGCTTACTGGTAAACCACCTTTCCCATGAAAATATCCATTGCACAAAAACTAGCTGTTAAAAAAAACAAAAAAAAACAGTTAAAAATACAAATAAACTGAAATAATACAAAAACTACAATCTAAGAAAAAAAATGGAAACAATGTTGCGCTTTAATTTAAAAAAGATACAAAAACTGGATAAACAAAATGAAAATTTAAAACATGCAAAACTATAAACGCCCTGCTACCAACTCATTCACTCATCTCGGCATCATCTCTGCAACACTGTGCACGTTTGTCCAAAGAAAGTTTCATTTGCTCCAGTGAAACTGGATCGTGACGACTGCTCAAAGCCTCGTGCAGACACACCAAATAAATAAAATTAAATATGTGGGCCAGAGTTGCTGTAATGTGGCACAGCCACTCCTCTGAGGAGACGTGACTGAAGCCAACCTGCTGCTGCCTATAAAAACTGCGACTTTGAGAGAGGCCCGGAGGACTGTCAGCGGCAGGATTCATGCTGACAGAGGGGAAATCGTGCCAGTTCACTGTACTGTTAGGCAAAACATTACACCACCACAAGCAGTGACAGAGTCCCAGTTCAATATTTAACACACGAAGAAGGGAAGGGGTAGTCGGGGGCAACAAAGACTCCATCTGGACGGCTTTCTCAAACATCATAGTCACATGTCTTAAATATAACCTGACTTTTAATTTACTAATAATGTAAAGAAGTTAACTGAAGACCTACAAATGTACAAAGTTGGTGTCAGTTGTGGATATACGACTGATTTTCTTCATGTCATGTGACCATTAACGAGCCTGCCAGCTGGATAAAACAAGACATCAGTTTGAAGATCTGTTTCAGGCATTTTTCATCAGAATTTAATCTGATCACCTACAAATGCAGATTAAGACAAAGATAAAGCTTTACTCTATAGTAATAAACTGCACTGTGCGGTTGACTCCAGCACCGCCACGGGCAGATTAAAGGTCTACATGCAAACATGTGATGGGCTTATAAAATGAGAATGGAAAGTGCCACATCCACAGGATCTCTCCTTTATGACAGCATTTTACAGCAGCACATGCGGAGTGTAACGCATCTTTACAATCTCTATGCTTTTTGTATAACTTCATCATTTCATCAGTAAATTCTCAAACACACCACTGACACCTACAACCTAACAAAACACTGGCCTGTTAGAGGACGTGTAAGGTCAGCAGTTTGTGACCCTCAGCTTTTCAACCACAACCCACGTTATACTTCACCTTTGGTTTTTACAGCAGACTTTTAGCAGAGCCTTGAATCTGGATTATATTTAAGGCTTTTCTTTTACCCATCAAGTCATCTCTGCTTTAAGTTTGTTTAGCCACAAACTAACCGGTGCCTTTCAGTAAGTCCCTTTGTTGCTTCCTTTTTGGTTGAGTCAGTTTCCTGGTTTTGTATTCAGTAATTTTGTCTCGTCTACAGCGGTGTACTCCTCGCAGAAGAGAATCCCTCCTCTTTTCCTAGCCTGAATTTCATCTTCTTCTTGAGGGTCTTAGCCCGAACATTTCAGCCCGAGTATCTTGTATCAGTTCCATAACTTCTGTATTACTTGACTCATTAAGATTATCAGCAGTGCTTCAAATTCTCTTATTTTTACTTCTAAGCTACTTTTCATAAGTGGAGTCTTGTGTTCCATCATGCCTCTGCACTACAGTTACCTGTAGTCATTATTGTGACTGAGTACTTTTACTGCACTTTAACTATCAATCTTTTAAAGTAAAGCACTTCTGCAAACACTGCAGATCCCTCCTACACATCAACTCAGTTATTTAAAATGGAGAAATGGTTTACCTGACAATGGGAATAAAAACATTTTGCTGACCTCAAATTACAGAAACAAAAGTCTAGATAGTGACTATAAAAACGACTAAGAGCAGTCACAGGTGTCACAGCTGGTTTATTTAGCGTGTTCTTTGGTGTGTGGCGAGACGCTGACATGCCTCAGGTTTGAAACGGTCTTCATTTTGCAGCAGATGACTTTTAAGCTGGTGGAATAATTTCGTAGTACTGCTACCTTTAGCAGCAATAGTTTTACGGCATTAATGCAAATGACCGCACTGTGTTCTGCATCCTCCTCACGAAATCCAAACGCAGCGAGTCTCATTCCCTCGCTCGTCTGAAGCTCCCGCCATATTTTTCCCTATCTGGTGGTATATAAACACAGAGTGCAGTGGGCCACGGGGGGGTTAATATTGCCATGCCAATTTATACTTGACAGTTACATCGAGTATACTCGATATATCGCCCAGCCCTAGTTTTAACTGTTGCTTTTGTCCTCTGGGCTCTGCACTGGTCACGTAACTGAAAAGAATGAATAGTGTCATTGAGTTTGTAACAGACTTCCTCGTATGGTATGAGGTTACTGTGCAGTTAATGGGATTTCCCATCTCTTCTTCAGCTCCCACCTAAAATGTTTCTACACCTGAGATGTGAAGAGCATCTTTGCCCTTCACTTGTATTCGTTCTTCTTCAGTTATTCACTCATTGGGACGAAAAAGAAATAAAAACACACGCACAGATTTTAGCCTCAGGTAACACATGGTTTACTTTGTGAGGGGGAGATGCCTGAGCCCCACCCACTGAGCCAGAGAGCAGCCAGGGACAGCTCGAGTGAATCGAAGGCAAAACATGCCTAACTTTGTATGCCCATCTGTTCAAATCTGCATATTCACTGTAAACTAATTACTGTTCTTGGTTGTCATTGTTCTACTATGTGTTTTACTCCATTGTTAAGTGTCTTTGGGTGCTTTTAAATAACATTTATTATTATTATCATTATTATGCCTCAGTCTTTTCAACAAAACGCCTTTTAGTCACCCGTAGTCTAGATTCTCCATCCTTTATCACCATCTCAGATGACAACACACTTATGTTTAAACTATCAGGACTGCTGGTTTGATGAAGGGTTTTAATGTCAAACTATAAACTGTAAGAAAACCCACAAATTGGTGAGCATCAATTCATCCATTGATAGAAACACTGTCACTGGCTTAATTGGGCCAATCAACTTGTAGAGCTGTCACAACAATCTCTTTATACTTCTCAATAACTAAATGCTGTCCTACTCACGTCTCCTGGCTGGAGTCTAAAAGCTGCTTACTCCAACTACCAGCATCATAATGAGGACCGGGCCACACTTAGAGCTTGGCATCTTGTGCCAAGCCCCTCCTCTAATGTGTCGTCAGTAGTGGACAGATGGGGAACCCCGTCCCCCTGCCCCCTGCATAATAAACCTCCCAAAATCCAAGAAGGCCTGCCTAACAATTTCCATTTAAGACCTAGAGCACAGAGTACACTTCACAGTGACAGCTGTTACTGTGCACTTACAAACGTTTTAAGACTAATTGTTGCCATGTACAACACAGCTATCCCTTTCTAATTAAGCATCTGCCCCAGAGACAGGAAACAAAGTCAGATGAAGTTTCCTGGTGGCAGGGCTTGCACAGATTCCTGCATAACCTGCTCAGTTAGTAAACATAGCAACGCCTTTGTCTGTGTTGTAGCAGAAAAGGAGAAGGGGAAGGTGGCAGAATACAGAAGTGAAGTCATTTATTTGCAGACTCAACTACTTCCGTGTGAAACTACACTATGCCACCTCAGTCTTCAAGTCTGCTGTGGTTCTGAGTGGTTGGCCACCAGCTCTAACTAAACTGGCTTCTGGCAGTGTACTTTCAGTTCCTCAGCCTTGTTGGAACCACACCCAGTATTAGTCCTCAAAGTTAACCTGCTGTGCTGAAGTCCTGGGCTGAAGCAACTCAAAAACACGTCACTGTACAGCGACTCAACAAGGTGGTGACGACAATGGTACAAGCAGCAAGTTGGCTTGTGATTAAGCCCCAAACTAACCACTGGTTTTCCGGCATGTTTAAACAACAAAGTCAGGAAGTCTGTCCGAGGGAATCGTTTTATTTAAAAGTACGAGCAGCAAAGAGAGTCCGCAGAAACAAAGCCTACACATCCCCAATCCCACACACGCCACTCGGTACGTTAGTTTTTGGTGGGCGGCGGGTGTAAAAGTGAACTGAAAGTCGGACAGGATATGTAACTTCAACCTGCTGGTGAAGTTTGCGACTGCAGTTACATTAACGTGTCCCAATGCGCCTCTATGCCAAATAGCTTCTCGTTTTATTAAACCCGAGAACCTGCTGAGATTTATTCGTAGTGCTGTTCAGTTTGTAGTAGTTTAGTTGCACTGCCGCACAGAACAGCGCTGAAAGGACACTTCAACGAGCTCAACATAGCTGCACTGCCGTAGAACTGCTGGCAGCAGGCGAGCGGCGGTGGGAACCGTTTCGACCCCAAGAATACATTCGATGACACCGCTACAACAGGACTGTGCTCCGTCGTTAGCAGGCTAATAAAATAGCTTAATGTAGGTCAGCTAACGTTAACAGACTACTCATCCGTAGGCTAATCTTATCTTGACTGAGAAAAGCTGCCTTAATTGGCGCTCAGTTTCTGCATATCCACACAATGAACTGCGCTAATTAAACTCAAGCGGTACTACAATACCTATTAAGGATACAAAACAGTTTGAGCGTTTCAACTTATCTCGAGCGAGTTAACAGTTGCTATCGTTAATCTTTCTCAGACACTGAAAGCAGCTGCTGATAGCACAGAGCTAGTAGTTGGGGTTAGCGCCTTCATTTAGTTTCCATTGCTTAACACGTAAACGCTCACGCTCGGTTAGCGGCTAAGCTAGCTACTTAGCATTAACCCTGCTGATTAGGCCCCGTCTTCTCCAGCGTTAACCGCGATGTTAACAGGTTGCAAATCACGCCCACGCGTTGTATGTTTTTCTCTCTCACCGTAAGCCCGGTGCCCAGAACGATAACGTCGTATTCTTCATCCATTTTTTCCAAAAGTCTTTGCTCTTCCGCTCCGGAATATGAGGAAAGAAGAAAATGGAGATCTGCGGGGCTACAAGTGAGAAGGGGCTGCGGCTCAGCGTCAGGCGCCTTCGGGGCGGGGCTTCTCAGCCTGTCAGTCACTGCAGGAAGAGGCGTGAAGAAGCGTCGTACCGGGTACCTGTGTGGGCCAATGGTGTGGACGCACTGCTTCACAAAGCACAGTGTTGCACCTGTGCGTTACAGCCGGCAGGGATCAGGTAGGGTGACCAGAACCCGACAAAGTAGATATGGGCCAAACACTGTGTTGATGTGGGAAACCTTACCAGTGCCGGAAGGTAGTGTGACATATCCACAGCTAAATAACAATCTCATAAACTGTTTTAACGCAATACGGCCAAATATATTTAAATGTGACTCACTCATTAAGCATAAGTAAGTAAAACTTTATTTATATAGCACCTTTCAAGATAAAAATCACAAAGTGCTTCACAGAAGCTAAAACCTAAAACTAAAAATCAACTAAAAGCAAGTTTAAAAAGATGGGTTTCTAGCTGTTTTTTAAAAGCGACCACTGAGTCCACAGAGCTCAGGCTCAAAGGGAGAGAGTTCCACAATCTGGGGGCCACAGTTCCAAAAGCTTTGTCGCCTTTTGTTTTCAGCCTCGTGTGTTGGACAGCAAGCAAGCCCTGGTCACATGACCTCAGGGACCTGCTGGGAATGTATGGATGTAAAAGTTCACTTATATATGTTGGTGCTTGTCCATGCAGAGCCCTGAAAGTCAAGGTCAAAACCTTAAACCCCATGCAGCAGACTGTGACAGCACTGAGCAGCTCCTTCAGTGGGAGACTGCGGCACCCACGGTGTGGGACGGAGAGATTTCGCAGGTCTTTCCTCCCCACTGCTGTCAGACTCCATAATAAAGACTTTAACTGATCAAGCACACACATCCACACATGTGCAATAACACTAAGTGCAATAATCCTTTCTGTCATCGTTGTATTTTTACTCAGTTGTATATAGTATTTGTATTCTATTTTTATCTTATTGTATATTTATTTTATTTTATTCTACTGTATATAGTATTTTATTTTATTCTATTCTGTACAGCTGTGTACTGTATTTATTCTTATTGTATTCTAATTTTTGCCTCATAACTTTTGCACTGTCCACTTCCTGCTGTGACAAAACAAATTTCCCACGTGTGGGACTAATAAAGGTTATCTTATCTTATCTTATCTTATCTTATCTTATCTTATCTTAAAGTGGATTCTGAATTTAACGGGGAGCCAGTGCAGCTGAATCAGCAGGGGTGTGACATGGGAAAACTTGGAGGACTTGGTCAGAAGCTTAAAGTACAATAAGGATAACATATTTCTGGTCCACTGAGTTAGGCTTTATTATAGTCCCGTTTTCCATGTTTCTACACCAGTAGTTAATAGTAGCTGTAATTTGAGCCGGTGTTTTGTCTTGTAATCATAGGGTTCTAGCAGGAGTGCATCCATTGGTTTTATGCCTTACTTGTCAATTATAGCAATTGATTGCCAATTATTACAGACATTTGACACACGTACTGTGTCATTTCATTCGCTTGTGTGAAGCTGAACAAAAAAACTACAGCAAACAAACGCTGTGGCTTCATTTTCTTTGTGATAGTTTCCATCACAGTCTCAAAAATGTACAGAAACTTTTAGTGAATTGGAACTTTGCCTATTGAGCATAGCGTGGGCAATATGCTCAACTGCTGCAACAACATATATGCATGACACACCTGTTTGGCAAACAGAAAAGTCCCAAGTCCTACATCGGTGTGTGGGCTGCTTTGAGCTCATATAGATAGTCACCAAGACCAACATATTTTTAAGTAGAAACAACAGGCAGCCAAGCAGATTGTCAAACAGTATCAAATGTAGTGGCCGACAATGAAAGCTGCATTTTTGTGTTGTGTCGCCACGAGCTGTCCTGGCAGGATGCAGAGTTTATCAGGTAAAGTGAGATTACTGTTAGCATGATCATGTCTAAACCTGCGTCTTTTAGCAAACACAGTTTTTATTGTAATCCACACAATCTGTGCAAAATAACTTGAATCACACTATTAGGCTTCAGCTTTTCTTTATTTCAATAAATTAAGAACTCAATGTTTCAAGGATTGATTAGGGTCTGTGTGCCAGGTCACGTTCAAACACTTGCACTACGTGGGGTTTCCTGGCCAGCTGCCTGGCGGTTGTGCCGGACGCATCCTCAGAATCTTTGAGGCCGAGCTGCAGGAGCGTCCTGGCTGCGTCTGCGTGCTGCCCAATGCACGCCATGTGAAGAGCTGGGAGAAGAGAAACAGCAGTAAAAAACTGCTTCCTGTAACAACTGAGTTTTGGTGGTGACATTATCACCATATGACAATGAAAAGACAAACTAACTCTGTTCCTGTTTCCAAATCTGTTTCATTCACTGTGCCGACATATTTCCTGTAAATGAGTTTTATGAGAGCCAACAGACGACTCTCCCATTTCAGAAGCTTGGTGCTGTTTCTGTAACGCTGAAGATGTTACAGGTCACTATGGAGCACTGCGCTGATGAGTCTCTGCAGGTTCATTTTTCAGACTGAATGAATGCAAACGAGGGACGTGCACAGGTGTATGCAAAACACAGGAACAGATCTTTCTTTGTTTGATGTTAGTGACAAAAAGAGAAGTAAAGCCGTCACAGACGTTCACCCAATATTAACTGTGCAGCTTTCACGTTATTTCAAAGAGTCCAACCAAAGCTTAATGAAGCCTGTAAACTAAAAATGGTGGATTTTTTATGTTGGTTCACTTGCTGCAGCGGTGCATGGCGTGGAAAATGATGCTGCATCCCTATAACCTGCTCCAGTGCAAGATGTGTATGAGATAAGAAATCAGTAGGTACGAGATTACCGCCTACTGACCAATCAGTTCTCTGGAATATAGCACCATCATTCCTGGAACAGAACTCCGTGCACGGACAGTAGGACGGTCTAAGGCTTCTTAAAGTCTTCCCTGATGAGCATCGATAAGAATCGTGGAATAAAATTACTCAGAAAAACAAAGCATTAATCTAAACATTCATTTCTGTCTGAATGACAGAGCTGCGACTCTGAGCCTTTATTCCTCACGACATCAAACAGGCAAAACCTTATTAATAAAGTGGAGCGACATGTCAAAGCTCACACACTCACACTGCTGCTTTCAGCTTGTATTGTGTTTAAACTGCTCATATGTTTCTATTATTTTCATTTGAAAGCAGCTGCCTGTGGACCTGTCTCTGTTTGCCATATGCTGCAAACATCGCCTCCTCCATGAAAACTTCACTCATCACCAGACTGACAAACGCAGTGTTCACGTAACCAGCTGACGTCCATCACTGTGTACCAAGTATCCTGACTGTTAGTGTGCGTGAAGCCAGAAAAGGTCACGTGTTATTTCCCCTCGTCACATGATCCGTATTATGTTTTCAACTGGCTGAACAAAAGCAGTATTTCAGCTGCAGAACACACGGCACACTGGACACTTCATGGATGGCATTGTTTGTTAGATAATCACAGATAATAATTATCTCTGATTAAGCTGCATGGTCAGAGAAAATAACTTTACATAAAGGCACTGAGAAGGTCATCCTACCAGTCCTCCCCTTCTTGTCCCGGGCATGAGGATCCGCTCCCAGCTCCACCAGTGTGTTTATAGTGGACGTGTGGCCCTCCTGAAAGAGATGCATGTCAGTGCGACTCGGAGAAGGATCTGTAGCCCGTGCTTTGCCTCGAGGCTTTTGTTCTTGTTATGTTCGGTATGTGAGTCTTGTATCAGCAGTCTGAGAAAACTGTTCATTCACTCTTCATGGCTACAATCACAGACGACATAAAACAGCCTCCAGTAATTCTTGTAATGAAGAGCACTTTTCTATCAGTAAGCACTGCTTTAGCTGCTGTTAGCTGCTGTTAGCTGCTGTTAGCTAACATTAAATATCAGTGAATCAAACATTGTTGGACACTTAGCAAATGACCTCTCATACAATGTGTAAATGTAATCAAACTGTTTATCAGAGAGAAAGTGGGATTTTTTTCACCCACGTCTAACATTAGCTTATCACCAGCTGTTGTTGTTTAGCCAGCTCATCTGGACTGCATCAGTGAAACTACACCATAAAGGGGTCAAACTACAGGAAAAGTGCTGTTAGTTCATTGTGAAGACTGTCCTGTAATTATAAAATATGACATTTTTGTCAGTTCACTTTTGTAAAAGTTTGAACTGACTGCAGTAACGTTTTTCCACAGTTTTCCCACACAGTGGAAAAACGTTATTTAATTCGTACAGCGTGACCGTCAGGCGTGGGGATGGGTCTTTATCAAAAGCTGGAAAACGAATGAAAATACAGTAAAAATAGATGCACTTCTGCACTTTTCCCAAAGCTGTGCAGGGGGCCGGATTAGAGTGTTTGCCGGGCCGATTCCGGCTCTCGGGCCACATGTTTGACACAAAGGTTTGGAAAGATAAATGTAATATTCCTGAAGGATGAAACTATTCCTCCTTCAAACCAGCAACCCGTGAATTTCAGCGTCACGCCTCGACATCCACCGCTCCACCAGCTGAGCCATGACGAGGCTCTGCTGTTAGTAAATATTAACCACTCCACACAACAACACAGCAAAATACCTGAAACTTCTCAAGTCATCCCATCTTGGTCCCTTTCCTTACATTCCTACGCTTATTTATTTATCTTTCCCAACCATTCCGAAGCTTCCCACCAGACTGCTGAAGGAGACCAGAGGGAAATCCCTGCTCTGACCTTGGCAGCGTAATGCAGGGCGGTGAGCTGGATGCTGGTCGCCCTCTGGTTCACCTCGACATTCAAGTCCTTCACCAGAAACCGCAGAGCCTCATCCTGGCCTGTGACGGCTACCTGGTGCACTGGCTGAGCCCCGAGTATGTCAGCAGCTGCTGCAGATGCCTGTGGCGCACACACACACACACACACACACACACACACAGGTCAGGTGGAGACACTACATATAACTACGTCAGTGCAGAAACATTACTGCAGGGGACTGCTTTCCTCCACCTGGTGCTCGTCTAAAAGAAGCCTGGCCACAGAGATGTGTCCATTCCTGATGGCGTCCATGAAAGGCGTGACTCCACAGCTGTCAGTGCTGTCAGGCATGTAGCCACATCTGGAAAAACACCAGTAAATGTAAGGATCAGTCAGACAAAGTTATCCGTGAGCTGCGAATCAGCATCAAGCAGGTGGAGCTACATTTGTGCCAAAAGAAGTCGCAGAAATTTAAGAGTGCAGAAATTTTCAGTGTCATAAAAAACAACTTAAATTTTATAACATCTATCTAACCTTTGACTTCTGCGTCACATTTAAATACATTTTTATACTGTGAATTTGTCATTTTAGGGCATTTTGAGTTGACATGGGCTATATATGTAAGAACTGCTGACAACTAAAGTCAGACAGCATCCAGAGTTGACTGGATTTGGCGTTAAATATGCAGCAGAATTAGTCTCCATGTAAAATTTCAACATACCTGTCCAGCAAGACCTTAACCACCTCCTCACATCCATGCATTGCTGGATGAACAGAGAAAGTGTAAGTTATATGATTTCCCCTCACGTCACATCTCCACATACTGTAAGTACAGACACCTGCGGTGTGTAGTGGCGTCCTGCGTGTCCTGCTCTCCGTCCTCCAGACGTCTGGTGCAACAAGGAGCAGGTGCTGTATGACCACAGGGTCTCCCTCTCTGCAGGCGATGTGGAAGGAGTTCCAGCCGTCCTTGTTTCTCAGTGCGGGGTCGGCACCGTGGCAAAGCAGCTCCTGGATCACGTCCAGGTTCCTCCGAGTGCACGCCATCATCAGCGGAGTCCTGAGAGCAGAGACACAAATCTCCTCTGACAAACAAACTTACTGCAATTGGTGGATATATTCGTACACTCTATGTAGAAGATCTGTCCCGTACTTACTGATAGAGCCACTAGGGGGCGTGGATAACCAGGCGAAATATGGAGTGAAGTTGGAAAGATAATGTGCTGCTGCTGTCCTACTGACCTGTTTTTATTTGTTTCCTGCGCTACAATCATGGAACATATTATACAGCGTGTAATATCTTCACATTTTAAGAGTAGCTTATGAAAAAAATAATATTACAATTTCTTTCATGTTAATTTTAAACGACCGTACTGAATACACCCCAAACGGAGCACACAGATACAGTCTGAGCACTGTAGAACAGTCAGTGTTTAACAGGGCTGGACTGTAAAGCCTGAATTTGAAATAATGTACATTTAATTGTAATAACGTATTGTATTGTCAGCTATTTTTACCAATAAGCCCCTTCGATTTCCAACTAGAAACACAAATTTATTGAAGTATATTAAAGAAAAGTAAAGCCGCTCCTTCAGGTATATTTAGCTAATATTACGCCATTTGTTTATAGTTGTACTGTTCTGTCGAGTTAAAAAAGGTAACTCCTTCGAGCCGGATTCGAACCAGCGACCTAAGGATGTCAGCATTCAGCCTCTACAGTCCTCCGCTCTACCAACTGAGCTATCGAAGGGCGGTAACCCCTCCCACTGCGAAGCCAGCTTTAAAGTGAACCCGGGAAAGATGGCGCTTACTTCTTCCTCCTTCCTTTTGGAGTAGGGTTACAGTAATGTAGTAACACGTTAACAGGTTCTTTCTCACCAGTCAGCCTTCTTCAGACTGTCCACTTTGGCGCCTTCTTGGAGCAGGTAGCTAACACAGTCCTTGTGGCTCATGGAGGCTGCTTCGTGTAGCGGCTTCTTATAGTCGTTGTTGTACACCTCTACATCCAAGCCAACCCTCTTTATCAGGTACTTTACAATGTCCAGGTGTCCATGCCTTGCGGCGTAGTGCAGCAAGGTGTCTCCCGACTTGCCGAAGTGTTTGCCACTGACAGTTTGCGCCGCAGTCGAGCCGCCTAATGTTATGTGTTTCTCCAGCGCGGCCAACTGTCCGTCCTGAGTGAGCTTCACTAGCAGCTTCGAAGTGTTTTCATCCATGCTGGGTGGAAGTTAAATGCTGGAGCAGAAACTGGCCTACGGGCCAAAATAAGAACAGTTACTCTGAAGTGTTGAAGAACACACGCTGGCCTGTTTACCAGCGCGATTCCTGGTTGAGCTGCTTAAAATCACGTGGCCAACCATGACCTAACCCTGTACCTCTGAAACCAACATAAAGCACGCAAGTGTTTGGTTTTTTACGTACTTATAGCTTGATCAAAATTCTAAATATTATTATGAGCACTAATAGATTTTTTTTTTTGCAATTTAAGATTAAAATGACCTGAATTATACAGTGTGTACATATTGCTACAATTTGATGAGAAACCTTTTATACAACAGTCAAAACAAGGTTAGAGCCGTCACTTGGATTAGGAAAGAAAGAGCATCATTGCCCTTATAGGAGGGCGTGGCCATGTGGATTGTGGGAGATGTAGTTGTTGTAGCAACGTGATATGGCTCTCTAAACTTTAGAGAGTTCACGTTGCAAATCACTTTGCTCTTTACATTAAAGACAATTTTGGTCGTTTAGACTCTAAATTGTCTTTAATGTAGTTAAATAATAAAGAAAATTTAGGTTAATAAATGATTACTGGAATAATGTTAACACATCTCATGAGGGTAATATCACAGACTTTCTTTTTCTCTCTGACAAAATACCAAAAGTGGATCAGATATTGCCGTCACTGGTCTTCTAAACGAGATAATCCAGCATCTGGCTAACAAGAAGAAGACCAACAAGACGAGTCACATCTGGAGGAAAAGGTGGGGGGAGAGAAAAGCGGGTGAGTCTCAGTCCTCAGAGGTTTTACAACACGGACCATCAGCTCCACGAATGGGACTAGCTGTAACCTCCACGCTGTTCTTGCTGGTGAGTGTGTTTCAGACATTTGACTTTGTACTGCACTTAAAAACAAAAGATGGCTGTCGTATCAAAGCAGCACTGACACACCTTCATGCTTTGCCATCTAAAGGAGCTTTTATTCCTCTTTTTTGTTCTACAGATAGTTTTATGTCTGTTATGGTTGCATGATGTTGTAATGTGTAAGGGTTTAAGTAAACCATAGAGCTTTTTGTCATTTTACACTAACGTGCTCTGCTTAAAGATTTCCATCTAAGCTTTTAACTTCAGCTCTCAGCGCTCGGTGAAAGCGTCTGTTTCAGTTACTTCTCTACATTAATGGCTCTTTGTGGACAGAGGACAAACACAAACTGTTTTCAGAGTGATGGTTTCTGCACTGCACCATCACAGATTCACACACCGTGAGGACTTTGTGCTGATGGTGAAAAAGTGGTTTTCTAAATCTAAGTATAATATCACGCACTTGTTAAACTATTGGTATAAACTGACACTGACAATGTGAAACTGCACTGAGATGCATTAAGAGGACATATTACATACAAGAATACTAAAGTGTAACTTCTGTAAATGATGAGTTGTTCAAATGCAGCCCAGCTGTTGGGCAGCTCTGCTCTTCCCAGCTAAAGCTAAGCAGTTCCAGATGTTTCTGAATTCTCTGAAGAGCAGCAAATAAACCAGAAACAAATGCAGGACACAAACTGCAAGTCCTGTTGTATTTCAGCTGACAGCAGCTCTGGTGAAAGGCTGCAGAGTAGGCGTCATTATGAGCTAATCAAGCTGCCATCCTCTCTGGGCAGATTTTACATTTTAAACTTAAAGCATAATTAATGGGGTGTTGGTAAGAATCCCTTATTTGTCTCATGAAAGGGGAGACTTCACCCCTCCGTTCACTGTGTGAGCATTTGTTGTATTTGTATAAAGGTTTGAGAGGCTGGTAGGCAAACACATGCCCCGATGCAGCCGGCACCAGAAAGGAAGGAAATACTTTGGACTCAGCCACGTGTCAGCCCTTGTCTCACTGAATCTGTGTCTGGTCACATCACTCTGCTTCATGCAAAGGTCTTTTTGTGTTACTTTTCACTGTAGCTTTTGTTCGAGCTTAGAAACAAACCTACTGGCTTAGGAATGATCGTGTACGTCACACTTCAGAGATACGAGCTTCCTTCCTGCTAGTGTTACGATTCCACTGTTATCATTCCTAATCCCAGTGTGATAGGATCCCCGACACCACACCGTGACAGAGCCTCCCCGTGTTTTACACATGCCTCTGGACACGCACTGCTGTACCTCTCCCCTAACCTCTTCCATACATACGGACAACAATTTGAATTGAGGCCGTTTCTAACGAGACTTTGACAAATGGTAGATGGATGGGCCGAAGCCCCAGATCCAGCCCTCAGGTCAGGCGTTTGCTGGATTTTACCCATGCTCTTCATTTGCTTCAAATAGTTTTTTAGGCCTGCCATTCATTTGTCGTCCACGTGTACACAGCATATGTCAGCTCTTTGGGAATCAGCTTGTTTATGTAAAATACTGCTCTATGCTTTTGGGCATTTTTTTGCAGATTCAACTAAAGAAATGGGAAAAGCTGTATGTTTTATGACAGGATGCCTTTTTTACACTTTAATAGTAAGTGTTGAGTGACTGGTCAAACAAAAGAAATATCCCTCCCAGTATGGTCAGGTACTGTCCTCAAAATGACTAAAAAGCAGCCAAAGACTGATGAGGAGTGCAGTGATGTTTAGAGGGAGGGCGAGATCGGATGCTGCGCTGCGGTGACTCCTAACGCGAGCAGCTGAGAGAGGAACACGTAAGGACTGATTGTTCTGCACAGACGGCCTCTCTGCTTTGTGTTCGTAGGGTTACAGCTGTACTCTGTCAGACTACCTCAGATTATTCACAGCTGTAGAAGACGCTGCTTCTAAACAGCAGTCATCAGGTTGTTTGACAGTAACACTCCCTGCACTGCAAACATATGAGAGCTGTCATCTTTAGAAATAAAAACACATTTCAGGGCTGTTAGCTGTGTTGGCAGGTTTCAGGGCTCCCCTCCCTGAGGGGCCAAATTACAAAATATTTCATCTTTTGCTCCTCAGAAGTGGCTTCATAGCTCTCTCCTTCTCTGTTCTGGTGTGTGTGCAGATGTCCCTGGAAGCAAATAGAAAACATGGCTCTCCTGAGAAAAAGTAAGTGTAACCAAAGTGTGATGCAAATGGATAAAGACTGATTCATGTCGTCCAGCAGTATTAGCTGACATGTAGCTGAGAAGTAACGTTAGCAGATTGTGTTGTCTGCATGTGCTTTGCATTCACGTCCACTGTGCATCCACTGGACAGCTGTTGCCAGTAAAGGTCCCCTTATTTTTCCCCAGGAAGAGGAAGCAGCCATGCACATGCACCAAATATCTATGGAATGGGATAGACAGCAGGCTGTAACGACTTATTCCTGAACTGCATGCGGTTGTTAAAAAGTAAAAGCTGCATGTGTGCAAATTTCAGTAACTCCAGTGTTTTTCACGCTGTTTTCTTTCTACAGAAAAGGCACATTTTCCACTTTACTCGCCTTCAGGAAATCCACCTTCTACTAGCCAAACCTTTAACACTTAACTCGACTGGTAACTGGATTCTCTCATACTGTGAGAGCAATCCTTAAGTGCTTTCACTAATCCGTGGTTCTAGGTAACGAGTCAGGATGCTGTGCAGACTCCACTTAGCACTAGCTACAGTACCCGGACGGCTGCACAAAAACCAAAGTACGCTTGTGTTTGCAGACCCTCCTTCCTCTCTGGTGTGTCTCACAGCTGGAGGAAATACACAAAGCATTTTGAAAATGGACATGTTTTACTTTTTATAGTAACAGCTGATAATCACTTAATTATTTATGGGATGATTTATTCTCTGTCTTTGCTGTGCGACTGAGAATCACTGTACCATTGCTAGCATAAAGGTAGCCGTTACCTGCCTATTGTTGCAGCCAGCGTCTCTGTGAAGTCTTTTTTCTTTCTTTGGTTTAAAGCTTTCAGTCGCTTTAAGCCAACCTGAGCTAATGAACAGCAGACTGTTGTCTGGCTCAGCCATAAAGAGCCTCATTTTTATTTTTTATTATTCTTACTTGTACTTTGCTTTGACTGTGTTGGTGGAGGCTCAATCTGATGTCGCCGTGCTGATGTTCCTGGATCAACAAACTGATGTCGGTCCTGGTTCAACATCGATCACACTGTAGTGATGGAAACACTGTCACATCACTCAGCCCTAACCACAATCACATCCTGACCCTGACCTGTTTCCCTGAGTGGACAGCTATGATGTCACAACGGTGTGATTGGTCAGATCCAATGTTGATCCTGGACATCACCAACATGAGGATATCAGTTGATGGAGAGGAATAGAGAGGATCAGAGGGAGTTTCTGTCTCTGCTGATGTAGAGCGAGCATGTGATAGCGTGTCAAAGGAGGACATGTGAGGATGGTGCAGGATGTGCATGAGACACAGTGATGATGGGCAAGCTGACAGATGAGGTCAGGCACAAGTCTGTGGTTTATGATGTTCCTTCTAAACGTAGACAGCTCTTGTTGTTTTACGGCATCAATCTGCTTTGAGACAAACTTCTTTAGTTTTGCACTCAAACACTGAGCGATCGCGTTTCAGTCAATCGGATCCTGCTGGTGCTGCTGGTGCTGATGGTGTGCCTCCTCCTGCGCAGTACACTGCTCAGAGCCTCCACTCGGCCAAGACTCTCAGGTGCGTCAGCGTTGGTCTTCACTACTTAATCTGAGAAATACTCACTAATGTTCCAAATGTGAAATATGTTACTCTCCTTAAGTGAAAAGGATCCCACTGAAATTGAGCATAAACCAGTCTAAACTCCTGATTCCTGACAGAGAACAGGAAAAGCCCCAAGAATGCAGGACAAGTTTCTCAGGAACACGCTGCAGAAGCGCATGATGTCGTGCCCGTCGTCATCTGTGCATCAGAGGAGCGCATGGGTGCCTCCATGGCAACCATCAACAGCATCATCAGCAACACAGACGCCAGTGTTTTCTTCTACGTTGTTACTCTTCGTGATGCTGTCAAACTCACGAGGTGCATCTTTGAACTACAAAAATATGAACCGCACTTTGTTCCAAATATGGAGATCAGTGGTTTTCTCCCAGTATTGTTGCCCAAAGTGAGTATTTCTCACCTAATCTTCCTTTTGTGTCACGTAGGAGGTACATAGAGAAGACAAAACTCAAAGGCATCCGCTACAAGATAGTGGAATTTAACCCGATGGTCCTTGTTGGAAAGGTGAAGCCAGATTCATCTCGACCCGATCTCTTACATCCCGTGAGTGCTGCATCCGTGCCATCAGCCAAACCAAGCACAGAGTTCCTGTCTCAAAGAAATAAAAAACTTTGTTTTGCAGCTCAACTTTGTGCGGTTTTACCTCCCTCTGCTCGACATCCTCCACTCGAGGGTTATATACTTAGATGATGACATCATCGTGCAGGGTACGCATGTCTACAGTCAGTCTAATAAAAGGATTCCATATTAAACCGAATGATTCAATAAGTGTTTAAATGATCTGTACACACATGTGTAATCTTCTACATTAGACACAACTGTGCTACCGAGGAGCGTCACACAGAGTTACTAAACGGCTGAATTCAGAGGTAGACCCTGACATGACCCAGTGAAGTCAAAGGAGCCCTTTATTGGCTCCTAGAGAACGAACTAAACCCAGAAGATCTCTAAATAAATACATCATCATTTGCCTTTACTCGGGTTCTGTTTGTTAATTATTAAAATGAGTTTTAGGATCTGAAGCATGAAAGTGTGACGAGTATCAGGATGGGGACAAATACAGCAGTCTGGTTGTGTTTCAGGTGACATCAGGGATCTGTTTAATATCAAGCTGAAGCCAGGACACGCGGCTGCTTTTGCCACAGACTGCGACCTTCCCTCCACACACGAGACGGTGCGCAGCATCGGGATGCAGGTGGATTTTTACGGCTTCTGTTATGATGTTAGACTTTTATGCCTCGTGTAAATCTCACATTAAAGAGGTTTTATTTGACATAGTAACATGTGGGAGGGATTCAGTCATTATTATTTGGTATTCTCTCCTCTGAGCTCGTCCCCTAGACAACCTACATGGGCTTCCTGGACTACAGGAAACAGGAAGTGAAAGACCTGGGCATCAACCCCAGCGACTGCTCTTTCAACCCTGGAGTCTTTGTGGCAGATATGAACGAGTGGAAGAAGCAGAAGGTCACCAAAGAGCTGGAGAAGTGGATGGAGGAGAATTTCAGGTAAACTCCTTAAACTAGTGTCATTTCCTAAATGTTACCAATATGAACAGTAGATTTGGTTTATGAAACTTTGATCTTATTTTACCTTGAAAGAGAGGTCAAAGGTCAAGCGCTACATATTTTAGATCTCTATACGGTACTGTCTATACGTCGACAATGCACAGCAAACCTGTAAGGATCACAGTTGTAAGTTATAAAGGCTTTGTGTCAGCTTTCAACCAATAAAACTTTATTAAGTTGACCCCGAAGAGCCACACGTCACTCCCTACATGACCTACCTGTCGTTACATCTGTCAGCTTACTAAAAGTGTGTTTGTGGATTTAAACCTTTTATTGCAGATGTTCCTACAGTTTTGCATATGAAGGCCAGTGTCTGGCATTTAGAGTGAAGCAGCTGTGATGGCGAGCGATATCCCACAGATATACTGTAAAAAGCCATTGAACCACTCGTAACTACAGTTAGCTAACTAGCCTCTGTATGTTGCAGCAGTGCTGTGGTTTGGGGTGAGATACGTACACAGAGCTGTTCCCTTTCAGTCAGTTCACTCGGTACAACACACAAGTACGGGATATCACGCCCTCGCGTGCCCTGGCTGAAGAAACCTTTATTCACATGTGATGACACGCGCACGCCCCGCCTGCACATATAGCCGCTGTCATCACAGTCGTCCCTCAGTTCTTACGCTCTTCACCTCGCGGAGAACACCTCTGCTGAGTTGGACTGCCCCTGTTGGTGTTAGCTAGGGCCGCCACAAACGATTATTTTGATAGTCGACTAATCAGATCATCATCCATTGGACGTACAGCGTACAGCTTATTGCACCAGCAGCATCTGCTCTTATATAACTATCATTAGCTTACAGCTTTAAGTGTTTAAGGTCTGTGCTAACTAAAAATAAAGACAAGATGATAGTTTATTAAATTTTAATGAAATCTGCAGATTGTTTCGGTGAAGTTTAATAAACTCCTTGCTATCTAAAATATAACAGGACACCGGAGTAAATTCTCCAGAGTCTCACACTTCTGATAATCAGCTGTCTGCTTGACGTTTATTCAGCTGTGTAAAAACTTTAATCTCAGCCAAACTGATTTACTCAGGAACAAATAAAATACTGAAAAAAGCCAAACAATAACATTGTTAAGTTATCTAAGTGACTTATATATCATGTTTAACCTGAGTAGCCAAAGACGGCGGTGGGTTTGAAAATGATTTGCCGGGAGTCCGGTGTTCTCACGGCTCTAGTTAGCCTTGCCCCCGGCTCGCTAACGAGCTAGTGGGTAACAGACGTCTCCAAAAACGTCGGAGCGCTTTTGAAAATATGTGGTGTCCTGATAAACTGAGCAGATATTTGAGGTTTACACAGCTACATTCTCACCTGAAAATATGTTAAACGTTTATTTTGTGACCCAGAAAGAATAATAAGAGTAAAGTTAAAATCCGGCGTGCAGCTCGGATCTCAGCTGACCCTTCTCACCCTGGACACAGTCTGTTTGACCTGCTGCCCTCAGACAGGAGGCTCCGGTCCATTCGCACCAGAACCTCTCGCCATAAGAACAGTTTCTTCCCCTCTGCTGTTGGACACATGAACAATAACCACATGACTGTACCCGCCACTAACACATGACCCTACGCTGTGTCACTGCATCATTCTATGTTTGGCACTGATCACCACCTGCACTCATGTATATATCTTTCCACGTAGCACTTTTAATTCTTATCCCTACTTTTATTTTTTCATGTCTATTTAAGTGGTATTTATGACAGCATGTTTGCACTGAAGCACCGCAGCAATTTCCTAATGTTGTAAACCTGCTCAACATTTGGCAATAAACCCCATTCTGATTCTGATTCTGATTCTAAAACTAACTAGCTGCCGCCATTGTTGGAAACTGAGCTGGGCCGCGCTATGAATTCTGGGATAGGTTGGGCCACGAAGTATACACCCCACCCATCCTTCAAATCTGGGGAAATGAAGGGTCCATTTGTCGGAGTCTTTGAATTTGGACAGTCTTTGTCGTGTCGCTGTAACATAATCGGCCTACTAATGCGGGTACAGGAGGATTCCTGCGTCTTTTGTGATCTCTTGTGATCTTACAAAGCTTCAAACGACGCGTCGACTTTTAAATTAGTCGTCGACGATTAGTCGACGTAATCGTGACTAGTCGACTAATCGTGGCAGCCCTAGTGTTAGTCTCCACCGTGCAGTTGGTGCGTAGGCTGCCCGCGGAGTGCTAATTTCAAGTTTTCCTGTGCAGCGTTTTGCTTTGCGTTTTTGAACTTTGGACTCCAAACCTAAGCGAGCAAAGCACAAATCTTCTGTTCGCCCCTGTCCTCAGGGATGTGGTTTCTCTTTGCACGACAGCGACCAGCACAATGCCTGCCCCGTCTGCCTGGGGATCGGCCACGCTAGGAGAGCATTGATGGAGCCCGAAGCCTGTGCGTTTTGTCGCCAGCTCCGGCGCTCGACCCTGGAAAGACGGGTGACGTTTGTGGAAAAAGTGCTGGGACGCTCCGCTGTCCCACCGCATGACCCTCTCCTTTCAGAGTCTGGAGCCCCGGCTTCGTCCGAGTCCGAGGACAAGGATTATCCGGTCGATGTCCCCGCAATTAGCTGGGCTGACCACATGGAATATGTTGACGGGTTAGTTGATGACGAGCCGGAACCATGCAGGAGCGCTGACGGACTTCTCTTTCCTCCCTGTTTCGCCGTGCTGCTGAGAAGCTGCAGGTGGACTGGCCCTCTCCTCCGCCAGCTCAGAGGCTGTCGCGGCTCGCGGGTTTTTTCCTCCCACCGGAGCCCGCAACAGCCAAAAACTGCCTTCCCATGTTCCCAGACTTTCTCTGCGAGCTAACAGCATCATAGGACAAACCTCTGTCTACCCGCGTCACTGTGCCCGGCTATGGACAGTACATGGAATTGGACTTAGCTAACCCACCCCCTATGAAGAAGAAGATTTATCGGGCTCAGGCCGGCACTGCTCACGCCATGAGCTCCGTCACCATGCTCCAGACGTACCGGGCGATGTGCCTGGTGGAGCTCGGATCGCTGGTTCCTGATGACAGCCCGCTGGCACCTCTTCTTAACGAGGTCAGAGTCACCACAGATCACATCCTCTGTACCTAGTGCTGCTGTTCGGGCTGTCGCTCGCTCCTCGCACCTTTGCAAAATGTGCCGAGGCAGCGCTAGCGCCCCTCAGAAAGAGAGGCATCTTAGCCTACCTGGACGACTGGGCTCTCGTAGCTTGCTCCAGAGAGCAGGCGGAGACACAGCTGTCGCTGGTTCTGTCACACATTCAGACACTGGGGTTCTCTGTGAACGTTCAAAAGAGCTCGCTAATCCTGAGTCAGCAGATTTCTTTCCTCGGTTTGGAAATATGCTCGCTTTCCAGCCGCGCACGTTTGTCGGAGCACAGAGTGGCCGCGTTTCATCGCTGCCTCGCTCAGTTTCAGCTGGGACGCAGACTGCGTTTCCAGACCATATTAAGCTTGTTGGGCACGATGGCATCTATGATCGCCATAGTGCCGCTTGGACTGTTAAAAATGAGAGCGTTTCAACGCTGGACTCTCTCTCACCGTTTGTGTGCATCGCGTCAGCTCCGGAGGAGGCTGCAGGTAACCACGTCTTGCATGCTAGCTCTCCGTCCTTGGAGGGAGCCCGGGCTGCTGCATCAGGGCTCTCGGATTGGGAGGGTTTTGTTTCACAAGGTGGTGTCCACAGATGCTTCCCTAAGAGGGTGGGGAGCGCTGTGTGAGTGTGCATCAGTGAGAGGGATCTGGTCCGCACTTAGAGCTGTTAGCAGTGTTCTTAGCTCTAAAGCATTTCCGTCCAGTCCTGGAGGCCAGCATGTCTTAGTCAGGACGGACAATTCAACAGTGGTGTCTTACATAAACAGGCAGGGAGGAACACGCTCTCCTCCCCTGTTGAAGCTGTCTCGCTCTCTGCTGTTATGGTGTTCATTTTCTGTATCTAAGAGCCACCCATGCCCCAGGCCACCTGAACCTGGGGCCGGACCTTCTCTCCAGGGGGTCCTCTGGTGAGAGAATGGAGGTTGCACCCTTTAATAGTGACTCAGATCTGGGATCTATTTGGCAAGAGGCAAGGGGCAAATAGTGGTTCATCCGTGCCCGGATCTGTGGCGCCTTCATGCTTACCTGCTGAGAGGTTAAACTTGATTGCTAAGGGTTTGCCACCTAGTGTGATAGCGACAATTCAGAGCGCTAGGGCCTCATCTACTAGAGGCTTGTGCGCTTACAAATGGCGAGCCTTCGAGCAATGGTGCCAGGACCGCCACACTCTCCCATTTCAGTGTTTTGACATTCCCGCAGGAGCTGCTGGATAAGGGCCTTTCATTTTCAACAATTAAGGTTTATTCAGCAGCTATATCTGCTTGTCATATTGGCTTTGACGAGGTGACACCAGGTGCACATCCCCTCGCCATACGTTTTCTGAAAGGAGTTTGCCGGCTGAGGCCCGTGCTTAAGTCCAGTGTCCCTGCTTGGGACTTGTCTTTGGTGCTGGAGGACCTTTGTAGCCCCCCGTTTGAACCCTCTGAGTCTGTGGATATGAAATTTCTTTCATATAAGACTGCATTACTTCTCGCTTTGGCTTCAGCAAAGCGAGTGGGTGACCTTCATGCGCTCTCTGTGCATCCCTCCTGCACACAGTTCTCTCCTGATGGTCTCAAGGTCGTATTGCGTCCAAATGCTGCCTATTTTCCCAAGATCATGCCTGCGTCTTATAGCTCAGTGGAGTTTGAGTTGCTGAGCTTTTGCTCCCCTCCTTTTGCATCTGAGGAGCAGAGGAGGATGCATTCTCTTTGTCCAGTGCGTGTGCTACGCACCTACATTGAGCGCACTCAGAATGTGCGTTTACGTGACCAGCTGTTTGTCTGCTTCGCTAATCCAAATAGAGGTAGAGCTCTGTCCAAGCAGAGGCTGTCCCACTGGATTATAGAAGCTATCTCACTGGCGTACGGCACCGGTGGTCTTGCTTTGCCCCAGGGGGTGAGAGCTCATTCCACCAGGGGGATGGCAACCTCATGGGCTCTTTTTAAAGGGGTGCCTGTAGCTGATATTTGTGCGGCAGCTAGTTGGGCATCACCGCACACTTTTGTGCGGTTTTATCGGTTGGACGTTACAGGCCCTTCGGTGGCTCATGCTGTCCTTTCTGCTGGGTCTACCACTCACTAAGGATGTGGTGGTCCGATTCCGGTTCGGTGGCTGCTCTGCGGGGCGTGTATATATGTCCCATACTTATGTGTTGTACCGAGTGAATCGACTGAAAGGGAACGAATAGTTATGTCTATAACTTCTGTTCCCTGAAGGAGAGGAACGAGGTACAACACAAGGTGGCCCCACTGAGCAGTTTGGCTCGGTGAAGAGCGGCTATCGAACTGATGACTGTGATGACAGCGGCTATATGTGCCGGCGGGGCCGTGCGCGTGTCATCACACGCCATCTGCCTTAAAGGCGTGAATAAAGGTTTCTTCAGCCAGGACACGCGAGGGCGTGATATCCCGTACTTATGTGTTGTACCTCGTTCCTCTCCGGCTCCCAAAATTCTTCCCTACTTCATCCCAATTACAGAGTTATTTCAGATGCGGTTGGCATGTCTGAATTATGCACAGAGTCCTTTTGCATGCGTGCTGTGACCGGCCAAAGCAACACTAAAAGAGTCGTCTCCTGAAGAGCCGGGGTGTGTCAGGAAACTGTGATTATCGTCTAGAGTTTTATCTTTTTATCTTTGTTTATGTGGTTTTCATTTGTTCATGTATTGTTTGTTATCAGTCACTTTTTCATTGATTAGGTTTAAGCACTAAAAAGTACTTTCCCCCACGAGCGTATTGATCCCATCAGCAGATGGGTGACGTAAACTGTTTTGTTCGGAGCCCTGCAGAGGTAGCTGATGGAGGCTCACTGGTGTATAACAAAAAAATCTCTTTCTTTTGTTTACACTGGCCACTGCATCTGATTTTAAACCCTTCTCACCAACAGACAAAACATATACAGCAGTGCCATGGCAGGGGGCGTGGCAACCCCACCCATGCTAATCGTGTTTCATGACAAATACACGATACTGGACCCTCTGTGGCACGTCAGGCACCTGGGTAAGATTGCTCTCCACACACAGCTGGAATATTAGTGCCACCGTCAGCTCAGTTTCCAAAAAGCTTCGCTGTGTGTCCAGGCTGGAGTCCGGATGTCCATTACCCAGAGAACTTCCTCCAGGAGGCGCACCTGCTGCACTGGAATGGCCCGTTCAAACCCTGGAATTACCCTGCTGTGCATTTAGATCGCTGGGAGAAGTGGTTCATCCCAGACCCCTCTGGAAGGTTCTCTTTGGAACGTCCTGACGACGACAGCTGAGGTCCGTGGCTGCGGCACCAAGGAGCCGGTCAGAGGGTCACGTGACACACGCTTACAGTGACGGGGCGAAGGAGTAAATCCATGAATGTAACACTGAAACAGCGAGACACCAAACTGACCAATCTAAAGAACATAAGAGACTGAATGCTGTTGTGTGTTTGTGAAACGTGTCGCATTATAAAAACTGTATTTCAAACCTAACATTTAAGATTGTTTCTTATCTTTATATGTTTTCCATACTGCTTCATATATCTGTCATCGCTATCCTTAAGCTAACAATACAACTGTATAGTTTTCTACCCAGGATATATTACTGATTTCATTTAGTGTGCAGCTCCAGACAGTGATGGGCTGAGAGGCCCCAGGAGCCCTGAGGACTGTGAAAAGCTGGTTCAAATATAACGTCGTCTCGCGTGGCAGAGCCTGCGTCCGCTCTGTAACGACAGGCTGCGGTGGGCTCTTTTGCGCCCCCAGCAGGTCAGACAGTGCACATTTCATGTGAACTTGAACAGGCACACTCGTTGTTCCCAGACATGAAGCCAGTGACTCTGTTCATGCCTCTTTTCTCTCTCATCTGTGAGGCTGACCTTTCTGAGCGAACAGTCGTTACATTCATGCTTCCTCACACAGAACACGGCGGTCATTTAACTTGTGCTGTCAGATTTTCAATCGAACCAAACATCTACTAAGTCAATCACCATTTAGGTTTCCTTTTCTTAATTAGCCTTTTATAAAAGTGGCTCAGTGCAGATATAAATATATAACCTGCAATTTGTTAAAACCAGTCTTGCCAGGCACACTGGGTAGTTCATATGATGGCAACGGTAAAATGCGTGTTTGAAACTGCGACAAAGTTCACAGCAAGAAGTGGATGTAAGTAGAAGTCACAGTGGATTTCTGGGATGAGCACTTTCTATTGTTGTTATTACTCTTTAGTTTCATGTTGCACTCACTGCTTGGCTTGTTCAGCCCCACAAACTTCACGCGTGAGCAGAAGGCAGCCTGAAGTTTTCAGATTTGTGCCTTTCACAACATGAGCTCCCGTTACTGGTTCCAGCCACCAGAGGGCGTGATGCTCCTGGTAGTCTGTACTCGATGTGAAGCAGCGACTGTCACTGCTGCAGTTGACTGTTGGTAAGAGACACATGATTCCTCCTGAGCACAAAATAAAAAACAAACACACACCTGACCACCTCATTCTATTTAAATGAGTTTATTCTATTTACACAGCACCAGGTCACAACATCAGTCGCCTCAAGGTGCTTTATATTGTAAGGTAGACGCTTTGGCGACAGTGGGAAGGAAAAACTCCCTTTTAACTGGACTGGTCTCATAACTCAGACGCCCTCTACAGGAAAGGGCAGAGCAGGCTGCTGTGGAGACTCAGGTCGTTTGGAGTGGAGGGCCCACTCCTGAAGACCTTCTATGACTCTGTGGTGGCTTCTGCCATCTTTTATGTCGTGGTCTGCTGGGGCGGCAGCATCTCTACCGGGGACAGGATGAGACTGAACAGGCTGATCCGAAGGGCCAGCTCTGTTCTAGGATGCCCTCTGGACCCAGTGGAGGTGGTGAGTGACAGGAGAACGGCGGCTAAGCTGTCATCCCTGTTGGACAACATCTCCCACCCCATGCAGCAGACTGTGACAGCACTGAGCAGCTCCTTCAGTGGGAGACTGCGGCACCCACGGTGTGGGACGGAGAGATTTCACAGGTCTTTCCTCCCCACTGCTGTCAGACTCCACAACAAAGACTTTAACTGATCAAACTCATCCACACATGTGCAATAAGACTAAGTGCAATAATCCTTTCTGACAAAGTTGTATTTTTACTCAGTTGCATACAGCATTTGTATTCTATTTTTATCCTGCTGTATATTTTTTTCTATTCTGTACAGTTGTGTTCTCTAATGTTTGCTATGTAACTTTGCACTGTCACTTTCTGCTGTTTCTGCTGATCTTATCTCATAAACCTCCGGCAGAGCCAGGCTCAGGGAGGGGCGGGGCCATCTGTCGGGACCTGCTGAGAAATTCACTGTTATGTTCTCTGTCCTTGAGCTGTCCGCCCTCACACACGTGGTCACTTTCCCCTAAAAATTGTTTAATCTGGTTCTCTTTATCTACTTGTAGGATCTGTGCAGGATCCACTGATGTGTAAGTTTCCAACTTTTCCTTCGGTGTTAAGCTTTGTCTGGTTTGTGTGTCCATTTATTTTTGTGTCCTCGCTGCAGCTCTGTCCGACTGCATCGTATAAGAAAAGCAGCAGACGTGGACGCTTCAGGTCAGTACAGGCTTCACTTTGTAATGTCAGGGTGAGAATAGAAGAGCTGGATCACCTCTGACAGGATTCTCTGTAAAGAAGTGCAGAGACTTTGAGTACAGCCAGTGAGCAAAGCCAGAGAAGTCAGTGTATCTGAACCAGAAATCAAAGAGAAATCAAGAACAGGGAGTACGCTCCCAAGGACAGTGTCAGAAAAACGCCTAACGCATCCTTTTTCTGCCCACGTCTCTTCTCATCTGTGTTGCAGTTTCCAGGCTTTTATTTCTCCATTTCCCTACTTTAAATGTCTGCTTGTTTATTGCTGATATTGTAATAACACATGCTTTTGTTCATAGACATAAGAGCAGCTTCCTGTCTGCAGTGTCTGTGCTCCATCTGTCTGGATGTGTTCACCGTTCACCAGACGCAGCTTCTGAACAACTACGGCACATTGCACGGCGACGCTCGTGTCCCTGTTTTTCACATTAAACTGCACTTTTATTTCTGCTGCTCACGTTATGCAAACCGCTGCAGGAGGAATAGACTGACAGCTTCATCTAAGATCTGGAAAAACTCCAGTTCCTCCAAAGTTTCCCGTTCCCGAAGTCTGTTCCATCCACCGAACACTGGACCGAGGGCAAAGTTGAGCCGTTATGTGGCGGCAGAAAGAGAACTGTTGATAAGCTGCAGGAGACGCTCAGAAATGTACGAGCTGTGCAGTAACTGTGAAGTGAAGAGGGCCTAGAAGTATGCAGTGGATGTGACTCTTGGTCCTGACACAGCAAATATCTATCTCATCCTTTCTGATAATGGGATGCAAGTCAGCCCTGGAACAGTCAAACAGAACCTTCCAGACACCCAAAGAGATTTTCTGTTGTTGAGTTTGAGGAAAGCAGCCAGATTTAGTTTGAGGTTCAGGGCAGGAAGACTGGATCTTAGCCCAAAGACCGTGAACAGGAAGCAGGCAGTGAATAGCTGTACGTTTGGCCTCACGCGGTGGCTGTTTGTGGACCCTGAATCGGAGCTTTTATAATATAGATGGGCCGTATGATAAAGTGTTACACAGAACGAATAAAGTATGAACTGAATCTCCTTCCTGTTTTCCTTTGGAAATAAGTCTGTGAAACTCTTTTAGTAGTGAACTAAACCACAGAGTAACATCCCCAAACTGCCAATACTCAGTGTAGATGACCTCACCGATGTCATGCAATACAAGTCATAAAATAGGATCAGACGTACAGTCACATCGATCCTTTTATTTTCGACTGTGGAGCTACGTATTCCTTTCTTCAGGTATTCACAAGCGTGATTATATTGGGAATCATTTGTTTAATCGTTTCACAGCTGACTGAGATTTTTTCACCTGTGTTTGAATTGGTGTCTAAAATTAAATATTTGTTTGTTACATTTTTCTGCTCATGATTAAGATGAAGTGAACTCGAGAGCCGAACTCACGTCATATTGACTCTTTCCTTTTGCTAAAGCATATAGTTAGGGCTGGGTAGTTACACTGCAGTAGGTGTAGGCTGCCGGGGATTCCCATGATGCACTGGTGTTTCTGCTTCACTCACTATGTATTAACAGACCTCTCTGCATTGAATCATATCTGTTATTAACCTCTGTATCTCTTCCACAGCATGTCTTTATCCTGTCTTCCTTCTCTCACCCCAACCAATCACAGCAGATGGCCCCGCCCCTCCCTGAGCCTGGTTCTGCTGGAGGTTCCTTCCTGTTAAAAGGGAGTTTTTCCTTCCCACTGTCGCCAAAGTGCTTGCTCATAGGGGGTCATGTGATTGTTCTACCTTACAATATAAGGCGCCTTGAGGCATCTGTTGTTGTGAGTTGGTGCTATATAAATAAAATTAAACTGAACTGAAGTTTATCAGAGATAACTGTGGAATAGAGGGGAGATAATCCGGGGATTTCTCTTGCTTTTGATTAAAGAAAAGTAGTAGACGAGTCAGTCTCGTCTGCTTCTTAGTTTTTGTGAGTTTAAGAAATTCTTTCTCTCTGACATCAGAGATTATGGTCTTAACTACCAGTCCAGGACTTATGATAGTGTTTGCTCTTTCTAAACGACTGGCATGAGAACTAAATCTAATAATCAAAGATGCTAAATTGTGCGTGGCTGATGCTATTACTACAGTAGGTTGTGCGTTTTGGGATACTCCTAGTTCATGCTCATTAGCTGTAGGAGTGGATGTTCGCTGTTATTATGTGTATAATTCCAGGAATGACGTTATTCAAGTTTTCCTTCAAAGTCAAACAGGTTTGAACAATATAACAATGTCGTGTCAAGGTCACAGATACTGTTTGTGTGCGTCTGTAGGCTGGGTGTACGTGCTGGAAAGAAGACAGGGACTTTGAAGGATCCCTCCCCTGCACACCTCCTGCACTGGTTCAGTGGTTTTTCTGGACGTTGGGAGCTTGCACCGAATACGTCAGAGGTGGGGGTGTGTGCTGTTGACGTCATCGGGGCATCAGAGTTCAAGTTCAGGTTGTTGTGGAGTTGTTTTAGTCACGTGTGTGCTCAGCATCCCAAGGACATCTGAACTGGAGCTGTTTAATGAAAACGTGAAAAAACCACGATGCAAACATGTCACGGAAGCACTTTCTTCAGGTTTATGAACGGATTCCTTTCTTTTCCAAGCTCAACACACTTACCTCTTTATCACAGAGATATTTCTAAAGCCTGTTCAGTGCCAGACCCTTATCTCAGACACATTTCAACAACCAAAACATAGCTCTTGATATGTGTGTGAAACTGAAACTCCCTGCTGCCATTGTGTAATAGTGCAGACCTATTCAAAGTTATAACCTGACAGTGGCTGCACGGTGGCTCTGTGTCCTTTACTGCAGAGAGGCACTCTCCCCAGCACCCAGCTCAACAGCTGATCACTGCCCAATGATGTCAGACACACTGAGAGTGATTCTATCATTAGGGGTGTCTGTCCTCACCAGCTGACTCGTCGTCTAGCTCTCTGTGCTCTGTCCTGTGTGTGTGTGTGTTCTGGTTTTGGTGCATTTCTGTAATTTTGCACCTGCTCCTGACGTCCTTGTTGTGGCCTCTTCTTCAGGGAGTGGCAGATCTTCAGGCCTCACTGGATTGCTTTTGGGCAACAGTTAGTGTTCCTCGCCTTGAGTACATGTGTCCATTTAGAGAGAGATACTTGCCTGTGTTTTCCTTGTGCTCAGGTTTGCCTGGAGAATTCCCTGTCATGAGCAGTCTTTGTTTGGATTGACAGAGTCTGGAAACTGTCTGGAAAATGTGCAAAGCCATAGTGGAGTTCTGGTGATTTTAAAACTGTATGCAGTGTACTTTGACTTGCAGCCCTGTGTGTGAATCCTACCTGTGTTTAGACAGAGCGATCCATCCAAGAAGCTGGACGCAGCGGGCTTGGGTCCTGTTAGTCCCGCCCTCACTAGGCTAGGTTTTCTAATGCAGTGCTTGTTGGCTTTAGGTCAGCAAAGTCAGACATATTCAGACTGTCAACAGAAAACTGTTGCAAAGAAGAGCATTAAGGTGGGGAGAAGCAGTTTAACCCAAATCTTTCCTTTGAGGAGTTTAAAAACAAATCCAGATGCAGCAGCTCACAGGTTGCTCTCCCTCAAACACGGTAAGTGGAATATGTCAGATTCTCTAGAATTCTGGACAATGAGCGAAGAGACAGACTGCGAGGAGAAAATCTCTACGCAGCCTTTTTGCAGCCGTAATGATGGACTGAAAGGAGAACCAGCTACCAACACTCCTCAGTCACCCTTGGCTCATCTTCCACAACCCAAAATATTGACTGCAGAACAAATAGCATCTCAGATTAGAGCTAAACTGCCATTATTCTTTAAAACACCTCCCGTAGAACCCACCACCACTGCCAAGTCACCTGAACCGCGTCTGTACCCAAAGTTCATCATGACCTCGCCGAAATCCTCAGGTCATTTCCGTGCACCTCTTAACTCCACACCGGACTCCCACGCACCATGAGCCCTCCTTCCCCTGTGCTCCTGAGAACACCCTGTGCCTAGTTATTCCTCCTAAGTAGTTTCGTGATTCAGACAAAGTCTAGTTGGTTTTGAAGTTGGTTGTCTGTCTCTGGTTCTGCGTTTGGGTTTTGTGTTTGTCTACCTATGACATATTCATTTTCTCCAGGTCTCTTCAGGAACACAAAACCCACGTCCATCTGACAACCGACTCTACGTCAAGGGTGAAGAATTTAAAGCCAAGTCAGTTTCAGTGTGTAGAAGGGATAATTAAAATCAGACCCAGTTGAATTTAAAGCAGTTTGGAAAAAAGCAACTCCACATGTTTGTGGGTTTGCTAACTTTGCTATAGGTTTACCCGGGACTCCTGTAAAGTTTCCTCCCCTCTAACAAACCTCACCTCTCCCAAGGTCTCCAGTGAAACCCCACAGCTCAAAAAGCTTTCGACAGCCTGAAGCAGTGTTTTGCTGCAGCTCCCTCCCTGGTCCAGAGTGGAGGTGGATGCCTCAGGTGTTGGGCTGGTCCTGTCCCAGCAGGATGCAGCTAAAATGCATCCCTGTGCATAACTTTCTCGCTTCTCTCTCCAGCTGAAAGAAAGTCTGGACCTCTCATACCTACACCTGGCGAAAAGACTGAACGAGTCTTTCCTGCTTTTTTATGTCCAGTTATAGCGGTGTCATACATTTTAGCTTTTCACTCATCTTTAGGTGTTAGCTAGCATGCTAAGTTAGTGCTAACCTCTAACTTTGTAACTTCGAACCGTCAACCTTGTGAAAATTTCGTGGATGCAACACTGTGTTGTAATACCTGTGAAAATAGCCGCATTCATTTTATTCTTCTTCTTTTGGCTGCTCCATCTCAGGGCCTCCATCTCCACCTGTCTCCAGCATCCTTCTCCTCCACACCTGCCTATCCATTAATTTGCAGTGAAGAGTCCTGGGTTTTTGGTCCTATTTTCCTCCACATCCCCAGAAACACTTCTGTGAAAGCATGACAATGCCCTTTTAAACCAAGACATAATCCTCCAGCAAGAAGCTGAGGCAGGAGGAATTTTACAGACACCTTGTTACGTTCTAAAACAGTTACCAACCCCACCTTAGCCTGCCGAACCGTCTAACTCATAGGTGTCAAACTCTGGCCCGCGGGCCAAATTTGGCCCGCAGCCTAATTACATTTGGCCCGCAAAGCCACACCAAATGACTATTAGAGCTGGCCTGCTGGTATTATACAGCTAATATATATATTGTTTAGTATTAAGCTTTGCTTGTTCCATATTCAGTTTTTCAGCAAAACTTGTTCGAGTCCATTAGAAGAGATTCATTCTCATATCTGGAGGTAGATTTTTTTTTCAATAAATATTAATGTTAGCCCACGACTTTGTTCGAGATTTGAATTTTTGCCCACTGTGTATTTGAGTTTGACAACCCTGGTCTAACTCCTCCCAGCGTCTTTTAGGATAAATGCTGTGAGCAATAACTGTTTACCTAGTAAATCTCCTCAGAGGCATAGTACGTAGGTGGGCTCTGACAGTGTTGGCCAGTGATCATATGCACTTATGGATTAAGTGCAGATATGACAGGATTTAATATCTGCAAAGGAAGGAGAACTGTGGCACATTATCCTGTGGGCTTCTGTGCATTTTGGCCAAAACCTAAAAGTCAGGTTGGAAAGACAAGGGTTGAAAAATGTTTTTTGGACAGTAATCTCACTGAACAACAACAATTTGGAAGTACCTTGAACTCCATTCCCAAAGCCCTCCAATTTACTTGCCCAAATGGCAAATTCCTGGCTCACATAGCCTGCCACACCTACCACATACACCTACCATTCCTGTTTGCTTGATTCTCTCCAGCAAACACCTGGTGGGGGTGGGGGTCACTTTGATCGTCAGCTCATGTTTTGTGACTATTCACCAAATACTGAATTTTGGGGTGTGTGGGATCAAAACAACTTATGACCACTTTTAACTAGAACCACTGAGGATTTTGCCAGAGCAGAGTATGGAGGCAGGTTGTTGGCTGTCATGAGCAGCACCCAAAGCAGAACTCTGAACAGTGTCCAGCGTCTGGAGAACTAATCCAAGCAAAGAAAAAGAAAGAAATCCAGAGCAGAGCAGTCGAATCAAACAGATTTCAGGTAGAGCTGAGACGATAAAGGGTTGCAGACTAAAGTGGAGCAGCTGGATGAGGGGCTGTTGGTTTGGTGATCAGAGGTAGTGGTGGTTAGTACTGTGGCCTCACAGCAAGAAGGTCGTGAGTTTGACTCCACTCCATTTGGCTTTCTGTGTGAAGGTTGCATGTTTTCTCTGAGCCTGTGTGGTTTCAGCTTCCTCCCACAGTCCAAAAACATGCAGCTGGTGAGGTGATTCTAAATTGTTCATAGGTCTGTCTCTTTGTTAGCCCTGCGTCAGACTGACCTGATGTGCTCTGTGACTTCCTCAATCATTCTGTCTTTTTCTTGGGTGACATATTTTGTCCATCAGTCCATCAGTTAGTGCAAAGACTTCTGGGAAACAAACTGTTTGTCAGTGATGACAATTTGAGTTCAATGGGAAAACTGGTTCTTGGGCTTTATGACTGAGAAGGGGCAGGTGATTGGAGACGCATGTCCAGGCAGTGGTGGATTAGCCGGAGCAGTTTACTTGAAAACAGCTGCAACGCATCCTGGTGTTTGCAAACATTTAATGTTAGTTTATCAGAAACTTGCTTTACTTCTCCCACGGTCCCATTCTGCAGGAACACAGCAAGCCTCGGCCTCGCTCAAACAACCTGACACCTGCGAGCAGTTCATCATGGAGGTCTTGGTCTGAGGTGTAGGAGCAGTTCTTTCCTGCACATTATTTTGTCCTGCTACCTCATCCCTGAAAAGCAACTGTGTCATCAGTGATGTCATGATTTCACAATTACCTTCAACCTAGAATCCCAGCACATGAAGGCAGACCCCCTCTGCTGGCGTTTCTCCACCACCAAACATCTGATGAACCTTCTGTCCAACAGCTACAGACTGGATGAAATCACATCATGCTGCAGGACAATGACCCCAAGCACAGCAGCAAATCCAGCGGCAGTAGCTGAAAGTGCAGACTTCAACCCAAAATGTGGTGGGAGGAGCTTAAGAGAGCTGTGCATATGTGAATCCCAGAAAACCTGGAGCCATAATTCCTCCACAGCACCGTGAGGCTTCTTTACTTCGAGGTATTGCTGATGAAAAGTGATTCTACAAGTTACTGAATCATCATACTTCCAGACACCGCTTCTGGCTGATTTTTGTTAAATAAAGAATGACAATGAGTGTAAAGTCTGTTAATTATGACTGATATTAAACATATATGTAATCTGATTTATGGACATTTATGAGTGCTGTTTGTCAGCTTTCCGTGGCATTCGTCTTTCGGGATTACTAAAGTGCTCTCATACATAGCAATGAGTGATAAGTCTTTACCATAAAAGCTAATCTGAGAGCATCATGGAGAGTGTGGTGCTGTTCATACGCTCCAGGTGTTACCTGGATGAGTCAGCAGCAGGAGGGCGATCTAATCATATCAGTCTGATTGTAATAAAGCAGCAGTGGGTGTGGTCCACCTTTAAGTATGCCTAACAAGGCCAGATAGTAAAGTCAGCTCACCAGTTTTTCCTGCACCGCTGGAACAAGACAAAATGGAAAAAGTCAAAAACGTTGTGCTTTGAAGCCGTACGTGAACAACCAGGCTCCGTTTCTCTCTATTAATAGCAATAAAATAGTTATTTGTGTTTGACACAAGACCACAGACACACAGCAGAGGATGATCCAGGTCTTGTGTTAATAACCGGTGAGAGAAAAGGGTTGTGGCCTGAGAGGAGGCTATGTGTGAGACTGCACGTATGCTTTCCACAGCTGGCAGCCAGGCCACGGAGAGCTGAGGCTCAGTGTGTGTGTGTGTGTGTGTGTGTGTGTGTGTGGGTGGGGGTGTGCGCGTGTGTGTGTGTGTGTGTGTGGGTGTGTGTGTGCGTGTGTGTGTGCGTGTGTGTGTGGGTGTGTGTGTGTGTGTGTGTGGGTGGGTGTGTGTGCGTGTGTGTGGGTGTGCGTGTGTGTGTGGGTGGGGGTGTGTGCGTGTGTGTGTGTGCGTGTGTGTGTGTGTCACACACACACACACACACACACACACGCACACACCCCCACCCACACACGCACCAAATGTGCATCAACCCATCACTAAAAGTAGAAGCAACAAATCTAGCATAACCGTGCACAGCTGTAGGCGACTCTGTTCATATTATCAGTGTTGGGGATGGAAGTCACAGCCAGGATTGTAAAGCCTCCTTATCTTGATAGACTTTCCACAGAACTGATCGTATGGATGGATTTTTGTACCTGCTGCTCTCAAGTAAAGATTCGCCTCGATAGCTGCGTGTCATTTTTAGTCACCTGCATCACCATAAGCACCCAGTCTCAGCGCTCCTGCTGTAGCATGCTGTGGGTCTTGGCTTCCTTTTGCGTTATGCAGTGAAGTTATTTTGGCTGTAACACACAACCACGAGCGTCTAAACTTACGCTGCACTATTACGGCCAATCACAGTCCGGCTCCAGTGATGTGCAGCAGAACATGCTTACGTTTGACAGGACATGTGACTGAAGTGTCATATCTCATTGTATCTCACTCTGGCTTCCTAAACGGTCCCTCGGTGGGAATCTATGACCTGCATCCTGAGTTTGCTTTTACCCACTCAAGTTAAAAACTGTCATCAGTGGAGGTAAATTATGTTTTACCAAAAGCTTAAAGCAGCCAAAGTGGATCTGTCTCCTGGTGTATTATGACAACCACAGCCTGTGAAATAAATGAAGAGTGACAAGAGGAATCTGTGCATGATCCATGTGTTTGTGCTCCTCTTTTCTTTTATCCACATTTTTGAATGTGACCTTGTCTGTAGGTGCATGAGGCTTTGCATGGACCCGTCTTAGTAAAAAGTGGTTTATGTAAGGACACTAACCTCGTTCATTTTCAAATCCCCGCCCCGCCTCCTCTGCTAGGTATGGTAACACATTCTTGCTCAAGCCAGTGACTCACTGTCTTATTCCTGTCTCAGCAAAAACCGCCCAACACCAGATAACTGGGGAGCGTGATTTCTGAAAGCACACTCAGAATTTAACTTGGCCAAAGGACAAAATGACTCTTGACTATTGATAAAGTGAAATTAGGCCACAGTCAGTAGTGCATATTTCCACATGTTCATTCTTCATGTCAGGTACCTATTACACGTCTGTTGGGTTCCCCAGAAAAATGTAAAATGATGTAAAAACTGTCAAACAGGCTTCGTCTCCCAGCACGTTTTTCTCATAACATTGTTTACTGTGATTATTTAAGAAAGTGCATTGTCCAGAAGATCCATCATTTCAGTTCATTCCTTACGTCAAGTCAAACCTACTTGACCTATTCTGCTCATTTCTAGCCAAGACAACTTTCCCGTGATTGGTTGCCCATCACAAACATAAGGTACAAATATAGCATGTGGGCGGAGCTCCAGCCAGAACTGTCAAGCAACTTTAAACACATAAAAAGTGTCTGAAGTGTTTTACTTACAGAGAAAACTCGTTTATGTGTTGACCCCATACTACACTTTACAGGTTTCCAGATCAGACTGTTGCTCTTCCTGTGTGGATCCAAGGCTGGTGGACAACGTTGCTGTTACAACCAGTTTTAAATGGATTTTCATTTTCATTTCATTTCTCCATCCATCCTTCCTTTCCCCTCCTGAGTCGCCTGACGGTTTGCCAGAATCAAAAGTCTTTTTCCATGGTCTCTCCGAACTCCTCCCACACCCGGGGTTTTGCTTGAGCCACAGCCTGAGCCATGTTCTGCATGGCCTGTCGGTCCCTATCAGCTGCCTCCGAAGTCCCAGAGGCTAACCAAGCCCTATAATTCAATTCAATTCAATTCAATTTTATTTACACAGCGCCAAATCACAACAACAGTCGCCTCAAGGCGCTTTATATTGTACAGTAGAGCCTACAACAATACATACAGAGAAAAACCCAACAATCATATGACCCCCTATGAACAAGCACTTTGGCGACAGTGGGAAGGAAAAACTCCCTTTCAACAGGAAGAAACCTCCAGCAGAACCAGGCTCAGGGAGGGGCGGGGCCATCTGCTGCGATTGGTTGGGGTGAGAGAAGGAAGACAGGATGAAGGACTCCTTCTTCAGCCTGGTGGCTCCCTTCACCTCTGGTGTCCACCATTTGGTTCGGGGGTTACCACCATGACAGGCACCAACCATCAGCTGCAGCTCAGTGCAATGGAGGTGCTGAACATGGTCCATGTCCCCAGTCTCACTGTTGAAGCTCTGCTGGAGGTGTGCATTGAAGATCTCGCAGACTGGGGCCTCTGTCATCACACCCTCACTATACATCATCCTCCCCCGCCACCTGATCCAACTCACCACCAGGTGGTGATCAGTTGACAGCTCAGCCGCTCTCTTTACCCGAGTGTCCAGAACATATGGCCTCAGGTCTGGTGATATGGTTACAAAATCGACCATCGTCCTTTGGTCATTGCCCACATGAGTGTTGAAGTCTCCCAGCAGGACAGCAGAGTCCCCAGGTGTGGCACCCTCAAGCTCCCCGCCCAAGGACACCAAGAAGGCTGGGTACTCTGAACCGCCACTCGTCGCATAAGCGCAGACGACAGTCAGGACCTGTTCCCCGACCTGAAGGCACAGGGAACAAACCCTCTTGTCCACCGGTAAAAACCCAACGTACGGGCAGCACACCGAGGGGATACTAGGATACCCACCCCAGCCCGCCGCCTCTCAGCAGGGGCAACACCAGACTGAGACAGAGTCCAGCCCCTCTCCATGATACTGGTTCCAGAGCCAAAGCCATTCCTTGAGGGGAGCCTGACTACAGGGAGTGCAGAATTATTAGGCAAATGAGTATTTTGTCCACATCATCCTCTTCATGCATGTTGTCTTACTCCAAGCTGTATAGCAGGGGTGCTCACACTTTTTCCGCATGTGAGCTACTTATAAAATGACCAAGTCAAAATGATCTACCCACTACAAAAATCCAAAACATATACTTATTTATAAATATATTGAGGATTCTTTATATCTACAATGTATATACATGCATAACCGCAATATCCAATATTTCACAACACAATTAAATATGTAAATTTTTTGTCATTACCTGAGTTTACTCTGATGACTTGCACTGAATTGGATCAGCCAGGGATGCATAGTCCGGACAGTAGCTGCTGACGGCCAGGTTTAAGAGAAAAAACCGAGAGCTAAAAATTGGAGTTAACTCGCTGACTAGCTTGTCAGTTTTACTACACTTCGCGCCGCTGTTTGCGCATGCGCAGCGACCTAAGCGTCAGAAAAAATCTGCTGTCATCTGACTGGCTTCCCTGTATCAATCAAGTGACGGGATGGATGATAGGCTGGCATCTATTTTTTTAATGCCATGCGATCTACCAATACTACCTTTGCGATCGACTGGTCGATCGCGATCGACGTATTGAGCACCCCTGCTGTATAGGCTCGAAAGCCTACTACCAATTAAGCATATTAGGTGATGTGCATCTCTGTAATGAGAAGGGGTGTGGTCTAATGACATCAACACCCTATATCAGGTGTGCATAATTATTAGGCAACGTCCTTTCCTTTGGCAAAATGGGTCAAAAGAAGGACTTGACAGGCTCAGAAAAGTCAAAAATAGTGAGATATCTTGCAGAGGGATGCAGCAGTCTCAAAATTGCAAAGCTTCTGAAGCGTGATCATCGAACAATCAAGCGTTTCATTCAAAATAGTCAACAGGGTCGCAAGAAGCGTGTGGAAAAACCAAGGCGCAAAATAAGTGCCCATGAACTGAGAAAAGTCAAGCGTGCAGCTGCCAAGATGCCACTTGCCACCAGTTTGGCCATATTTCAGAGCTGCAACATCACTGGAGTGCCCAAAAGCACAAGGTGTGCAATACTCAGAGACATGGCCAAGGTAAGAAAGGCTGAAAGACGACCACCACTGAACAAGACACACAAGCTGAAACGTCAAGACTGGGCCAAGAAATATCTCAAGACTGGTTTTTCTAAGGTTTTATGGACTGATGAAATGAGAGTGAGTCTTGATGGGCCAGATGGATGGGCCCGTGGCTGGATTGGTAAAGGGCAGAGAGCTCCAGTCCCACTCAGACGCCAGCAAGGTGGAGGTGGAGTACTGGTTTGGGCTGGTATCATCAAAGATGAGCTTGTGGGGCCTTTTCGGGTTGAGGATGGAGTCAAGCTCAACTCCCAGTCCTACTGCCAGTTTCTGGAAGACACCTTCTTCAAGCAGTGGTACAGGAAGAAGTCTGCATCCTTCAAGAAAAACATGATTTTCATGCAGGACAATGCTCCATCACACGCGTCCAAGTACTCCACAGCGTGGCTGGCAAGAAAGGGTATAAAAGAAGAAAAACTAATGACATGGCCTCCTTGTTCACCTGATCTGAACCCCATTGAGAACCTGTGGTCCATCATCAAATGTGAGATTTACAAGGAGGGAAAACAGTACACCTCTCTGAACAGTGTCTGGGAGGCTGTGGTTGCTGCTGCACGCAATGTTGATGGTGAACAGATCAAAACACTGACAGAATCCATGGATGGCAGGCTTTTGAGTGTCCTTGCAAAGAAAGGTGGCTATATTGGTCGCTGATTTGTTTTTGTTTTGTTTTTGAATGTCAGAAATGTATATTTGTGAATGTGGAGATGTTATATTGGTGTCACTGGTAAAAATAAATAATTGAAATGGGTATATATTTGGTTTTTGTTAAGTTGCCTAATAATTATGCACAGTAATAGTCACCTGCACACACAGATATCCCCCTAAAATAGCTAAAACTAAAAACAAACTAAAAACTACTTCCAACAACATTCAGCTTTGATATTAATGAGTTTTTTGTGTTCATTGAGAACATGGTTGTTGTTCAATAATAACATTATTCCTCAAAAATACAACTTGCCTAATAATTCTGCACTCCCTGTATATCTAGTTGGTACCTCTAAGCCTCATGCACTAACTCAGGCTCCTTCCCCACCAGAGAGGGGATGTTCCATATCCTAGTTTCTAGTCTTGGTAGCTGGGGATCAGTCTGCCACGGCCTCCGCTTCTGGCCACCCCACAGCACACATCGGATCCGACCTCTACACCACCTCCTGCAGCTGGTGGGCCTGCAGGAGAATGGGTCAGTGTCCCTTTTTTTCGGGATGTGCCCAGCCAGGCCCCATGGACTAAGGCCCGGCTACTAGATGCTCCCTCCCCAGACCTGGCTCCAGGGCCCCGGTAACCCTATCCTGGGCAGGGTGGACTGCTCCCTTGATCTTGCGCTCATTGGGGTCTGCTGAATCGCTCTTTGTCTGATCCCTCACCCAGCACCAATCTGCCATGGGAGACCCTACCAGGGGGCAGCGCCCAGTCCCAGGGATCCTTGGGACACACAAACCCCTCCACTATGATGTTCACGGAGGGGACGTGAATTTAATTTAATTTAATTTAATTTAATTTAATTTAATTTAATTTAATTTAATTTAATTTAATTACTTTTTATTCTTTTTAATTACACAAAAAATGAGTCCACGTAAATGTTTTCTTCCTCAGTCTGTTTCTCGCTCATGTCCTCGAGTGTTCCCTGGTTTGTTTTCTTGCTGGCTCACTACTTTTTTATAATCATAGGGTTTTCTTGCCACACTGCAGCACTTTGTGTTTAAGTGAAAGTTCCAAATTAAAGTTCCAAAAAGAAAAGTCCAGCACAGTACTCTTCAAACGTCACGATCACCCCTCATGTCTTTATATTTTGCTAGGAAAATGGGAAATATGTGCGCGACTTATTGAAACATGCTAGCATACATGAAAATAAAGCACAAGGCAAAAACAGAGTTTGTACAATCGTAACAAGCTCGAAAGTCAATCTTCTGAACCACAGCCTGAACTCACTTTCAGCTTTCTTCTCATTTCTTGCTGTAGTCTTTACAGTAGTGGGGAAAGTACTCCAGGCTTCCTGACAAAAGCTGCTTGGATTCCTTTATTTTCTGGTAAGATTATCCCACATTGCTTTAATAATGTTGTGGTCTGTTCTGCATTCCTTATTCCATCACTTTTGAAAAGATCCCCAACACCGCTGGCTGAAATGCAGAGTGTGACAGGTGCTATTGTTGTGTTTGAATGAGGTCAAAGTTAAACAGGCTAACAAACAAAAAACACTCTTCTGAAAACGGTGAGGTACAAGAACGGGACTGAAAACGAGTGAGTGAAATGTCCAAAGAAACCTTTGAAGGAAAACCTGCAGTACTGTCATCACACCCTCACTATACATCATCCTCCCCCGCCACCTGATCCAACTCACCACCAGGTGGTGATCAGTTGACAGCTCAGCCGCTCTCTTTACCCGAGTGTCCAGAACATATGGCCTCAGGTCTGGTGATATGGTTACAAAATCGACCATCGTCCTTTGGTCATTGCCCACATGAGTGTTGAAGTCTCCCAGCAGGACAGCAGAGTCCCCAGGTGTGGCACCCTCAAGCTCCCCGCCCAAGGACACCAAGAAGGCTGGGTACTCTGAACCGCCACTCGTCGCATAAGCGCAGACGACAGTCAGGACCTGTTCCCCGACCTGAAGGCACAGGGAACAAACCCTCTTGTCCACCGGTAAAAACCCAACGTACGGGCAGCACACCGAGGGGATACTAGGATACCCACCCCAGCCCGCCGCCTCTCAGCAGGGGCAACACCAGACTGAGACAGAGTCCAGCCCCTCTCCATGATACTGGTTCCAGAGCCAAAGCCATTCCTTGAGGGGAGCCTGACTACAGGGAGTGCAGAATTATTAGGCAAATGAGTATTTTGTCCACATCATCCTCTTCATGCATGTTGTCTTACTCCAAGCTGTATAGCAGGGGTGCTCACACTTTTTCCGCATGTGAGCTACTTATAAAATGACCAAGTCAAAATGATCTACCCACTACAAAAATCCAAAACATATACTTATTTATAAATATATTGAGGATTCTTTATATCTACAATGTATATACATGCATAACCGCAATATCCAATATTTCACAACACAATTAAATATGTAAATTTTTTGTCATTACCTGAGTTTACTCTGATGACTTGCACTGAATTGGATCAGCCAGGGATGCATAGTCCGGACAGTAGCTGCTGACGGCCAGGTTTAAGAGAAAAAACCGAGAGCTAAAAATTGGAGTTAACTCGCTGACTAGCTTGTCAGTTTTACTACACTTCGCGCCGCTGTTTGCGCATGCGCAGCGACCTAAGCGTCAGAAAAAATCTGCTGTCATCTGACTGGCTTCCCTGTATCAATCAAGTGACGGGATGGATGATAGGCTGGCATCTATTTTTTTAATGCCATGCGATCTACCAATACTACCTTTGCGATCGACTGGTCGATCGCGATCGACGTATTGAGCACCCCTGCTGTATAGGCTCGAAAGCCTACTACCAATTAAGCATATTAGGTGATGTGCATCTCTGTAATGAGAAGGGGTGTGGTCTAATGACATCAACACCCTATATCAGGTGTGCATAATTATTAGGCAACGTCCTTTCCTTTGGCAAAATGGGTCAAAAGAAGGACTTGACAGGCTCAGAAAAGTCAAAAATAGTGAGATATCTTGCAGAGGGATGCAGCAGTCTCAAAATTGCAAAGCTTCTGAAGCGTGATCATCGAACAATCAAGCGTTTCATTCAAAATAGTCAACAGGGTCGCAAGAAGCGTGTGGAAAAACCAAGGCGCAAAATAAGTGCCCATGAACTGAGAAAAGTCAAGCGTGCAGCTGCCAAGATGCCACTTGCCACCAGTTTGGCCATATTTCAGAGCTGCAACATCACTGGAGTGCCCAAAAGCACAAGGTGTGCAATACTCAGAGACATGGCCAAGGTAAGAAAGGCTGAAAGACGACCACCACTGAACAAGACACACAAGCTGAAACGTCAAGACTGGGCCAAGAAATATCTCAAGACTGGTTTTTCTAAGGTTTTATGGACTGATGAAATGAGAGTGAGTCTTGATGGGCCAGATGGATGGGCCCGTGGCTGGATTGGTAAAGGGCAGAGAGCTCCAGTCCCACTCAGACGCCAGCAAGGTGGAGGTGGAGTACTGGTTTGGGCTGGTATCATCAAAGATGAGCTTGTGGGGCCTTTTCGGGTTGAGGATGGAGTCAAGCTCAACTCCCAGTCCTACTGCCAGTTTCTGGAAGACACCTTCTTCAAGCAGTGGTACAGGAAGAAGTCTGCATCCTTCAAGAAAAACATGATTTTCATGCAGGACAATGCTCCATCACACGCGTCCAAGTACTCCACAGCGTGGCTGGCAAGAAAGGGTATAAAAGAAGAAAAACTAATGACATGGCCTCCTTGTTCACCTGATCTGAACCCCATTGAGAACCTGTGGTCCATCATCAAATGTGAGATTTACAAGGAGGGAAAACAGTACACCTCTCTGAACAGTGTCTGGGAGGCTGTGGTTGCTGCTGCACGCAATGTTGATGGTGAACAGATCAAAACACTGACAGAATCCATGGATGGCAGGCTTTTGAGTGTCCTTGCAAAGAAAGGTGGCTATATTGGTCGCTGATTTGTTTTTGTTTTGTTTTTGAATGTCAGAAATGTATATTTGTGAATGTGGAGATGTTATATTGGTGTCACTGGTAAAAATAAATAATTGAAATGGGTATATATTTGGTTTTTGTTAAGTTGCCTAATAATTATGCACAGTAATAGTCACCTGCACACACAGATATCCCCCTAAAATAGCTAAAACTAAAAACAAACTAAAAACTACTTCCAACAACATTCAGCTTTGATATTAATGAGTTTTTTGTGTTCATTGAGAACATGGTTGTTGTTCAATAATAACATTATTCCTCAAAAATACAACTTGCCTAATAATTCTGCACTCCCTGTATATCTAGTTGGTACCTCTAAGCCTCATGCACTAACTCAGGCTCCTTCCCCACCAGAGAGGGGATGTTCCATATCCTAGTTTCTAGTCTTGGTAGCTGGGGATCAGTCTGCCACGGCCTCCGCTTCTGGCCACCCCACAGCACACATCGGATCCGACCTCTACACCACCTCCTGCAGCTGGTGGGCCTGCAGGAGAATGGGTCAGTGTCCCTTTTTTTCGGGATGTGCCCAGCCAGGCCCCATGGACTAAGGCCCGGCTACTAGATGCTCCCTCCCCAGACCTGGCTCCAGGGCCCCGGTAACCCTATCCTGGGCAGGGTGGACTGCTCCCTTGATCTTGCGCTCATTGGGGTCTGCTGAATCGCTCTTTGTCTGATCCCTCACCCAGCACCAATCTGCCATGGGAGACCCTACCAGGGGGCAGCGCCCAGTCCCAGGGATCCTTGGGACACACAAACCCCTCCACTATGATGTTCACGGAGGGGACGTGAATTTAATTTAATTTAATTTAATTTAATTTAATTTAATTTAATTTAATTTAATTTAATTTAATTACTTTTTATTCTTTTTAATTACACAAAAAATGAGTCCACGTAAATGTTTTCTTCCTCAGTCTGTTTCTCGCTCATGTCCTCGAGTGTTCCCTGGTTTGTTTTCTTGCTGGCTCACTACTTTTTTATAATCATAGGGTTTTCTTGCCACACTGCAGCACTTTGTGTTTAAGTGAAAGTTCCAAATTAAAGTTCCAAAAAGAAAAGTCCAGCACAGTACTCTTCAAACGTCACGATCACCCCTCATGTCTTTATATTTTGCTAGGAAAATGGGAAATATGTGCGCGACTTATTGAAACATGCTAGCATACATGAAAATAAAGCACAAGGCAAAAACAGAGTTTGTACAATCGTAACAAGCTCGAAAGTCAATCTTCTGAACCACAGCCTGAACTCACTTTCAGCTTTCTTCTCATTTCTTGCTGTAGTCTTTACAGTAGTGGGGAAAGTACTCCAGGCTTCCTGACAAAAGCTGCTTGGATTCCTTTATTTTCTGGTAAGATTATCCCACATTGCTTTAATAATGTTGTGGTCTGTTCTGCATTCCTTATTCCATCACTTTTGAAAAGATCCCCAACACCGCTGGCTGAAATGCAGAGTGTGACAGGTGCTATTGTTGTGTTTGAATGAGGTCAAAGTTAAACAGGCTAACAAACAAAAAACACTCTTCTGAAAACGGTGAGGTACAAGAACGGGACTGAAAACGAGTGAGTGAAATGTCCAAAGAAACCTTTGAAGGAAAACCTGCAGTACTGTCATCACACCCTCACTATACATCATCCTCCCCCGCCACCTGATCCAACTCACCACCAGGTGGTGATCAGTTGACAGCTCAGCCGCTCTCT
>NC_137438.1:992500-1072500 GCF_964374335.1 Astatotilapia calliptera
AGACAGATTCATTACTCATTTACAGTATGATCAGTATGACCAGCCTTTCTGATCGGCGTGCAAACAGGCTTTTCAAAGACAAGGACGTTCCTAAGTCACCTCAGTGTCTGGACACAACAGAAAATCTGATTATGTGACAAGTTTGATGTAACAATAATAATAATATTCAGTTTACTTAAACATGAACATTTTACATGGTTACATTGTAGTCATGGTGGGTTGTTGGTCAGACAAAACAAGATTCTTGGGCACTGTGATGACTTTTGTCAGATCAGATAAAAGCAGATAAAATAATCTCCACTTCAATTAAAATGTTTCCATTATTTGCTGTGTCTTCTCACTCTGTGCTGCTAGTCCCACAGTGTTCATATTCTGTGACTGTGGGGCTGCGTTCCACTGATGGAAAATGTGACGGCACCTGTGTTCTGCCAAGTGTAAAATATTGTCTTGCCTTTTTCCATTAAGTAACACGAACCAGATCCGGCTTCCTGAGTTTCCACTTATTTAAAATCACTGCAATAAGTCAACTATCTCCAGTCACTTGACCTGAACAACACTGCGGGTTCTTTACAGTGTGGATTCAACGTGCTTTACTTTTACTACACAGATCATGTAAAGTCTTATGCTGTTCCTAAAATAATGACACAAGTTTTCTGTGAAAGTCAACCGATCAAATTTATGGTAGATAAGGTGGGAGAGTAGTCTCTGGTGTGTGACACAGTTTCTGCTGGCTGACACATCAGCTGCAGGCAATGATGTGACATAACTCACGCTGGTGCACTTCTGTGCTATTTGATTTTTACATGGTGATAAAACTTTGAAGCAAAGTGATAACAGAAGGAAATATAAACATGGAGAAGAAGTATCCATCCATCCATTTTCTTCAGCCAATCAAAGTCAGGCTCGCAGGAAGGCCAGAGGTTAGGCACTCTACAGGGCCAACACAGAGGCCGCGTCCACACCAGCGCTTTCAGTCGTTTTCACTGAGTTGTGCGTCCACATTGAAGCGGCTGAAAACGCTTCATCTAGTCCTGCGCATGCGTGAAGCGCAAGAAGATTCAGCCTGCCTCATTTCTGTCTGCCGCTTATTTACTTTGCGGCTTTTGAAACGTGGCGGCAGAATGTCGAGGAAAAGCAGCGAGTTCTTTAAATGGAAACGTAGAAACTAACAATGAGCTGGAGTTGTTGCTGCGAGTAACACAAAGGTACAACGTTGCAAAAGCATTTGAAGAAAAGCTCTCTGGAGCACGTACAGACTGATATTAATCTTTAACAGGGCTGTCAAACAAAACAGCTGCTGTATAATGCCCTCTGCTATCTGTGTTTAATTGGTCACATGACTGCATCACATGACTAACGTTCGTCATCGTTTTAGAAAGGCTCCGGGTTCGCTATCCACACTGCGACGCGAAAACAGCGTCTTCAAATGTATCCGCTTGGAGAGCGTTTTGAAAACGCTGCGATTTCCTTGAGCAAAAACGCTGCGTCTCAGTGTGGACGGGAGGCCAAGACGCAGAGAAAACGATGTGTTTTCAAACGAAAGCGTATCAGTGTGGACGTAGCCAGAGACAACCATTCACACCTATGGCCAATTTACACACTGACTGCAGGTCTGTGGACTGTAAGGAAGCTGCGGTACCCAGAAAGAGCGCATGCAGGAGGACACACCTCCACGTAGAAAGGCCCGGGTCAGATGGTGGAAGAAGAAATATGTATTTCTAATTTGAACGGCCTTATAAATGCACCAGTGTTGACCCCGCTGTCCCCTCAGTTTGGGAAACTTGAGCGTTAGCACATTACCATTAAGATGAAGAGCTCACAACACATACAAATGGACTGGTTTTCTACTCTGCCAGAGCACTCAAACATCTTTATACAACATGCACCATTCACGAGTCTGTCAGAGAGCAACTCAGGGTTACTATCTTCAGAATCAGAATCAGAATCAGAATACTTTATTGATCCCTGGGGGAAATTATTTTTTGTTACAGTGCTCCATTTTAAACCAACATTAAGACAAGACAGACAATACGCTAACTAAGAATAGTACAATATATACATATATATACATACATACATACATAAGTCACTTATAAATAAATATTTGGAAAAGAAACATGTGTAGTTGTAGCAGCAAACAGTGTGTTAAGTGGATGCGTTGTACAGGGAGATGGCCACAGGCAGGAAAGATTTCCTGTGTCGTTCAGTGGTGCTTTTCGGTAATCTCAGTCTCTCACTGAACGAGCTCCTGTGACTGACCAACATGTCATGGAGTGGGTGGGAGGTGTTATCCAACATTGTCTTTATCTTGGACAGCATCCGCCTCTCCGACACCACCTTGAGGGAGTCCAGCTCCATCCCCACAACATTGCTGGCCTTACGGATCAGTTTATTAAGTCTGTTGGCATCTGCGACCCTCAGCCTGCTCCCCCAGCATGCAACAGCATAGAGGATCGCACTGGCCACCACAGACTCATAGAAAATCCTCAGCATTTTCTGGCAGATGTTGAAGGACCTCAGTCGCCTCAAAAAATAGAGACGACTCTGGCCCTTCCTGTAAAGTGCTGTGGTGTTTTTAGCCCAGTCCAGTTTATTGTCAATGTGTACTCCAAGGTATTTATAGTCCTCCACAATGTCAACACTGACCCCCTGGATTGAAACAGGGGTCAAGTGTTTCCTGGTCTTCCTGAAGTCCACGATCAGTTCCTTGGTCTTTGCCACGTTGAGCTGCAGATGATTCTGCTCACACCACGTGACAAAGGAGTCGACCACAGCCCGGTACTCTGTCTCATCATCCCTGCTGATGCATCCAACCACCGCAGAGTCATCAGAAAACTTCTGAAGATGGAGGTCTCTGTGCAGTGGCTGAAGTCTGTGGTGTAGAGGGTGAAGAGGAAGGGGGAGAGGACAGTCCCCTGTGGTGCCCCTGTGTTGCTAATCACCTTGTCAGACACACACTGTGGGAGACGTACATATTGTGGTCTTCCTGTCAGGTAATCAACAATCCAGGACACCAGAGAAGCATCCACCTGCATCGCTGCTAACTTATCACCCAGGAGGGTCGGCCTGATGGTGTTGAAAGCACTGGAAAAGTCAAAAAACATGACCCTCACAGTGCTCGCCGGCTGGTCCAGATGGGTGTAGACACGATTGAGCAGGTAGATGATGGCGTCCTCTGTTCCGAGACGAGGCTGATAAGCGAACTGAAGGGGATCCAGATGTGGTCTTACTATGGGTCGCAGCTGGTCCAGGATGAGCCTTTCCAGGGTCTTCATGATGTGGGAGGTCAGTGCCACGGGCCTGTAATCCTGGGGGCCACTGGGACGAGGCGTCTTTGGTACAGGGACGAGGCATGATGTCTTCCACATCACCGGGACCCTCTGCAGACTCAGACTCAGCATAAACAGTTTATGAAAGACTCCACACAGCTGGGGGGCACAGGCCTTGAGGACAAGGGGACTCACTCCGTCTGGTCCAGCAGACTTGCCTGAGTGAAGTCTCCTCATTTGCATCTCAACCTGGTATTGAGTGAAGGTGATGGGTGGGGGAGGGGTGTCAGGAATCTCACAGGAGGCAACATGTGAAGAGAGAGGCTGGCACAGTGGTGTGGCTCTGGATTCCAGGCTGACTGCAGGTGAGGTTGTGGGGGTGGGAGCAGACACTGTGGTGTCGAATCTATTGAAAAACAGATTCAACTCGTCGGCTCTATTCTCACCTCCCTCAGCTCCCCTGCTGTTGGTTGGCCTGAATCCAGTGATGGTCTTCATGCCCCTCCACACCTCTCTCATGCTGTTCTGCTGGAGTTTCCACTCCAGCTTCCTCCTGTAATTGTCCTTAGCCTCTCTGATCTTGTCCTTTAGTAACACCTGGACCTTCCTCACCTCCTCTTTGTTGCCCCCTCTGAAAGCCCTCTTCTTGTTGTTGAGGAGGGCTTTGATGTCCTTAGTCACCCACGGCTTGTTATTTGGGTAACAATGAACAGTCTGAGCTGGAACAATGGAGTCGGTGCAGAAAGTTATGTAGCCTGTGATACACTCAGTAAGCCCATTGATGTCCTCGGCGTGAGGCTCACAGAGTGTTTCCCAGTCGGTCACCTCGAAACAGCCCTGTAGTTCCGCTATTGCCTCCTCTGACCACCTCCTAACAGTCCTGGTGGTCACAGGTTCCCTCCTCACAATTGGCACATAGCGGGGGGTGAGGTGAATCAGGTTATGATCTGACCTACCAAGTGGGGGGAGGGAGGAGGAGCTGTATGCATCCTTGACGTTAGCATACAGTAAGTCTAAAGTTTTCTCTCCCCTGGTGGGACAGTCCACATATTGTTTGAATGTTGGTAGTGTATTGTCCAGTGATACATGGTTGAAGTCACCCGAGATCACAATAAAGGCACTCGGGTGCTGAGTCTGTAGCCGAGCTATGGCAGAGTGGATAGTGTCACATGCAGCTGTGGGGTTAGCAGAGGGGGGAACATAAACAGCCACCAAGATGACGTGAGAGAATTCCCTGGGTAAATAATACGGCCTGAGTCCAACAGCACACAGTTCAGTGTCCGGGCAACAAATCCTTTCTTTGATTGTTATGTTGGCAGGGTTACACCACCGGTTGTTAACTAAAACAGCAAGCCCACCTCCTTTACGCTTACCGCTAGCGATGCTGTCCCTGTCCGCCCGAACAGTGTGGAAGCCTTCCACGGAAGCATTCTCATCGGGAATGTCCTGGTGCAGCCATGATTCGGTGAAACACATCAGGCTACACTCTCGGTATTCCCTCTGACTCCGTACCAGTGCTGAGAGCTCGTCGATTTTACTTGCCAACGATCGCACATTTCCCATCACGATAGACGGCAGACACGGTTTAAACCTCCTCCTCGCTTCGAGCCTCCGCTGTCTCACCGTCTCCTTTTTTCTTCTCTTCTGTCCTTGACCTCTGCATCCCCGATGTGTTTTCCTCCAAATTTCAGCTGGTACTTCTGCGGGCACTTCTGCGGGCCTGGCCAGCGAGCCGGCCGGCATCAGGGCGATCAGCTGATCTCTGGAGTAAACAGTCCGTGCGTGTAGGAGATGTGCCGCGGTCCCGTTCCATGATAAAAGTAACAGTTCCACGGCCACCAGAAGAACAAAAACTCTCTCAATCCACATGATTGAGTAAGAGATAGAAAACGGAGGAAAATACAAGTCAGAAAAAAAAAGAATACGTAAGAAAAAAGAGCTAAACTAAGAGAAAAGCAGGAGCGACTGTAACAGGCTGCACGCTGGTTGGCGCATGCGCACTATATACCCAAGTATGCAGGCTGGAGCAGCCAGGAATTGAACCACCAGCCTTCCAAACAGTAGATGACCTCCTCTCCTCCTGAACTACAGCCAGTCAGCATGATAAAGGGCCACCCACCCACCCATCCACCCACCCACTTTCCTTTATCCAGCTGAAGTGTGCTGGGCTGCTGAAGCCTCCCAGCAGGATGAACCCTAGATCTGATCTGATGCTACATAACCATAACATGATAACATGGTTTTTACAGTCTCCTCTGTAGACTGATAACAATAAAGAGACTTTTTCTACTTTTTCCTCAAACATGATCAGGGTTACTTCCTTTCATCCATCATCCATCCATTACAGGGGACTAGAATCAGTGGCAGCATTCTCTGAGGTAGGATTACCTGCCAGAAGTCAAAGTACGACAGTTGTGTCCAATTCTGGGTGGTTTTTGACCGATCTTTGACTTTTAATGCTCACATCAAGTCTCTGGGCCGCTCTCGTTTTTTCCATTTAAGAATTATTGCTAAACTCAGGACGCTGTCTCCGAGAGCAAACCAGAGATGCTTGTGCATGCTGCCTCCAATCTTTGTGTCAAAGTGCTGCTCTGAGGCTTTCATTGCCTGTTTTCTGTCCTCCACTCAGCTGGGCACCGAATGAACCAATAGCTGGTGTTCTGTTGACCAGCCTCCGCCGTTTGTGACTCATTAACTCTGTGCAGTCATACGACTTCAGGCTGCTATCAGATCATGTGCTGTGGACTTCGTTAACCTAATTGGGATTTTGGATGTCTTCACATGTTTGAGAAGTGCACACACACAGAGATCATACTGTAACTCACTCCACAGAACACCTTTTATTTCAAAAGTCAATAAAAACAGTAACAATAAGACTTTACTACAGTTCAGACTTCTTTTCCTACCATGTTTAAGCAGCAGTGGAACAACTTTGGTGATACACAGACATAAACATACAAAGATAACTTAAATACATGACTTTTTTAAATACTTTGGTTGATTATCTAAATATTCACAGGTGCCCGTGATGCTCACGGTGAAGCCACGTGGAAGGCACTGACATCTTCAAACACATTCGCAGACAGCCACATTTACACAAGTACATCAGGGCTTTTCATAAGTCTGTTACAGGGAGCAAAATTCAAGTTGTGACAAACGTTGGACAGACATGCTTTAAAGTGCTTCCTGTGATCTAAAGAAGATCGGGTGTCTCTCAGATGGAAAACAAGCAAACAAACCAGATGTGCCTGTTTGTAACAGAAACACTGTTAACCTGCCTGATTGGCTCTGGATGCTTGCTCTGTGCGGACGTATCGGCGGTCGTGGACAGTTTGCTCATACAGCCCCACATGAAGCAATGTCTGATGTCACAAGAACACACTGCGTTTAAACAAAAGACGTTAAAATACAGGCAGCAGGAGCACAGCGATCCAGAGCAGATCAAACACAGGAGATACGTTTCCTGGTAGGCTAGCAGTGCAAACACACACATGTATCATATGTGTGTGTGTGTGTGTGTGTGTGTGTGTGTGTGTGTGTGTGTGTGAGAGAGAGAGAGAGAGACACATTCTGGAAAGTACAGAAATCAACCAGGTTGTTTTAGCGTTTGAAAAGCCTTTTAATGATCGGTCACGAGACACTGATTAGCTCCATTACAGCAGAGAGTTGCACCTCAACAAGCCTTTGAACAGGTTAAGACCTCTGATTATTGTGACCTGTGACCTCACAGCCCCCACGATTACAGGCAGGATTAGCAAAAAAAGAGACTAAATGCAAACATGTAAAAAAGGAGAAAGACATCAGGCTATAAAAGAAGCGCACACTGTAAAGTCGATTTGTCAAGTACTATCAGGTATTTGGTGATTTTAAACTAACGTCAGTAATAACCAGATATCGCTCAGTGGCCTGTATCCTTTAAAAAGACATAAAGAGTAGCCAAACATATAGTAAAGACTTGGAATAGAGAAATTAAATATATGTTTTACAGTTTTTGTAAGGTTTAACCCAATTCTAGGACTCTTGATGAGGAAACTTCGGTTATTTTCAGTCCATCGTCTGCCCACCACTTCGGACGTGAATATAAATAGAGTGAGAGGAAATGTTAGGACTTGGGTTTTTGCTATTTCGTGTACATATTTGAAACTGGGCACTGCTACACCTAACATTTTGGTTGCTCTGGTCCCTCATTACAAAACAGCAATGTAGTCGTAAAGCCTTTGGCCATCATCTCAGGACTAATTTAAACCCATTTAGCCCATTACACATCAACATTAAGGGTGTTTTACCAACTGTAACATGCAGCTGAACTTTTCTTATTCAGTCTTCCTAAAAAAGACTTCACACAGTTGGCATCGAAGACTTGGCTCATGAGCAGATTGCAGGCTTGTACAGCCTCCACTTTAATGAAACACAGAGGAAAACATTTAGGAAGAAATGCACTCATGTGCACACTCAGCAGTTTTCACAAAAGTCCTTCAGTTGGTCCATAAGACGTCCAAAGGCACGTAAAGAAGGTCAAATGTGTTTTTGGTTTCATGAGATCGATCTAGAACTGAAAGCGACTATCGAGCTACTGAGAAACATCAACAGGAACATCTTCGTCCAGACCAAGAGTCCACAACACTGTAACTATGGGAACATGGGCTCATTTTTACCATTTGCCAAGCCTTTAATATCTGCACGTTTGCGTATTTCACTTTAGCGCCGCAGACAGCGGGAGACTTGGAAAGCCCCCCAGCCCCCTCCCACCCCTCACATTGTGACTGAACCTTTAGGTTTATTAAACGGCTGTCAGTCCAAAGTCCTGCCATTCTCCCTGCAGGGAGAATGGCAGCAGCGGCGTGACAGAGGACTGATCCATGACTCCAACGTTCACTGTGCTGTGATAGCCAACCAGCCAGTGCAGCTCAAAATTGAAAGCGATACTTAGGGGAGTCCGTTTGTTTGCATTCCATCCAAAGCAACAGAAGCTGACCCTCTCCTCTCTCTGTGGTAAAGTCTTGCTGAATGATGAGTTCGCAGTTCTGAGGCAACTGGAAACTTGCGACCTGCTCCAGGGGTGTCAGTGTTCAATCTGAAATTGCATGTGAGTCCAAAATTAAGACAAAGGGGGCCACAGAAAAGAGGTAAAAGGGTTCACTGAGTCGCCGACGAGTTCTCTAGGAATACATTGGTTCTGACAGGAATCCAGCTCACGCTGCAGCTTCAAATCCACATTAATGGCTTAAGTGTTTGATCAGTGAGCGGCAGGATAACCACTCCTGCGGAGGTCAGTGGGCAGATAGGACCAGGCCGCTGGATGGTGTTGAAGACAAGCCTTCATTCTTATATTAACAGGATTTAAACATCAGCCTGAGATCTCTTGGCTTCTTTTGAACGTTCCAGAGGGAGATTCAGAAAGACATCACTAACCCTCAAAGCCAAACTTCCTCATGATGGTGGGAGAAATCAGTTCAGGGGCTTGAAAGAAGATTCAATCAGTCCTGATTTAAAGTTTTAAATCCATATATTGTGCACAAAAATTAGAAGCAACAGTCATCTAAGGCGGGTATAATAAAAGTTGTGTACTACATCAAACTCTAATGCAATAACTATCAATAATACATTAAGAAACAATAAATAAATGGAGCAATAGATAGACTTGCTGTGGCTATTTGGAGGTTTTATCGAAGTCATCCAAAGCTGTGGGGGCTCCTGGGATTAATGGGAGAAGAGTCTTCTCTGCCAGTTTGGCCAATAAGCTGATAGAGCCTATGGCTGAGGTTCTGCACTTGACAGGTCCCCAGGACGCAACCCACCCGCATCAGTTTGGCATGGTGATGGTTGTGGTGACCCCCTCGTGAGTGGGCATGGCGACGAGCTCTCGGTGCCCGTCGCTCAACCTGCAAAGCCTCGGTGGACCGCACCCACGCCAAGGCCGGGGAGGCTGTCCTTGCTCCTGATGCCAGTCGCTGCTTCATGAATCCAGGCAGCCGGTTTGGGGATCGGCTCAAGGGTGAAGATGGGACCGTGCTGATAGTCTGGCTTTCTGCAGCGGGAGCGTTATCCTCTTTCTGGCCAATGAGTTTGTTGAGAACATCCAACCTGAGGAGAAAAGAGATGTCGGGTGAAAAGCTGTTCTACAGGAGTGAGAGGGATTCATACTGAAAGTGCACCAGAAACGTGAAACAACTCAAGATAGCATGAGAACATAGAGCAATACTAGCAGCTACACATAACTAAAAGTGTAAGCTAGAAGTTAATGTGTTATATTCTCAGCAGGTAGAATTGTGACGAGTTCACGAGACAGTTTTGCAGCTAGCATGCTAATTTGTGCTAACTAGAACTAGCTAAGCCGTCAGGAGTTTCTGTTTGTCCAGAAAATTCCAAAAATATCAACTGTGCCAATCACTGCCACGACTGTTAGCACGATCGAGGGCAATGCTAATTCTGCGGACATCTAATTATAGGTGCAATTTGGTAAATAAACATTTTATGCTAGCTTCTGAACACCGCACAGAGCATCCTTCAGCATCTATATCCTTCACAGGCCAAGTTAAGCTACAAACATGAAAGTTGTAAAGGATCACCCCATCCAACATGTAAAATGTAAAAAATCACACACTTTCTCAGAAACTATTGGCAAGATGGACAGCACCTCTTGTGTGATTGGTCCATCTGTACAAACAGGCTCGTGAGAATACACATGACACTAAATGATGTGTTAAGGTGTGCAGTGTGGCGGACCACTGGCTCAGACATTTTCAGCAAACAGCAGTGGCCGACTCGCCATCTGTTCTTTGTTTGACAAAAACAGTGGCTCCTTCGCTGACCTGTTAGCGCCATGTTTGCGTAGCACGGTGTGACTCAAAATCCCGAGAGAAGTAAAAAGAAACAATGACTGCTCGGTCACATTTCAGACTGTGGAATAGCTATGTTGGTCCACACACGACGCGGTGCTTGTACAAATAAAGGATGTAGGTGCCTTCGTATTTCTGTACCCGTTACCTGCTGGACTGCCCCTCTGTGTGACTATCAAAGTGATTTCTCTTTGGTTTTACAGCCTGTTGTGAAATACTGGTGTTTCTCACTGCTTGGTTTTGCTTTGGCACCAGTAAGGTTTGGGATAAGATCGCTGTTTGGTGAAGAATATCTGGCGTCACAGTGTCAGCTACATCTGTTAAAGCCACAGTTTTCATTTCCCAAAGTTGCCAGGATAAATATTTTGCTGTGACACTGGGCTTAACATCATGTTGTGCCTGGATGAACTAAAAAAGGTGGAATCTTTGCCAGAGGTTTACATTTAGGATTAGAATGAATCCATCTTTCGTGTTCGCCTTTCGAAGCAAAGATGGAAAAATGTTTCACCATTTTAATTATAAAACGTGTCTTCCACATGTGAAACGCTAACTCGTGTTATCTTCTCATGAACACTCCCTGCTGAGTTCTCCAAGACTTCACAGCCTGTGGTTGGTTTGAGACTCCTCCCAGAGACGCTAAGTGCAGCTGCTGGCTCACTGTTGGCAGAGCCGGTCGCCTTTAGAGGACCTGCTATCCAACAGTGGCGATGGCTGAATAAATAGTTGCATAATGGTAGGCCGCAGACGGAGGAAAGCACTATTTCCAGGACAGGCCGCAGTCTGCCACAGTGCCACATCATCAAGTTACACCCACATGGTCTGCACGGTGAACGCTTAAAGCTTATTTGCATAGCTGCAGCGGTGGCCCCACAACAGATCTCATAAACGCATTTACACAACCCAATGACAGGATGTATAGTTTGTATATTTCCATACGGATACTTACTGTAACCCACAGCATTTTCATTGTTTCAGGCTGGTTTTCACAGCAGTGATAATGGATGTGACTGATGCGAGTCTATAGCAGCTGTAATCTGTGGTGCTCATGACTCTTTCTGTTTGTATCCTGGATCCAGGAGGTCAAAAGTTTAGCATAAGAACATCAATCTTTTCTGACTGGGGCTGAAAAATACACTCATGCAGCTGCCATGTGCAACGTTAAGGTGCTGCAGTGATGTAGGCAATAATAACTGCCTCACATCTAAGAAAAGCATCTGGTACCCCATGGCAACCCCCCCTTGCTTTTCCTGGTCAGTAATCCAGCTCTGTTTATTGTGCGCATTAATGAGGTAAAGGGGATTATGGAGCAACGCACCGCAGTGTAGGAAAAGCCTTGTGATCAATGACAGCAGTGCCTCCGATTCCCGAGCAAACCATCGGAGCACCTGGTGCACTTAGTTAATGGTCTTGAAAAATAAATATGTGCCGGGGAACAAGCGCTGCATTTTGGTTGGGCCAACATCACCTGCAGCTGGAACAATGCCTGACCTCCCTGCAGTCTAACCAGTCATACAGTGAAGGAGACCTTTGTGTTTGGCAGGAAATCAAAGACGTCCGGGCTTCTGGTTTCTGATGTGTTGCAATATCCCAAGTTTATGGCTTTCAGACACATTTGGCTGATGATTTCATAGGACCTAACAGTTAGATTAAAGGTGAAGCCAGTACCTGTAGATCAGCCGTGTTTCCTTTTCTTCTCTATTAATGACGACGAGCTGTATTAGTTGTTTTAGGAAGTCAAATCTGGGCTGAAGTCTCTGAGCAGATTTGGCCTCCCTGCAAGTCATAGTCTAATCTTAAATTCCAGCCACAGGTCTCATGGAGGGGAAACGAAACATAAACCCAACCCTGAGCCTTCCTAAGATTGGCCCGCAGTAATCCCAACACTTCAGATTTAAACCCACTACGTTTCAAACGTACACGTTTACAGATGTTTCAAAGGGAATCAGCCATCCGAGGATGAGGAGCGAAAGCTGACAGAAATCTCTGTCTCAATGAAACGAGCTGGGCACTTCCAGCTTTCTAACCCTGGGCTGTAATTTCTATTGTTCAAGCCTTTTTGGCCTCTGAATAAACTCCAGCTGGTGAATTACATGAACTGACAGATGCCAAGTTATAGTTCACAAACCACATAATTCTGATGGATGTAGACAAGACAAAAGGGTGGTTTCTCTTCCCCTCAGAAGCTGCTTTTATTTTCCAAATGCCTTTTGAGGAACTTAAACCACACACTGATCCTCTTACATGCATGTCTTCTACTCTTACATGACGTACAGTGCATTCATGTGCAGCGGCTCTCTGTGTGAGCAGAAACCTGCTCTTTAAGGATGCGAACGTTGGAATTTAGGTCTTAGACATTAATCCACAGCGGAATTCCTGCCGGCAGCCTTCTCAACTTCAGCCTGTGCTTGTGCAGATTTACCTTGATGTACTTGTACTCTACACATACTCCACACCAGCCCTGAGCAAGTTCAGTGTTTACAACAGGCTGCAAATCAAAGTAGACGCATAAGAAGAAGCCTGGGTTGAGGCGCTAAATTTGAAATCATCCCAGAGGAATAAAGGTGGTTTAAAGAGATGCTCAGAATCGAAACATCAAATGTCTGGACCCCAAACCAAGAAACAGCAGAAAGGCTCCGGCCATGCTCTGTGAGGTGTTTTTCTCTGATAGTCATGTTGGTGCTCGGTGAAAACGCGACAATTCGGCCCTGAAGTGTTCAGACAAACTTGCAGCCCAACTTATGCACACAGGCTGATCCAGACAAAGCCGGGGCCATCGAACAAAAGCCTGACCGCAAACCAGCTTCAGAGTCTTCAGTCTGCAAGCAATGAGCTGCTTCCCACTTCCAGAATCTGGACCTAAAGCCGCTTCACTCCTAAAGCCATGTTTAACTTGTCTGGCTGCAGACTATTTTCAGCTACAAAAAAGATGTTATGTAAAATGATAATGAGGGGTATGTGTTGCCGTCTTATGCTTAACAAACAATTTCTCCTCGTTTGGAAAGCGCCTGCTTGGCATTGTTACATCTCTCTGTGTCCATATCAGGACACAGGGAGACAATATGGACACAAACACAGGACGTGGAAGGAATGACAGACATCTGAGCTCAAGAGTCCAACAGACAAAAACATGTGAAGTGGTGGTGTCTGCTGTTATCATGCTGTCAGCTGGTGACAGGAACCGAACAGGATGCGTTAGGAGGGTGTCGCAGTCGAGGTCTACAGCACGATAGAGCCCAGACTCTTTCCTTTCACCTGCACGTCTCTGTAAGTGGTCAACAACAGCTCAGACCTCCTCCACAGTACCTGCAGTGCTCAGCTGCAGACACTCGGGAGTCCATTTATCTGAGATAGTCTAAAAGACAGAAGTCATGAGGAAATGTGACTGTTCTTGTTTTGTTATCAGCTTTTTTAAGGCAATAAAACAATGTTTAATTAACTACACGGAGCTGGAACTGCAGCCTTGAACATTTGTAATGGAGCAGAGGACTGATGGGGGAGCCGGCCAGGTGCAAACAGAGCTGCCCCCCCTTCTCTGGGTTTCAGCAGCAGCCGTTTGTCCAGATGACAGAGACGGCCACAGGAGCGCTTTCCCACCTGGAGGAAAGTTCCACCCTCGGATCCTCTTACACTGGGTTAGATTCAAGTGCGTTTTCACATCATGGGAAACAGCAGCTTCTTCCACGGCGCTCGCTTTAAAACTGCAGAATCAGCGCTGGCACAGAGTTACGGCTCCACACCCAACCAGAAGAGGTCGCCCTTCACTGTGCCTCATCCTCAACTATGCAACCCGGCACACTTACTGCCACTGTGACGAGCTCCCTGCCTCTGACCGGGTGGACGTCTGTTTGCTGCCTCGTGTCTAATGAGATCCTGCTCTGACACCAAAAGAGTGGAAAAGTACAGGTGCCATTCATCCCCTCACAATATCCTTTACAATGACCCGTGATGGTGTCTACGACTGGCCTATTCAGAATGACAAACTGGTTTTCCCACCTTTGGAAATGACATTTTCCCTGCTTGATGTCAGGGAGACCAAAGCAAACAAAAGCCCATATGTCAGTGGTTCATCATGTGACACCGAGAGCTGGGACTAAGGCGACGTTTGGGGCTTTAGAAACATCTGAATTGTTTATAGAAAACAAGCTGAGGCGCAGTTAACTCACTTTAGTCATGTTTCAGTGGCAGGGTTAAATGTAGGTCAAAGGTCACCTACAGCTCAGGTGTAATTTCTCATCATCTCCTTCATAACTGCAAAGATCATTTCGCCTTCTAAAAACACTGAACTCACGCAGCTCTGTGGATTTCTGTGGGCTTTGACCGAGATACACTCCGTGTGGATGTGGAGCAGCAAAGATAAAGCCACAGCCTTCAAGTGTCCACTATCTACTGTCAGGCTGACACGCGTTTACACACACCAACCCTCGTGATTCAAGTTTCAGAGTGTGCGTCAGACTCACAGAAGAGTAAATATCAGCGTGTCTTTATTGTGAACTTTAGAGCACGTTATTTATCTCTGTTAGAAAAACGTTCCCAGCGAGAATATGACGCGAATAAAAACAGTGAGAAGTGTTTGAACTAAACGACGACGGGAAAGTGACGACGTCACAGTCCATTGAAACGCGTTAACGACGCTGATGTTTCTGCCCGATGCAGTGCAGCTATGAACAGCAAGATTTCAGCGGCTCCAGCTGCCTTCTTCGCTCCTCTCAGACAGCAGAGTTGCTCTGTAGGCACTAAAGTAGCACTAATACAGCAGCAGCGCAGCGGTGTGTCCTACCTGTTCGTGCCCGGTCTCTCCTCAGCCGGCAAAGCCTGCTGGAGGGAAAGCAGGCTGATGCAATACACAGTCAGCGGGAAAAAGAACCGCATCTCCGGGCCGACTCCAACTTTACACCCTCTTTCTGGGTAGGAGGGGGCGAAGTGACGGACTGGGTGAAGGTTAAATCCCAGGAGTGGGAGGAAAAATAAATAAATAAATAAATAAAAAGTGTGATAATGTGTCCAAGATGGGCGGATTGGAGACTGCAGATGGAACCTTTAGGGGGAAAGTAAATAATGGGTCAATCTGCTGCTAATAAAACCAACATATATTTTAAAAAGCACGACAGTGTGAACGTCTACTCATAGCACCAGTCAAACTGAGAACTTTACATTATGCTGAAAAAATGTCCCAAAACGGCAAAATCCATAAAGTCCTGCCTGCTGTTTTATATTTGTTTTTATTTTACTTAAAAGAAGCAAAGACTAGTCTCACCTTTTAGGCAATTAGAGCTCAGAGGGAGGATTTAGTTCCCACGAATCCAAACGTGTTGGTCAAGATCAAGTTCTCCGGTTCTCTGAGCTCCGGGTGATATTGTGGGTTTAAATACTGAGAAGGCGGAGTTCACTGCCTCTATTCCTGGTGGGCAATTTTCAGAAAGGTGCTGGGAGGGTATAATATGCTAAACCCGGGAAATCCAGCGTTGATATGGTGCACAAACCCATCCCACTGCTAATCCTTTATCAACGAAAATCACAAGAAGCGCTCGCTTGTATTTGAGCCCCAGTTCTCATGTCCTTGTATAAAAGATGCTGCTGGATGTGACGAAGAACAGAGCCCTCAGCTTTAAAGGTCCTAGAAGCTGAACACCAGACACCTTTGTGTTAAACATCTGCTATCAGTACTTCAAAGATAAAAGTGTCACCGTGAACTTAACGCACAGCTGTGAGCTAACAAGTAACCAGCACTAACACATCACCCACAACTCCATCTATCATAATCCACCACGTGCACGCGCAGGAAAATGCCTCACGTTTGCATGAATTTCTCAAGCAGTCAAACCCTCCTCTTCACCTTATCACCGCCTCAGCCCGCGTGTGTGAAGCAGATAGAAGGAGATGCGGGAATCTTCAGACTCTCCGCTTCGCTGGTGAGTCAGGCTATCGAAGCGGCACTAACACGTTTTCCACACGTGAATATTTCCTTCACACACTTTATTGCTGCTGGTGTCTGTTCCTGGTAGGAAGCACGCGTGGTTTTATTTGGGTTATTCGGCAGATGCTGTAATTTTCGGTTGTATTTTGTAATCTCTTCCAGTTCTATGTCACAAGTCTGAACATGCATCCTACAACTCTGCAGAATGACTCAGATGAATCCTGTGGAGATTATTCCACCTCATGAGGCAGGACTGCTGTGCGTGTCCAAGTCCCCTCCTACTATTCTTTGTCGGCCTGATGCTAATTCATACACCTGATGCTGCCTCAGAGGCAGTGGCGCAACTTTCGTTTCCAAGAAGGCGCGATGAGAGCATCCACGTAAAGACAGAGACAGGGCAGAAAAAGCAGAGACTCCGCGAGGAATTCGGAGATGTAATGTTTGTTGTTTCGCCCTTTTGCTGATGTCAGAATCCTCTCAGGCTCATAACCTCTGCATCTAAATAAACACGGACACAGAAGAACACAATAAGCACTTGGACAGAAAGAGTGCGCATAGCTGCTTTTTGCAAATGCTTCCAGCTCAGCGTGTAGAATCTTCTCTCTGGATGCAAAATCTTTCATTCTGAAGACACAAGCTGGACATCATGACATGTTTGTGGAAAACGTGAAATACTGCGAAACAAATCCTGAAAAATGTGTGCTAAAGACTCCTGCCCGAATCATCCCTGTACTTGTGGTTAGCACGCCGTCATTGCTTTTGTTTCTACTGTCTGTTCTTATTTTTAATGCTTTTTCAGTCATGAGAATAAAGTTGGTTTTCATTTCTTGGGGTTTTAAAAAGAGAAGCTTTAAATATGTCATGTCCAGTTTCATAGTAAGTAGATAAATCTTCAAAAGACTCGAAATGTCAAGAGAACAACAGCACGTTGTGCCACAAGGCTTTCAGTGTCAAAGATCACACAGGAAAATCAGATGACTCCAGCTGACTCTATGACTCTCCTGCACTGTAATCATAAGCCACGAGTTTCCATCTATTTTCTAACCGCTTACTTTATCCAGTTATGTGTCACCGAGGGGCTGCGGCCTATCCAAGCTACACCCTGGACAGGTCCATCAGGGGGCTGACACACAGAGGAGGCCAAGCACACAGGCACACACATCTACTGCCAACTTAGAAACACGCGTTAAACTAACAAACAGGGATGTGCACTTAGGGAGAAGACGGGAACCTGATCAAACATATGCAGGAACAAGGAGCACACAGCTCAGCTGCCCAGATTAGAGGATTAAAGGAGCCAGTGTCTCCCATACTGACCTCTCCTCATTGCCTCTCTGCTCAAGTCAGTTCAATTTTAATTATATAGAACCCAACATTCACCTCAGGGCGCTTTATATTGTAAAGTAGACCCTAAAACAACACATACAGAGAAAACTCGACAATCATATGACCCCCTATGAGCAAGCAGTTTGGCAACAGTAGGAAGGAAAAACTCCCCCAAGGTCTTAAATAATCAGGCCCCATCTTATCTCAATGACCTTGTAGTACCATATCACCCTATTAAATCAAATCAAATCACTTTTATTGTCACATCACATGTGCAGGCACACTGGCACAGCACATGCGAGTGAAATTCTTGTGTGCGAGCCCCACAAGCAACTGAGATGTGCAAACACAACAACACAAACGAGCAAAATACAAGAATGGCCAACCTGAAACTAATAAATATATGTACAATATATAATAGTGTATGCATTTCTGGATGTGTATACTAAATATTTTCCTACGTGTGTGTGTGTGTGTGTGTGTATACACACATTTTTACAAATTAAATAGTAAAAAAAAAAAATTTAAAAAAAAAATAAATAAATAATAATAATAATAATAATAAAATACAGAGTTGAATATGTGCAAAACAGTGGCATTACTGTACAGTATGGAGTGCATAATGTTGAAGTTCCAGTAGTGAAGCTGAGGTGTCTATGACGTGTTCAGCAGTCTGATGGCCTGGTGGAAGAAGCTGTCTCTCAGTCTGCTGGTACGGGACCGGATGCTGCAGAACCTCCTTCCTGATGGAAGCAGTCTGAACAGTTTATGGCTGGGGTGACTGGAGTCCTTGATGATCCTCCCCGCTTTCCTCAGGCAGCGCTTCCTGTAGATGTCTTGGAGGGAGGGAAGCTCACCTCCAATTATCCGTTCAGAGCACCGCACTACTCGCTGGAGAGCTTTGCGGTTGTAGGCGGTGCTGTTGCCATACCAGGTGGTGATGCATCCAGTGAGGATGCTCTCAATGGCACAGTGATAGAAGGTCCTGAGGATGCGGGGGCTCATGCCGAATCTTTTCAGTCTCCTGAGAAAGAAGAGGCGCTGCTGCGCCTTCTTCACTGTTTTGTTTGTGTGTACTGACCACGTAAGATCCTCAGCCAGGTGTACACCAAGGAACCGGAAGCTGCTCACTCTCTCCACAGCAGCGCCGTTGATGGTGATGGGGGTGTGTACTTCTCTGCACCTCCGGAAGTCCACTATCAACTCCTTTGTCTTTGCGACGTTGAGGGTGAGATGGTTGTCTTGACACCAGTGGGTCAGGGCGCTGACCTCCTCCCTGTAAGCCGTCTCATCACCGTTGGTGATAAGACCCACCACTGTAGTGTCGTCCGCAAACTTCACAATGATGTTGGAGCTGTTAGTGGCTGTGCAGTCGTAGGTGTAGAGTGAGTACAGGAGAGGGCTCAGTACACACCCCTGTGGAGCACCAGTGTTCAGTGTGACGGGGGATGAGGTGATGCTGCCCAGTCTGACCACTTGGCGTCTGTCAGACAGGAAGCTAAGGATCCAGCTGCAGAGGGAGCTGCTCGGTCCTAGATCCTGCAGTTTCCTGTCCAGCTTCGAGGGAACGATGGTATTGAATGCTGAGCTGTAATCTACAAACAGCATCCTCACATACGTGTCTCTCTTCTCCAGGTGTGACAGGGCAGTGTGTAGTGTCAGGGCTGTGGCATCATCAGTGGACCTGTTGTGGCAGTATGCAAACTGTAGAGGGTCCAGTGAGTCGGGTAGTGCAGAGCAGATGAAGTCCCTGACCAGCTTCTCGAAGCATTTGCTTACGATGGGGGTCAGGACTACAGGTCGCCAGTCGTTCAATGAGGAGATGGTGGAGGATTTGGGTACAGGGACGATGGTGGCCACTTTGAAGCAGGCTGGGACTACAGACGGAGAGAGGGAAAGGTTGAAGATGTGCGTGAACACTCCAGCCAGCTGAGCCGCGCATGACCTGAGGACGCGGCCGGGAATCCCGTCCGGACCAGTAGCTTTGCGCGCGTTCACCTTCCAGAAGCACTTCCGCACATCCTCCTCAGACACAGTGTGCGCACTGACGTCATCCGCGGTGAGCACACTGTCCGGTCTCATGGTGTTCGCTGTGTCGAATCTAGCGTAGAATATGTTTAGATCCTCACACAGAGAGGCCGTGGTCTGCGGTGTGCTGGTTTTCCCTCTAAAGTCTGTGATCGTGTTTAGTCCCTGCCACATACTCCGAGCACTTGGCTCTCGCTCTGCAGGCCTACTTGTTGTTCCTAGAGTATTTAAAAGTAGAATGGGAGGCAGAGCCTTCAGTTTTCAGGCCCCTCTTCTGTGGAACCAGCTTCCAGTTTGGATTCAGGAGACAGACACTATCTCTACTTTTAAGATTAGGCTTCAAACTTTCCTTTTTGCTAAAGCATATAGTTAGGGCTGGACCAGGTGACCCTGAATCCTCCCTTAGTTACATCACAGTTTGCCTAGACTGCTGGGGAGTGCTTCTTCTTCATCCAGTTTTCTCACTCTCTGTGTTTATTCATCAGGTATTATTATTCCCTGGCTCTCTTCCACAGCCTGTTTTGTCCTGCCCCCGTAATGAATTGGTCGTGTTTCTGCAGTACATCCCACAGATGCTCAATTTCATTAACATTTAGGGACTTGTGAGGCCAAGTGAAGACACTGAAATCTTTGTCTCGATTGTGAAACCATTTCTGATTTCCTTGCGGTGAGGTAGAGCATATCCTCACGTTGGAAGAGGCTACTGCCATAAAGGTGTTTAGGAAGATGGTACATTTCAAAGTGTGATCGCAGCAGAACATTGTCCAGAGCCCCACGCTGCCTGCATACGTTTGGGAATGTCACATATCGCCCTGATAGAAAGATGTGATTGACTGGAGTCCATCAGCTTCTTTACTGGTCCAGCTGTGTGTGCTTCTTGAGGTTTTCCAGTAATCTGGGCTACAGTAACTCTTTTGTTGGATCGGAGCACATGGAGCATCTTTTGGTCCTCTTGTGCCTCACTGAGCCCGGGGCAGCTGTGGCACGGGGCATGTAAGAAGCTGATCACATCCTTTACTCACTTCCAGTACATCACCTTCAAGAACTGAGTGTTCAACTGACACTTAACATATTCCACCCTTAACAAAAGCTGCTGTAAGGAGACCGTCAGCAATAAAGAGTGTTTGAGAGGAGTACTGGTTGGCACCACTGGTCTCAACAGGCAAACTCAAAAGGAGAACATTGGAGACATGGTTGGAAGCATGACTTGGATGTTTCTGCTGGGTTTGGGCTATAATGTGCTGTGTGATCCCCGCCTGAAGTGCACTGTGAGGCTTATGTAGAGTGATATTCACTAAGACAGGTTCATTAGAGGTAGCTGCCAGCTTCGCACCCTCAGCAGTATCCCCTTACAGCTCAGCCCTGCTGTGATCGTGTTATAACACCATCAGAGCCGAAGCCTTGGAACGAGCTACAGCTGACTCCTTCATCCATCTGTGAGAAGATGTGTCTGCTCAGGTTATGGTTTAAACATTTCACTGTACCATCTTGCAGTCAGGTGAGGGACGTTCTGACCTTTCACCTCCTGTAATCAGAGCTGAGGTTAAGTCATCGCTATTAAATAGTGCATGTTGAATCTGCTCTAACCTTCACCCACAGTCTGCACCAACAGCAACTGCTTTGTGATGACACAGTGGTCCCTGAAATTCCCCCACGTAGGCAGATAGCAGTAACTCATTTATCAGTCAGACTGGCTGAGAAAACAAGCCACTGTTTACTGGCTCTGACACGCTTATGTAAGAGTTTTCTGGTGTGTGACAGCAGCCTGCGAATCGGCCCCGCTGGACTCTGAACACAGGCTTCCCACTTGGTTTGATCTCCCGGGCAGGAGCTGTCTTCACTTTTGTTTTAAGCTGCAATTAGCAAATATGAGAAGATGCACCGTGTCGCTGCCCAGAATGGCACAGGGCAGCTTTAAAGGAGCTGCTGTCTTTGAAACTCATCCAAACATGTGCTCAACTGATCAAAGATCTCGATGTCCGCTGATAATATGAAGCTTTGAACAGTTGCATAAACAGTAAAACTAATAAGTGTCACTACACTGGGCTCAAACAGTGGTCCTTAAAAAGCAACATTTCAAATGCACTGGAGCTCCAGAGCTGTAAGCATAGAGCCGTAGCTTTGTCTTTCCACGGAGATGATCACATGAGCTGTGGGATTGAGACAGCTAACCACAGTGCTGATAAATGGACGTGGTTACCATATCTGAGCAGCCTCGTCACAGCCACAGAGGATTTTATGGTTAGTGTCGTGTTATTAAGGACTTCATTGCATTCATGAGTTCAAGTTAGCACTGCAGAGGTGAATGGGAGTGGCTCAGTGTTCAGGTTTAAAAGGAAACACTGTAGCTTGTCTTTATGCTTTTATTCTTCTTAATAAATCGAGTCGCACTGATTCATGCACAAAAACAAGCCTGACAAAGCACTGGACCCTGCAATGTTCCAACAAACGTTACTGAAACAGGAGGAAGTCGTGAGTGTGTGGCTGTGGATTCATCTACTTTTTTTGCTTGCTAGCATCACTCTAAACTGCAGCGTACGCACACATTACCAAAGAAAACCTGCTTTTGATGACGGTCACCTAACAGCACTCACCGTGTCAGGCTCTGCTCAAAAACAGGACAAATCCAGTCGTGCTGGATCTCTGTACTGACATGGACGTAGAATGAGTCCACATCATTCCCAGCTCTGCCCATCATGGAGCACACAGACAGTCTGAGGTGCAACACGGAGACATCAGATGACCAGGAGCTGCCTGCATGCTCTCACCATGAAGCCAGGAGGAACCCAGCACGAGTGTCCTCTACCTGCAGGAGCATGGCTGTTTCAGGGGTTGCCTCATTGTTCCCCCTGTTCTTTATTTCATTAACTGATACCTAACTGATCACATCAACATCCCACAAGTTTAACTGACCGTTGCTACAAACGTGTTCCTTGAATTCCTTTGAACAGTTCACTTCACACTGATCAGTCACAGCTTTTACTCAACGACTCTGGTTGGGTGATTTTGGTGTGAATGTCTTTTGCCTCTTTTGTGTGTAAGCACCACTTGTGACTTAAATGTGGAGAAGCATAAACCCAAACAGACACACGCAGTTCTGTAAGCGTGTTTGTTTAAATGCTGAGCGCACCTTTCGGATGCACTGGTCCATAAACAGACCCTCGATGCTGCAGTGTCCCGGCTCTGGAGTGCGACGGCCTGTGATGCAAAACAAATTCATCGCCTGAGCAGACGGAGGCGAAGTCACTGAGCTGAAGGCCTGGGTACACAAACACACACCACCTGCAGCTCACTGTGCGGCCTCTCTGAGCGTGCGTGTTTCTGCTTCCTCGCGGCGCGTGATAGAAAAACAGGGTTCCAGCCGAGCAGCGTGGGGTCATCCCCTGCAGTGAAACAGTCCACACCGTGTGGATTCTCCCTCCTACAGCCTTTAAACTAACAGGTGAAGCTGCCGTGTCACATATTATTCTTTGTTTTACAGTGTTTCTAGCTTTTCTCACTGAGCCAACACCAGCCACCCTGTGGTAGTCTAATGATTGCTGCCCCCTAGTGAAGCTCATGTTACATCAGCACAAGGCCCAGTGCAGCCTCTCCAGCTGTCCCTGAATACACTTTGGTGCTTCCCATGAGGACCAGCCTGACTTAACCCCTCCAAAATATGAACAAACATCGTTTACCAGCGTATCCAGACTCAGAAATAAACTTCAGATCAGGGTGTTGTCCTGGGTTTCAAGCAGAAGCTCTGTGAAGAATCGAAACGCAAACATTTTCCCATGTTGTGAGGTTAGCGTCCTCTTGGCTTGCTCAGTATTTGCATTGTTTGTTTTGAGATTGTGTACAAGCGAGTTTGTCCGAGCGGCCCGTTGTCTCTGTCCGAGCCTCTCGGTGCAGTTTGTTTGACATGGCTGACATCACCAGTGCACTGCTGCGTGGAGGGAGGGGGCTTACAGGACAGTGCAGTGGACAAATAAGCGATTGGATTTCATTGTGGGAAACATGATGGAGCTGACAAACTCCCACAGAGTCTAATAATGAAAGTCAGGTCCAAAACAGCATCTCTCACCAAACAGGAGTCAGACTGAGACTCTCCCTCTGATACCCGTAAACTTCAGGCTTGGGGAGGATCGTTCCCCGGCACATTTGCATCCATCTGTGATGGAAATGTCTCTCATGCATTCTTTAAAACCATTATTTGGAACGTTTTTCTTTTAATCTAACTCTAGTGCACGTACCAGTGTCCTGGTATGTCAGTGGCATTCAGTCTTAAATGTTTATTACCTTCAAAGTGTAGAATTCCAGGTCCAAGGTAAAGTTTCCAGTAACGGACCTTATATCCTACAAAACACCTTCCCAGGGCTTCAGGAAGCTTCCTTCTCTCAGCATGATTAACTTTAACAGACCGAACCTCCTTCAACATTATATGAGAAGCACTAGTTTAGATTAGAATTACTCTCTCATGACAAATATCGACTCACAAAAGTTGGGACGGGAACAACAAATGTGTGAAACAGTAGGTGGTACTGAAAGTGAACAGCTGAGGGGATATTTTGTATCTAATGAAACATTATTGGGTAAAAAAGACCATCGACAGGAATCAAAGTTTCACCAGTGCCCAAAACAGCACGTCTGTAATTACGGAGCGATCTCAGAATGTGGAGAAACATCGGGCACAAAACCGAAGTCCGTACTGGATGTCAGCGATCTTTGGCTCCTCAGGAGCTGCTGCCTTAAAACAGCCATGATTCTCTCATAGAGATTACTGCACTGGCTCAGAAATCACTGTCGCAAATGTAGGTTAAAATTCTATTATGGAAAGAAGTGGACATGATCCAGAAACACGCCGTGGAAAACATCCTCTGAACTAAAGAAGAGAGGCACCAGCAGGTCTGCGTGGCAGCTTTAAGGCACCCTCAGGTTTTGGAGATAAAGGTTTTATTTGTAGAGCATCTTTCAGGACAAACATCACAAAGTGCTTCAAAACAAAAAGTTAAGTCTGACCAGCTGAGTTTTAGCTGTTTTTTCAGAGAGACCACGAGTCCACAGATCCCAACAGAGCTCGACAGTCTAGAAAAGCTCTGTCTGCTTTACCTTTCAGCCTCATGGGATGCACAGCCAGCAGGCACTGATCACATGACCTCAGGGAGCTGATCAAAGGTGCTGCCTGTCCACGAAGAGCTCTGAAAGTTACTCGAATCTTTAATGAAAAATGGAATCGGTGGTGAGTCAGTGCCGCTGGGTCACTGGTGTGACGTGAGAGTACGTAGAAGCAGGTGTGATGACCTAAACCCACGAACAACAGAGATTACACATGATCACGCAAAGCGAAAGCAGGGTCAAAGGTTACCCCAAGGTTATCGAAAGGAGACCGAGAGTTTACATCACCTCTGCCCCAAATCTGTAGCAAACAAAGAGTTTAGTTCTTCAGTAAGTCGGAGAAACTTGTCAGCCGTGCGACTTCTGAGTGTAAGGACCTGATCTGCTCGTGTGTTCATCGTATGTTCAGATGTCAGCTTTGTCAGGGAGGACGCGCTCATTTCAGCAAGACCATGTTAAGTGTCTTCATTTCATCAAATTGAGATTGCCAAACAATCGCAGCGCGGGCCCTTCAGCATGCATAATGTGAAGAACAACAAGCAAAGATGCAGCCTATCAAATACGAGTGGGAGTGTGTGCATTAGGTGCTGCAAAGTAGACTCTGCTAACCTCATGCTGCATGCACTTGTACCCAAAACAAGCACAGCTTCAGGTTGGCCTCCTCTTTTCCTCTGTGCATGCACATCATATAGAAAAACTGCTTCCTCAGTGTGAGGTTGCAACACCACAGTGACCTTTCATCCTAACAGCTCCGTCTAAAAACAGTGTGAAAACCTGCTTTGGTCACTTAATTGTGCATCTCGTTTAAAATATGTAAGACGTAGATCTGCGTTATCTTCATGCTGTTTCACCTCCTTCACACTCCGTGTGCAGCTGTGTCATGCAGTCCATATTCAGGTCAGTGCTGCTCTATCTGACATTAGTTTGTGTCATCTGCACAGCTGGGCTTTGCCCTGAATCTAACCCTGAGATGAGGAAACGGAGCCTGTTGCCAGGGTGACAGAGTCCATGACTCTAACGTCCTCACCGTCAGGTTCAACAAACTCTCAGTTTCTCCTGCAGCACCTGGAGCAGCTGTGTGATGTTCACTATATCCACGCTCCCTCCTCGTGCACACGTCCACAGTATCTCATGCTCGTCTCCAAACTGCTCCAGCTTCTCCTCCTGGTCACTGCACATCCCAGCTCAGCCTCCTGTTACATCATTGCACATCTGGCTACCCTTTTATAAACCTTCCCTTTCACTCTTGCTGCTATCCTTCTGTCACAAATCACTCCTGACATATCTCCACCCACTCCACCCTGCCTGCACTCTCTTCTTCACTTTTCTTGTGGATGGTTGACCCCAGGAAGTTAACCTCCTGTCTCCACCCCCTCTCCAGCTCTCTTCCACCTGCTGCATACTGTCACTACAGAGCATTAGGTTGTTTGTGAGCCTCCTCCACCTCATCAGTCAGCCTGTCAGTCACCACAGCAACAAAAAAGGCCCAACCCCTGATGTAAGCCCATCCCCATCTTGGAGCCACTTGTCACTCCCCCACACCTCACCACATCTTGTCCTGCACGCTGTGTCATACGTGTCCTCCACCACGCTCACATGCTTCTCTGCCACTCTGACTTCCTCCTGCAGCATCACAGTTCCTCTCTTGGCAGCCTATTGTCTGCTTTCTCTAGATCCACAAAGACACAGTGAAACTCATTGTGGCCTTCTCTCTCTGTACTGCTTTCACTCAGCATGAAGCCAAACTGTGGCTCGCTGACGATCCCCTCTCCTCTAACTCCTCTAACCTTTTCCCCATATCGTTACGTTATGGCTCAGATCTATCCTCTGTAGTTACAGCAGCTCTGCACATCACACTTGTTCTTGCAGACTGGCAGCAGTACACTTCTTCTCCATTCCTCTCACTATTAAACAATCTGGTTAAAGTCCCCTGCCCACCTTTCTTTTGATGGACATAAGCACTGGTCAGATTTAGGTCTTCACACTACTAAGCACCTCTACATCGACAGATGTTTAGCTTCATTTGCTCAGCTGCAGTCTGAATTCCTGCTCTGCTCATTTATTTACAAATCAGGAATTCTGTTAAAGTCTTTCTCCCATCTGGATCAGCCCCCTGCTCACAGTGACTTTTATTATCAACGCCTAATCAGCCAGTTTACTACACGTTGTACACTTACAGCACCACAGCAGAGATGCTTGGTTAAGGACATGGAAGCAGAGACACTTGATGGGCCAATGAAATGCCAGATTACAACTTACACAGTTCAAAGTCCTCCATCGTTTGCATTTCTGTAAAACGAAGCTTGGCAGCATTTGTCCGTCTATCTCCTCATTGTGTGATGAATGCAAAGCACTGGAAGGAACCCTTGGCCACCTTTTCTGGTCCTGTGCTACACTCAGGAGTTCCTGGGAGGAGATATTTACTGTCTATATCCTGATTTATGACTTTAGAGTAAAGCCAGGTGGTACAGCTGCAGTGCTAGGCTGCTCCCCGACGTCCCCTTCAGAAAGCCTTAATGTTTGGTGTGATTGTAGCTAAAAGACTGACTCTTAGAGCCTGGAATCACCATCTCCTCCCATGTTTAGTGTTTGGCATGTTTGCATATTGAGAGCTTCGTCGTCACTTTAAATTTTCTGAAATCTGCGGCCCTTTTCTCAATCATATTAACATCATTTGACTGCACTTGTTTATGTGAAACCACACCTCTGCTGGACTCTGACTCCTTGCTGGACTTGTTCCCCACATCTTCTGGACTCGGTGAACTCTCTAGCTTCACACAGAAGATCATCTTCTTCAGACTCCAGCATTGCTCCTGTACTTTTGATGTGGTCTGACTAAGCTGTGTGGGCTCTGTCTGTGCTTGGATGTTGTTTTCGAACTTCTTTCCTTTGTCTTGTGGGATTTTATGTAGTTTTAAATATAAAACCTCATAAACAAACATTTATAAAACTGCCCTTTCTTCTAGACATCTCCATGCCTCCACAGGTGCGTCATCTGTCCACCTGCCCATCGTCTTCATAGCTGCGCTCGTCCTTCATCCTTACTAAGCCTCTAAACCTTCTTATTCACTAACCTTCCTCGCTCTCTCGTTGTCTTCAGTCATCAGATCCTGATGAATGTTACCTGTAGGAGACGGGATCGGTCAGGGCCAGGTTGATTAGAACTGATGGGTTTATGATGGCACACATGCAGTGGCTGTGTGTGAACGCTGAAATGCTGCAAACAGGAGTAAAAACTTACCTGTGATGACCACTAGCTTAAAGTGGCTAATGCTAGCTAATGTGATAGCATGTTAGCACAACATGACCACTGAATAAGTGATCCTACTTGTCACATAGAAAGCTAACGACTCCATGTACTGATGTGCTGTTATTCTGTAATCACCTTGTGAAGCCACTGCGGGGATTGTACAGCAGAAATGACGCATTAGGCAAACTTGATTTAATGTTCACTGCAAAGGCCACTCAGACTGTTTTATATGGAGTTATCTAACAGTTTTATGGGGAACAGTAAGCTATGATTCAGCCTGATGACCATGAGTTGTAGTTTCTGTGTTATCAGGATGCTGGGGCCCATCTAGGGTTGCCAACCGTCCCTTAAGAATACGGAATCGTCCCGTATTTAGAAACAAAAGTACTCGTCCCGTATTGAGCTAATAAGGGACGCACTTTGTCCCGTAATACAGGGAGAATCACAAAAAGTCTATAAATGTTAATGGATTTAACGCTTTGTTTGAAAACATAATTCCCAGCCCATCTCCTGCTCTGTGACCAATGAGCTGACAGCACACTTAGCACGAGTATAACAATTCAGATTACTGCTTATCTCATTGGTCGAGGAAAGGTCGCGTGCGGAGAAGATACCGGAAGACAGCAGATGACCAGCATGGCCAACAGGAGACAAACACCGACACTGCGGCACAAGTCTGGGGCGACAGTACACCTTTGACCAACAGTGCTTGTTCCCCTCCTAGAAAAAAAAAGGCTGCAAAAATACAGGGAGGAATGGGAAAATGAAAACACCTGGCTGGGAAAAGTGCGCGATAACACGTATAAAGCGCACTGCACTGTGGTAAATGGTAAATGGCCTGCATTTGTATAGCGCTTTTCTAGTCATTAAGGACCCCAAAGCGCTTCACACTACATTCACACACTGCCGATAGCAGCTACATTGTAGCCACAGCTGCCCTGGCGCACTGACAGAGTGCGTGCCGGCGCACTTTTTCCATTTGCCATGGTGGACTGACTGACGTTAAGCAGCATGCTTCTACTGGTGGGCACATGATGAATATGAGGGGCGTGAAAGAAAGAGGAACCCTTGACCAATTTGTTGTCCACCAGGCCACGGCAGAAGCAGATATGGTATGTAAACCATATCTTTTCTTGGCCACAACACCAAGAAAAGCACAGTGGGGGGGACTGTGGAGAAGGCAAACGAACTCAACAACTTCTTCAACAGGTTTGACCAGCCCACAACCCCCCCACCCTCACCTTCACTACAGAGTCCTCTCCCCACTCTCCTGCCTCCCTCGCTTCCCCCCCTTCCTGACACCATGACACCCCCCTCCTCCAATCCCTCTCTCAGCAGCAAGACATCCCCCCCCCCTCCCCTCCTCCCAAACATCTCCCAGTGTCACAGTGGATCAGGTCAGGAGACAACTGAGGAAGCTTCGCCCCAGAAAGGCAGCAGGCCCAGACAAGGTGTGTCCTAGGATGCTAAAGGCGTGTGCTGCTGAACTTGGGGAGCCGCTACAACGAGTCTTCAACCTCAGTCTGCGACTGGGGAGAGTGCCCGCCCTATGGAAGACATCCTGCATCGTCCCGGTCCCCAAAAAGAACCGGCCCAATGAGCTGAATGACTTCCGACCGGTGGCACTGACGTCACATCTTATGAAGACTCTAGAGCGGCTCTTCCTCAACCTCCTCCGACCACAGGTACAACATGCCCAGGACCCACTACAGTTTGCATACAAGGCGGGTGTCGGAGTGGAGGATGCCATCCTGTACCTCCTACACAGAGCCCACTCACACCTGGATGGGGGAAAAGGCACGGTCAGGATCCTGTTTCTTGACTTTTCCAGTGCCTTTAATACCATCCGGCCCTGTATGCTTCAGGAAAAACTGAACAGGATGGAGGTGGACCCCTGCCTGGTGGCTTGGATCTCCGACTACCTCACCGACAGACCACAGTACGTCAGGCTGAAGGACATCACGTCTGACACTGTGGTCAGCAGCACAGGAGCACCACAGGGAACTGTGCTGTCCCCTCTTCTCTTCACCCTGTACACCTCTGACTTCTGCTACAACTCTGAATTATGCCACATTCAGAAGTTTGCAGACGACACAGCCATCATGGGGTGTATCTGGGATGATCAGGAAGAGGAGTACAGAAGTCTGGTGAGGAACTTTGTCGCATGGAGTCACACAAACCACCTGCAACTCAACACCTCAAAGACTAAGGAACTGGTTGTGGACTTCGGGAGGTCCAGAGAAGGTCCACTGCCGGTTCAGATAGAGGGGGAGGAGGTGGAGGTGGTCAACAAGTACAAGTACCTCGGGCTGTGGGTGGACAATAAACTGGACTGGTCATGCAACACAGAGCACCTGTATAAAAAAAGCCCAAAGCCGACTGTACTTCCTCAGGAGGCTGAGGTCTTTTAACATCTGCAGGAAGCGCCTGAGGATGTTTTACCAGTCGGTGGTTGCTGGAGTACTTTTCTATGCTGTGGTGTGCTGGGGGAGCAGCACAGCAAAGAGGGACTCATCCAGGCTGGAGAAACTGATCAGGAGGGCTAGCTCTGTGGTCGGCATGAAGCTGGACACTCTGGTGACAGTGGCAGAGAAAAGGACATTAAAGAAACTGATGGACATTATGAACAATGCCAGGCATCCTCTGCACACGGCCATAAACAACCAGAAGAGTCTGTTCAGTGACAGGTTGCTTCTCCCCAAGACAAGAACTAACAGACTTAAAAACTCCTTTGTCCTTTCCTTTATTTTTTATTCCTATTTATTCTATCTATCCCCTTTGTATATTTTATTTATATTTGTGTGTGTGTGTGTGTGTGTGTGTGTGTGTGTGTGTGTGTGTGTGTGTGTGTGTGTGTGTGTGTATATATATATATATATATATATATATATATAACAATTCTGTAACTGTAACTTTGGTCGTTGCTGTGCTTTTTTTGGAAGTTGAATTTCCCAGAGGAACCCACCCGAGGGATTAATAAAGTTTTATCTTATCTTATCTTATCTTATCTTAAACATTGTTGTTGTTGTTTTTAAACCCTCTGGTTAAGATTAATATGGGCATGTGCAGTGAATATCAGCGCTATGTGGCCAGAAGTGTGATAATATAATTTATTTTGTGTAATAAACAACTGCAAGGATAGATGATTACAACAAATAGATGACTAATACATAAAAGTAATACATAGATGAATAATGATGATGAGTTATGATGCGTAATCATGGGAACAAGCGGGTTTACAAACAGGAGCAGCTGATTAGCTTCAGAAAAGCTGAAATAATACCTCAGCTGAAGCCACAAAGCCCGAATAAGTTGACACAGAAGAGACTTCAGTTTCAAGGCAAGGCAGAGATTCTTCCTTCCCACAGTGATTGTGGTCTTCAACAACTCTTTGAAGACTTGATTAGTCTGAGCTGCAACAACACCTAATTTCCCTCTGGGATTAATAAAGTATTACTGAATTGAATATATATAAAGAATACACATTATATTGAAAACATACATATACATGACCATAGTCATATCTCATCAGCATTGGTGAGGAATGTCCAAGGCGCCTGAAGGAATTGCTGAAGTTGACAGAAGATGCTGCTGGAGTTGAGGGAGAGGCAGACATTGTGGAAGTCTACCTCCTCTTCTGTAATAATGTCATGTGTCTGTTTGAAGAAGTGGTGAAAAAACTGGAGAAGAATGTAACCACGTCTGTTGACCTCTATTCCATCATGGAGTGTTTCCTGAAAAGACTTCTTCAGAGAAGAGATGATGGGTTCTACGGGTACCTAACAAGACAAAAGCTCCAGCGTCTCTCGCCATCTGATGCTGATGGTGCCAGGCAGGAGTTTACAGCCTTCCTAGACACTGCCATCAGTTATGTCTGGAAGCGGTTTGACTTTTCAGAAGAAAACTGGCTTTTCCACCTGCAGCCCGTCTCTCTAGCATCTGGGAAGATTTCCTTTGATGACATGGAGAAGATCATTGAACGGCTTCACCTGGCTGGCAGGTAAGAATAAAACATTTAGCAGTGAAATGATAAACCATGTTTTAATAGTATTGATGGTTAAAAATAAACAAATCAATTGATAGATAACATATATAAATAAAACCATAATCATTAACTTTGTTTGTAGTGTATATACACACGCATGCAATCTTTTATACACTATTTTACAAATTCAAGGAGTTCATATACTTAATATAAGGATGGATAAATACATAATACATAAACTATACTTATTGTATTGTTTAAATGCTATACAACGTTATAAACATATACAATACATTTTTTCCATTTATTTACCACTGTAAATGTTCTTTGTACCACTTAGGATTTAGGTCAACTTCTCATCTCTATTGGCAGGTTAAACATCTCTATGGCTGAGCTTTATGAAGAGTGTGTCACTGCAACCAGCCTTCTGAAGCACCTCACCAAAGAACACCAGGAGAAGGAAAAGTGGCAGTCCAAGGGAACAGCAGAGAAGTGGATGGAAACTCTTCAGGCAGCTGACCTCCCCAATATGCAGGCTGTTGTATCCTCAGCATCCCATCTTCCACTGGGTTTGAGGAGAGGATTTTCTCTCTTATGAAGAATAAGTGGACTGATGTGCGGAACAAATGTTCTACTGAATTAATTAGAAGTGAGCTCATTGTCAGTCTAAATTATGATATGTCTTGCTCAGAGTTTTACTCTGCAATCCTGAACGACAAACAACTCCTAACTGCAGCAAGAGCTCAAAAAAACACAAATGGAAGAAGTAGTCTGTTTCCACCTAATGTAGCATTGAGCTTGAGTTCATGAGTTTGTTGTTGTTTTTTACTTCAACTTTCAGCTGCAGTCGAGGCCTTTGAGGCACAAATGTTGTGTTTGCAGGTGTTCCACAGACTTTTTTTGCACTTTTCTAATTGCACTAAATGTGCACTGTTACAAGAATGTTTTTCTTTCTATTGTTTTCTATTAATTTATATAATTTTAGGTTAAGCAGGACAGAGTTCTTTGTGTTAACGTTGTCATTTTGTGTTAAAAATAAATGGATAAATGATCATTTGTTTCCCGTGTGTTCATATCACAAAGAATATGCATCTACTTAAATCAACTTCAAGTCAAATGGTTAAAAAAAAAATTTCACACACAAAAAGAGCTAAAAAAAATTCACCACACTGGGAAGGGTGAAGACAACTGGGTCGCCCGGCCCTGGCCACGAGGTGTCCCTTATTTATTTTTCAGGGAGTTGGCAACCCTAGGCCCATCTCATCTGATACATGTGGTTGCTTAAAAAGTAGCAACCTTAAAGAGTAAGGATGTATTCATTTAAGACATATTTGTGAATAAACTATATTCTGACACGACACTTTACTGAGTTCAGAAAAATGAGAATTATTGGACAGTTACAGAGCGGGTTTCATGACGAGTCACTTTCATGGCCCTCTGTAAGATCTCTGGAGTTTAGTGTTTAGGATGTGTGTATCCAAGTCTCTAATTATTCAGTTATGATCTTTTTTTGTTTGTTTGCTTTTCATCTGTTGAGTCAAAGTCCCAGATTATCAAATAAAAAGTGGACTGGCCCCTCACAACCTGGATTTCCCTGGAATGATTCGCAGGACACACCTGAGGAGAAAAACAGAAAGAGTGTTTGTATGAAAGGGTGTGAGTGGGTGAATGAGGCATGTTGCAGAAAAGGCTTTGAGTGCTCATGCAGAGAGAACACGAGCACTGTACAAGATCCCGTCCATTTAATGCTTACTGTAGTAAATGCATGGAATATTTTTCCTGTTTATAGTCGTTCATCCTCGGTGTTATGGGTACAAACACTCAGTTACAACTCAGCAAACAGCAGTTTGGTGTACATACAATATTTGGCCACATTACCTTTGTGTATGCAGAGCTCAAATTACCTCAGTGACAGACATGAGACTGTGTGTGTGTGTGTGTGTGTGTGTGTTTGCTGGTTTAACAGCATATCATATTAAAACATCTCTCATTAGAAATCAGCTAAGGGGTTCAGCACCTGCTCAGCGAAGCATTTTCATATGCTATGCTTCACCTAAGCTGAGGGGAAGTCAGCTGCTGGAATAGCCCTGTGAAGAGCAATGATGTGCATGAGGCCTTCAAACCACTTCCTGTCTGTTGGTTAGTCTACAGGAAGTCACATGATTGTTGCATCCTGCACAGACCTGCTTTGCGCTCTAATTGGGCTGCATGTGTGAAGAGGATCAGTGATAGGACAGGCATGTCGCCTCACTTCTTCTTTATTCCTAGAAATAAAATGTGCACACAAAGAGAGAGATGGTAGCTGAATATAGTAAATGAGTAAAGCTGTGATGTGTAATCTTTACTTGCACAGGGCCATCTTATGTATGCTGAAAGAAAAACAACTACCAAGTCACGATGCACAAATCTGGCTTGACTTATATGATTTCATTTAATTCATGCAAATCCAGATTCTTTATTTTTACACACAAATATATTAAGATGTTGCATTAAATGTCAAATAAATAGAATGCAATGACATTCAAGTCACTTCAGGCCTAAATTCAATTGATAAAGGCGCCAAAACCGCATGAAAATGATGTAAGGGAGATACCCATCACTGCATGGTAGCTCCTCTTCTGGTTTTGTTAGCATCTGGTAACCAAGGAGACCAAAAAACCCGGCTCATGTTGGGCTCTTTCATATGTTCACAGTGCAACAAAGGTCATAGTGCATCGGTCTGGACTCTTTTTGAATATGACGTCACGCTGTCAGAGGGTGGGTTGGAACAGTCTCGCTGAAATAAGGATTCAGCCTGACTGATGTTCAAGTGCCACGAGTGCCAATGCAACTCCGTTCAGCTCAGTAACAGGTTGATTATCTTTATGCACTTTTGCTAATCTAACCTGCTGTATATAGCTTCAGCGTCTTGATAACGAAAGAGGAAGAGCATTTCCAGCTAAGAGCACAGAGCATGTTCATTTAAAGTCAAAGGCCATAGTACTAGTAACTAATAATTCGGACATTTGCAGAGTTCACGCTTGTTTCAGTGATGTGCATTGCTTAATCTGAAGGGTTAGAGCGATGGCGCTGCTCTTGTCCTCCCATCTTTGTAAGCACTGCGCCGCTGCTCTCGGGCAACCTACCAAGCATGCTTCAAAGTTAGAACAGAATTAATATCAGCAGCAAGAATTAGTACCAGAGCAGTGACCTTAGTTACATGTTATCTTCTCTTAACATAGGTTTGGTTGTCAAAAGCCATTCTTATCAAAGAGGAGGCCTGTTGTCATCGTGCCCAGTCCCGGGTCACAGATAACTCTGAGAAAGGAGAAGAGCCAAGTTTTTACAGAGTTTTGGGAAAACAACGCTCTTCACAAAAAAACATGACATCCCATGAACACGATAGCTTGCAACCAGAGAGCGATAGGAGCATTAGGTCAAAGGTGAAAGCACAGGAAGTGCTGGGAGTCTCTCAAGGCTGTTACAGTGCTGACAGCAAGGACAGGCCACACGGATGTGGGCTATTAGGCCTTCCTTACACACTACTGCATCATAGAAACTGACACTGCAGTCTGGAGCCTCGATCAGTGTGGTGGAGCCGTGATGAGAGACGGTGGAGTTGGGGGAATGTTTTGGCTACACAAACATTTTGGCAAATCTGACAGTATCTTTGTATGGTTTGGCACCGAGGCTGAGGGTGTGGACCTCTGCTCACACGGAGCAGATAATTAAGGACTGAATGGTAATTTGGGCCTAATCTGTGCCGCTAAATGGTTCCCATGACATTCCTTTGGAATATGAATTCTCAACCTACTTAAAGTGGAGCTATGTGCTAAATGTATTATTGGAACAAAACATTAAATGTTTGCATATTAAACATTGGCTTTGTACAGCCAGAAGCAGAGTACTCATGTAAAACAAAGAAACCCCCAAACGTTAAAGTTTATTTCAGATCAAGTTAAAAGAAGACTGAAACACAATGAAAAAATGGAAAAGTCAGTAAAAGTAGTACGCCAATAGCAATGACTGTGAAACCGACTGTCTGGTGTTATTTAGATCCCTCCCGAGCCATCGGGGCCTGAACACGGGGCCTCTGAGGATGTGCTGGGTCATCTGGGATTGCGGGCACCACTGAGGAACTTGGAGCCAGTGTGAATGATGATTTTCGTCATGATAACTGAGCAGTTTTTACAGTTTGGGAATATCATCCTGCCAGGTGAGGCTATGAATGTGTTCCCCATCATAAAATGTTATTTGGAGGAAAAGTGACAGACTGAAAGCGCTTTAAAAATGAGTGCTGTAAAACAAACACTGCACAAATGGAAGGAGGCCCAGGCTGTGGTGATGTCATGCTATCTGCTTAAACCACTAAGAAGCCTCGCTGCTGCGTTCCGGACTCGCTGGAGGTGAGAGCGAGCCAGAAAAGAGGAAGTCGCAGCAGTTCAGACTGATGTGGGGGAAATGTTGTAGAACAAACCCATCCAGGTGTTACTTGCTGTTGCATCCATAACACAGGAGAACAAATGGGGGTCCCTGGAATGATTCACAGAAATCGATTTGGAGACGAGCTCCAGCCTCTTGTCATTACTTTAAGGGTTAATTTTCAGCATGATGAAACATGAGTAAAACAGACAAAGCTACTGTCTTTTTAAGTTGAAATTTCCTCTTTTTCTCCATGACTGACGACAATTCAGACGAAACACAAACAGGAAATTTTGAGAAAGAAGGCAATAGGTCTGGAAGATCATCATTCAGGCCGATCATTTTCAAAACGAGGGTGCCTGCTTTTCATTTCAAACGTGTGTGTTCATCACACGCGTCATTATGTTTGCTCTAACCTAATCTTTGCATACGACATCTCTGTAGTGTCTGCACGGTCAAGCAAAGGAACAGTTTGAGGTGCTCCAGTAGTCTGCACCTGTGATGTTGGGATCTGAAGATGGAGGATGAAAAACAATCTGCCACAGTAATCATGTGTTTACTTTGTCGCAGCAGAAGTGGACCTCACTCACTTAAAACAATTGTTTTCATTACTGACTAATCAATAAAAACTGTATTTTTTGTATTAATATGACGCTTTATCTCAGAGTGTGCCCCTCTGATTCAAACATCCAGTGAACATAAAAACACTCAGCTAAAAATAAATAAATAAATCATCTTTTAAAAAGAACCACTCTTCCTAGCTTCTGTGGTGAATCTGCGTCTTAGTTGAAATGCTTGGGCTTCGCTTAAGGAGGACTGCGTTTGGCTGTTCGCTTCAGGAAAGGCAGCTCCACTACATTTCTGTGGGTCCTCTTTCTTTCCGGGCACTGAAAATCCGTCGCCACCTTTCACCCCTTTAGCGCCGGCACTGTCGAAACTTCTTTGAGTTTATTATAGGTTTTGGTCAGACTGTTGGCCCCTGAGCTGGTTTGGCTCCCCACATGGGACATTCCTGTCGAGCAGCCCCTCCCTGGAAGTCTCTCAGTGCGCAGACTCGCGGCTCTCCGCTGTCAGGGCAAGGCAGACTGACAGTATGGCGGCGGGGTGCAGCTGGAAGGATGCTACTGTCGCCCGTGATGTGTCTGTCGCCGGCAGGATGTGAATGGACTATTGACGGCACAAAGAGCAGAGGATTTAGCGCTAAAGGCCTGTCGCCGTGAGCCTCCAAGATGGCCAGGCTCGCCGACTACTTTGTTGTGGTCGGTTACGACCTAGAGAAGCGAGGTGGGTGTTTGAGTTAGCCAGCCCTGCTAGCTTTAACGGCTGTGGGCAAACAGGAGGAGGGGAGGGAGGCGGGGACGGGCCAGGCCCCCGTTCACAACTAACCGACTTGGGCGCTGTCATTTGGCTGCTAGCCTCAACTTTAGACCGGGGCGCGCAGGCCTCACGGGATTAGTGTAGTTGAATGCGAGGCTGTCAGCCGGTGTGTCACATTTGTGACTGTAGGAGAAGCTGCTTGGAGAACTCCATTACAACCGCCAACTTCCAATGGCGTTTTAGCTTAGGAAACCGAGCTGCCTCACTCCGGTGACAGAAAACTTGGGCTAACTTCATTTGCTAAGAGCTAACGTTAGAAGGACTAGCTTTGAGGGGCTTTCAGTTTGGTCGGTGAGACCTGAGACGGATTTATTCACCCGCATCTTGCCCGTTCTCTCTCATTTGCAAGCCTTAGAAGTGGCGTTTTGGGAAAATGACTTGTTTCAGGGGTAGCTTAACACAGGATGTGACAGCGATTAGTCAGTGTTGTTGTGGCTGCAGGGTCCTGAATAGCCACGCTGCGTTGACGTCCACCTGGACTTGATCAAATCACTTTAAAAGTACAAATCGATGCTTCTTCCTGCCGCAGTTGCTTATTGTTTTCTTTGTGTGTGTTTTGTCTGGATTAACCTAGATGGCTTTGCCCCCCTCTTGAGCCCCCTCGGACCGGAGCTGTGTTCCCTCGCGTTGCTGGGACGGGGTTTGGACCGTTATCCGAGCCCCCCTCCCTTCAGCCTGAGCCTTGGCCTAGATCTGTGCCGTATAATGGCCCGTTTAATCATGAAATATTCAGCTCGCCTATCCAACGGAAGCATGCAACTTGTAACGCGGTTGTCTTTTATTTAGAGTGATTTTTTTCTTTTGCTTATGATTTATTCAGAAGAGGCAAATTTGTAACATGACGAGGCCCTCGTGGCTAAAAGCAGGCTCTGGACTGGCTTTTATCGTGATGCTGGGGTGGCCTACATCCCCTTTTCTGACACATGAATGCATTTATTGCGTCTTGTATGTTTCTTTCAGAAGGGGGGAATACAGGATGTTATAACGTGGACGCTGCAAGCGCTGCAGAAACTCCCCTTCCTGTGCTACAGTGCTTGAATGCATTGCAGAGCAGAACATGCCAGTAAAAAGCATCTGGGAAGCAGACATTAAAGCCACGGTGGCTTAATGGATCAAACGCTCCGTGCCTCATAAAAGCCAAACACTTTGAGGGTGATGATGATTTTTGGTGTGGCTACACTAACGTTGCCTTTCTAGAGGCTGAAGGCGTTGTTGTTGTGGTGAACGTCCCCATTTGCAACAAGGACGGTTTTTGCCTTCATCCACGTGCTTGGTGGGTCCATCTTCTTCTAGTTTCTTCTGGTTCCAAATGCAAAGCTTCCATTATTGTTTATTTGGAGAGTTCTGACTTTACATGTGTTTATGCAGGATTACTTTGCTTTCTTCCAATGCTGCAGCTACAGTGTGCTGGCACTAACTGACTGTAAAGAAAACACTTGGCTTCGCATCAACAATGAAAGGTCCTCGAGTATAAGAATACCAGGAATTCTGCAGTACAGTGGCGTTTCCTCCTGTGTCTAAATATTTCATGCATCCTGTCTACGTGTGTGTGTGCTTATGTTAGTTGGGTGGTTGCTGCTTGTCACTCAGTTAGTGGAATGTTTTGCAAGCGTGGGCACTGACAGGCTGTCGGGGCTGACATCATCGCTGCTCATCTGCCTCTTAGAGGAACCATGTGGGTGTTTACAAACACGACGTCCATCTGTCAGATTTTTTGTGTCTCTTTGCTGACTTTTAAACGGATGCGAACCCAGAGGGAAAACCTTGAACCTTTGTTTATCCGGGAACTGTTCTGCTCTGCTAAGATGCCGCCTTAGACAATCTGTGGAGCCCTACTTAGAGCCAAGATGGCTGCCTGCGGCTTGGGAAGAGTTCGCAGTTGCCCCGAGGTGTGGTGGCCCTAGAGAGGGTCTCTTGAAAAACTCAGCATGTCACAGTGTTTTGACAGCGGTGTGCCGAGTTGGCGACCAATTGGATTCACAGTCTGAGGCCCAAACAGGAAGTTCAGGCGAAGAAGTCCAGAGGGAGACTTATGTTTAGAGTGAGAATCCATATTGTCCCCCAGTGCGTGTCTGAAAACCAGGAAAGAGGCGTGTTTGGTCTGAGGCTCTGCGAGTTGGTCTCATTCAAGACTCACAAACACACAGGCTCTATTGTAGTTGGTCTGTGTGCCTCTGGCGCTCCGTTTGAGGGTGTTGGTCATTGTGGCGGCCCTAAACAGAATGTAGGATGGCTGTTTTGAGGCTGCAGTGACAGCTCTGGTAGCCCGCCTCCTTTTACACACAAAAACATCTCCACAGCTTGCAGTCAAGTAAGGAGGACACGGAGAGGGGCACAGAGGGGATGACCGAGCATGAATCGGGCTTGTGTGTGTCATGGTGTGGCTGTCGTAGTGAAGTTGTGACACTGCTAACAGGACGTCAGTGGCATCAATCAGTGTGCTGTGACTCTTGACCGGACAGATTTGTAGCAGTGATTGTGGTGGAGATTGGGTTTAAAGTTCCATGTTTCACCTCTGGCACCACTTTTGTTGCCACGGCTCAGACTTGAACGAATGACTGAGACTGAAGCATTATTTAGCTGTAGCAACGATGAACTTCACGTAAGTGATTTAGAGCGTAATTGTGAAACTATTTCCAGTATGTGATTCCACGTAGAAAACAATTTCTGTAAAGAAAGAACAAAAGTGTGTTTGGTTTCAGTGCTGAAGCTTGTGAATCTCATTGGCAGCAGAGCTGTGACAGAGCTCGGATCACTTCCTCTTCACACACCGCGTGCATACAGCGTGTCTCCGAGACGTGTTAGGGTTGGACCGTGCGATGATACTCGATGTGAAGTTGCAGATTTTTGATAGAGCATTTACACTGTACACACACAATCAGGATGTATTTTACAAATCACTCAGCAGTCATATCTGATTTTTATATGAATGTCTGCAAAGCATTTAAAGCTGCGGTCAGTTGTTTTTTAGGTTATTTGACAGAAAAATGAATATTGTACGCATAAATATACATTTACTACATCTTGGAACAACCTGATGTATTGTTATAAACTTAGAGTTGGTACATTAAAGATAAATAGAAGTGAGCAGCGGTTTGTGGAAGGCACCACATTGTCCCAGCATCGTAAATACGGCGGCTGAGATAGATGTCACCGTTCCACCTCCTCGTGTGGTGGGTGGAGCTAAAGACGGACGAGAACAGAACACGTTCTTGTGCTGTGAAAGCAAATTTCACATTCAACATGTGATCAGGCGTCTCCTTCACCAAAGAAGCAAAAACCAACAAAACGTCATAGTCTTCCTCCTCATCTCAAGCATCATCATCAGATCAAAAGTCAGGCCTCCAACACAGGAAAATGTGCATGAACATTAGACATGTGACCTTCCCGTCTACCGACAGCTAGCGAGCCGGCTTAACAGCGGCAACAGTTGGTTACAAGTTAACAGTCTTGGTCTCGTGTGTTCTAAAATCCACACCTGCTCTCTGGTTGCATTCTCACATTGGATGAGCTTATTTGCAAAGTGCCAAGCAGTATTCGACTTCAAAGAAAGTTTTACGGATGCCAGTAAACTGCTAACGGTGGCAAAACCAGACAGAAAGTGGAGAATATGCTCAACAGTTCACCTCAGTATGGCTGCCAGCAGTCAGAAGGGACTCGCGCTGATTTATCGACTCGTCTCGCACTCCTGTCACAGTTTTACAGCCTCCTCCAGAGTAAAAACATGTTGACAGCTGTGGACAACAGGCTCTACTCACTACAGATGAACAGCAGCCAGAGTTATTTGTCCTACAGCAGCCACCGTATCTAGGATAATAGTAGGTTTTACCTGTGATACCCTCTCTTAATCATTTGCGGATTTTAGCCAAAGTCAAGTCTTACCTTTGCGGGAACGATCTAGAAAGAGTGGTCCATGCTTTTATTACTTCACGGCTAGACTACTGCAATTCCCTCTATGCTGGCCTAGATCGTTCCTGTCTACATCGCCTTCAACTGGTGCAGAACGCTGCCGCTCGCCTGTTGACCGGTTCAAAAAAAAGAGACCACATCACTCCGGTTCTCTGCTCTCTCCACTGGCTCCCAGTTGCTTTTAGGATTGATTTTAAAATCTTATTGCTGGCTTTTAAGGTTTTAAATGGCACTGCACCTTCTTACCTGTCAGAACTCCTTAGTACTTATCGCCCCAGGAGATCTTTGAGGTCAGCCGACCTGATGCTTTTAGATGTTCCCAGGTATAAATTAAAGACAAAGGGAGAGAGGGCGTTTGCTGTGGCTGCACCCAGACTGTGGAACAGTTTACCTCCTCACGTCAGACTCTCCAAAAGCCTAGAAACTTTTAAAACCGCTCTTAAAACTCACCTCTTTTCATTGGCTTTTAGAAAGGTTTAATTTATTTGTTTTATATATTTTTATTTTATTTTTATCAGCGAGGTGTTATTACGAAATTGTGTTCTATTGTATTTTTATCTGTATTTACTGTACAGCACTTTGGTCAGCCTTGGTTGTTTTTAAATGTGCTCTATAAATAAACTTGACTTGACTTGACTTGACTTAATCTGCACGATGTTATCATCTGTCCACCTGCTTGCCTTTACGTTGTCTTGGGAAATTTCTTCAAATTTGGCACAAGTGTTCACCTGATTAGAAGTTGGTGTGACCCCACCACAAAGCGGTTTGGCCATTACTCAAAACTCACTCTAATAATGATGAAGTCCAACACAAATGTCTAAAAGTATTACTTGTGAGATTTTACATCCTAAAGGTGGTGTGTTATAAAGTTATACAGAAAGCTTTGGTGTTGGTACCAATAACATTTCAGAAGACTTGATACCATATCTCACACGCATCAGTCTTTGTCGTGTTTTTATTTAAAATATTTTCTATAACAATCAAATAAGAACGCACAACTTCTGTACCCACGTTCTTGTAGAAATATAGGAACATGTATGTGCTGGCATCATCTGGTACGAACATATCTTGTGACCTTGCCAGTTTGAATGGTTGGAGTATCGAAGCTGTAACTCTGTGGTGCTTACAGGCGCGTTCAGAACTGAGTGAGCAAATGCAAGGACAGATTTACGTGATGCTTCATAAGGCTCAGGGGCAAATAAAAACATTTCATATTGCAAGTGAGATGAAGCGAGGGGGCTTGGGGAGGATAGAGGAGTGTGTGTGACGCTGCCAGCAGTGCCTGCCTGTGGGCAACCACTTCCTCCATCGCTCCAGAGCAGCAGCCTTTCAGGCCCTCCAGAAATAGCCCACACAATCTGCCTTTCATAGGGGGGACAGAGTGACGCTGGGTCACAGCCGTGGTTGTGGTGAACTGCAGCTTTGTGTGCGTTTGTGTGTGTGTGCATGCAACTTTTGATGGCCTGCCTGTTTGTGGCTGTCTCTGAGTGATTGCTTTATTACCATGGCAACGTTTACCCGCATGTGGTCTGCTGGTTGTGAAGAACAGTTTTGGCGTGCCGACTAGTAAAAATGTGGATATTTGAAAACCCCCCTGTCCTGTTCTGTCCGAGCTGCTGCAGGGGGGCAGTACCTGGACAGGCTGCCAGCACACAGGGAAAGACCACCTTTGAAACGATAATGGTGACCCACAGTCTGAGTTAGTAGTGGCAGCATTTGGGCTCAATTGAAAGTTTTCCCAGTTTTGGTCGAGTTGACTGATTATAAATATAGAGTGATTTTTATTGCTTGCTGTTTTCAGTGATGGCTGCCGTGATGCTGAGTGTTGTGAGAGTCATACATGCTCAGCTTCAGGTGTGTCCGCACTGGGACTCGAGTCGAGTCAACCAATTTGCCATTTTTTCTTTGATTAGTGTAGGATTATTTCAATAACTGTTAACACATGGTTTTAGATATGACACGTCCACATCATCAATTATGGCTACGAGTCATTGCAGCCCTAGTTTAGGTGAGGATGGTGCTGGGATAGAGTGCAGGATGCAGCACACATGACACGTGGATTAAGTTGGCCAAGTTAGTACTGTTGCTATTCTCATGGTGGTTCAGTAGAAGAACGTGCAATAACCTAACTGTAATCGGTGACTCTGATTGGCCGTAGGTCTCGCTGTGTTGCCTTGTGCTGCATACAGCAGTCTGTCTGCTTTTCTGAATGCTTGTTATTCATGAGGGAGACGACGGCCCGTGTGTGTGTGTGTGTGTGTGTGTGTGTGTGTGTGTGTGTGTGTGTGTGTGTGTGTGTGTGTGTGTGTGGGGCTATGGATACCTCCCTCCTCATGCTTTGATGGTCTCCCTGGAATTTTGAGAATTTCGCTGTCCCCTCACAGGACAAAGGCTGAGTCAGTGCCGCTCACAGTTAGCCCGTCAGAGCTCAAGGGAGCAATCGTTGCAAACCCTGCGGGGTGATTCCAGCGTGTCCGGAGCACGTCTGATTTAAAGATGAGATGGGGGTTGTTAGGATTACCAGTGCTGGCTGCGTGCAGCTGGCTGCCTGTTGTGGTAACCACACCACTATGTATGTAAGAGGATGATGCTCATTTTAATCTTCTACATTTTTTAAAAGAAACTAATAGCATTGGTGAAATGTGTGCGTAATATAAAATCTGTGAAAGCAACAACATTAAGCTGGCACTGTGCAGACGTCCTGCTATTAGTGCTTTGTGCAGTCATTTGTTGTTGTTCTTCCTGCAGTAAGAACTACTGAAACTTGACCAGTGGTAGAAGATTAAGTCTCATCTCTATTAACATGGACTCCAGATCAAATCTGCCCCTCAGTTACCCACTGTGCTTGTGCTAATCTCATACGAGGCCTGTGATTGGTTTGAATATACAGATTAGAGGTCGCGTGCCGCACCCAGTCTGTGCCTGGCTGCTCTCTCCTCCCCCAGAACAACATCGCTGAAACTTATTGACGTAATGCTTTAGGTACATTCGTGGTTAACAGTTAGCAGGCTTAGAAGTATGATAGAAATGTCACATCATGTCATGTAGCTTTGAAGAAACATTTACTGCATGTCTTCCTGTAAAACAGACCTGCTCTTCTTTTAATTAAAATGTTATATAATGCAGTAGATGGACGTGTTTGTGAAACATCAATGAATTAATCCGTGAAAATTTCAGACACAGAAAAAGTCACGAGAACGAGCTTTTATAAAACTCTGTATAATAGACTCAGAGTGGCTTAGTGAAACTACATATTGGACCAATAATTAGGTTAATCAATTGAATTCACATCATGTATTTGTGTGCATTAAAGTTGGAGCTTGCAGCTGTGATATGAACGCACTCTTCTTCCGTCAGACGTGACAGACTCAGATGTGCAGGACAATTCTGGGTCTGTGTTTGTGATGCTCAGCTAATGGGACGTGCACCTGTGCACTTCCAGGAAAATATCCATTTGTTTCATTATCTTTTTGTGAGAAGGGAGGAGCTGGCACATGGTTGTAGGGAAGGGCTAGCTGTGCTAATGAACCCATGTGTCAGGGTGGTGCTGTGCGCAGGTCAGCTGTTATGCTTTGCCCCAACTTGTCACAGTAAACTGGCTGAAACAGCTCTGAACCATGACGGAGCCTCCGCCATGTTTTACACATGGCTGCAGAAACTCCCCCTGTGACCTCTTCATACATACTGACAACACTTTGAACCAGAACACTTCAGACGTGGACTCGTCACTCTGATGATCTGGTTTTCAGTCCAGTTCTGGTGCCGTTTGGTCAGCCTGTGCCTTGAGAATGGCTTCTTGACAGACTCTTTCCTGTTGAACGCGTTTCTGCCGAGTCTTCAGGGATCACTGTATGGATCAGCTGAAATCTGTCAGCCTTCTTTGCCCTCTTGTTTCTGAAGGCCATCACTTTCAGATACTGTTTGTCTGCTGTAGGCCTGAAAGTCTTCATTGGTTCTCTCGAGTCCAGTTTATGTAGACCAAACACTTGGTTCATGCTTTCAGTTAAATGTCTTTTTATTGGTTGAATGATTCATGCGTTATTGTTAGCTGGTGTAACAAACAAGCAAAATGTTAGAGTCCAAGGACTAAAACGTCAAATATAAAGAAATGAGGGGTGCCTGATAACCTCTGCAGTGTGCTGGGGGCTGTCCCGACAGAGCTGTCTGCCTTCACTGTCTCGTAGTCTGGTTCCTGTTTGGTTATGAGACACGTAGTTGTTTCTTGGCTGTTGGTTGCCCAAGTAACCAGATGTCATGTCCGTTACGTGTGTGTAGGTGATTAATGCCATGGAAGTTAGTGTGACATAGGAGACTGCAGCGGGAGAAAAGACAAATGAAATGATTAAAGGGATTTAATGCATTTCTGAGTAAAGACAGAGGTGTGGGTGCCAGGAGATAAGGCGCAATAGCACACATCTATTGAGTCAAGTTTCCTGTTGCCGTGCTCAGGGGGAGAACACGGAAGCAGAATCTACATCGTGCTCGCCGGGACCATATTTCCTCTATGTAATGATGTGATGAAGAATCTGCTTTTATTAATTAACGTGTCTTTACTCTGTGCTTGTTGCCATTAAGTTTCCCAAAGTATTGAAATCCTGATGAAGCTCTTACACCCTCATTGCCCACCGTGCCCCACGTCCTCCTTATAGATGTGTCACAAAAACTGATGACGTGTGTGTGTGTGTGTGTGTGTGTGTGTGTGTGTGTCAATTTTCAGAGAACTTGCTACAAATTTTTAAGAAGTTTCTCCACCGTGTTTAAAAGAACTGCGACAGGGGAAGTTCAGTTTCTTTATGAGGTGGTTGGTTGATGGAGAGCATACAGTACCAACTAGGGCTGGGCGATATGACCCAAAATTCATATCTCGATATTTTTTAGCTGGATGGCGATATAAGATATATATCTCGATATTTTTTTTTAAAGCCATAAGTTAAGAACAAAAAGAGAGTTCTTAGTCACACTGTGTCCCAGATGTCACACGGGCACTTTTATTTACATACAGCGTAGATGTACATGAAGAAATTACTCAAAAATAAATTATCAGCATTTATTAAATAATCATGGTCCATAAATAAAAGAAAACAATGTTGTTTTTGTGCATAACAAAAAGCTCACAATTCTGCAGTCAAAATGTAAACTAATAGACGCTGAGCATAATAACAAAGAGACAGATTTCACAGCTGCACCACGTCTCTGAACAGGTGCCATTTGTGGTCCTTATACACACACAGCACGTATCACTCCGCGAGGCTCCTCCCCGGTAGCCGTAATCCTCCGACATCAAGCGGTGCAGCTCCGTAGCTTAGCAAAGTCATATTAAAACATTTGACAGATTGCTGAGCGCTGTGTACCACATAAAATCGGTTTGTGGTCAGCAAGCACAACCAGAATTCATACATAAGGCGCGCTGTCGATTTTTGAGAAAATGAAAGGATTTTAGGCCGTGCAGCCCCTCCTGGCTGCATGTCGTTAGCGCGGTTAGCTCGCTAACACGTTGACGCCGTCCAGCCCCACGCACGGTAACTCGCTAACGGAGATTTTCCGCTTTCATCTTGTCATTGCCTGCAGGTGAAGCTATGGGGGAGGCGGAGTTGTGTTCAGTGAAGGAGAGGCGAGGCCGAGTAACGTTGCGTAGAGACAAAAGTGGACGAAAGAGAGGCAAACCTGCGGCTCCACAAGTATAATTATAACGTAACATAGACTATATCGATATAAACGATATTGTCACATCTTATATCTCGTATGAAAATATATCGATATTTTTAAAAAACTCGATATATCGCCCAGCCCTAGTACCAACTACTACTCATCACAGCCGTGTACTGCTGCTGAATGGTTTTCAGCTATACAAATACAGAATTTAAGGACCAGTAAAGATATTTCATGTGAAATCTAAATCCACTGTGTCTGATCACTGTTTGCATGTAGCACATAAGCTGTGGTTGTTAATAATAACATGGTTTTCTGAGGTTACACAGAGCTCCACTACATGCAATGCTTTGTTCAGATTGGTGCACCTGTTCAGGAGGACAAGTCTTTTAGTGTTTTGTGATTTCAAAAGTATTTTAGAGCTACATTTTAATGTCTGCTTAGATAATGAGATATCATTAAATATGGCAGTCACCAAAAGCCCTTTTCGACTCGTGCCTACTCAGCTACTCAGCTCAACCCTGTTTGGTGGTTAGGGTTTTCCATCAGGTGGTAATAACTGCTACCTGCTGCTTTTTAAAATATTATATGTGGTGTCCCTGTCACATCGCACGGGACCTTTGGCCATGGTACTCTATTGTAATGGAAAACATCTAAAACTGACTCGAGCCGAGTACTGATAATGAAAAGCACAGACCTAAGTGTTAAAGCTCAGGATATGAAAGATCATAGTTCAGAACTGAGAGTTCAGGTGATTGAAATGAGTGATGCTGTCAGGCGTGCTGTACAGCAGCGGTCCCCAACCTTTTTCTGCCACGGACCGGTTCATATCTGACAGTACTGTCACGGACCGGCCTTTAAGGTGTCGGGGATAATGCAACAAAACAAAACCAGTACCAGCATCAAAGACGATTTATTCATAACACACGGGGAAAGACCCAGGGAAACGGAGTTGACGATAAAACCCTGAAAACCACACACCCGAGCCTCAACTCTCGCGGCCCGGGACCAAACGACTCACGGACCGGTACCGGTCCATGGCCCGGGGCTGGGGACCGCTGCTTTACATCACAGAAAAAATGTCTTCCAGGGTTACAGGCAGAGTCAGGAGGTCGGTTTATGTGTCAAAGCCCCAGAAACGCTGGCAACACTGACAGTTTCAAACTGTTGTGTTTTTGTTTGTTCTGCTGCTCTAGCAGAGGAGCGTGCACAAAGGTAGAAGATGCACTGCTGTCTCCTCTATGCTGGGCCAATCAGTGTCGAGCAAAACCACAGTGAGGTTACCAACGTGCTGCTCCGTGAGGTTTCTTTGAGGGATTTGCTTGATCGGGATTGGAATCCACAGATTCTCGTCTTATGTGAACTGATTTTAAGCCGTATAAAGTCTATTTTGAGCCGCACATATATATTAGAGATGGACCGATACGTAATATCGGATCGGTCCATCTCTAATATATATCTGAATGAAAACACTAATTCTGTGTTGTCTTATGCTGTTTCTGAACATGATGTGAATGAGTAACAGGCTGACGGTGTTTGTCTGAAAGTGTCGAGTGGGAGTTGAATGGTGGGTGGATTTGATTCAGAGAGACTGGGGAGTAGATGGCCTGTGTTGTGGGAGCCTTGGCTTTTTTCCCGTGCTCTTCAATGTGTTTGGCAGCAGAGGACAGCTGGAAACAACATGTAGCTCCAAACATGAACGTGAGAAGAAATTAAGCTCATGTTATCAATCATCAGCCTTGTGACGTGTTAGATCTGAAGCAAGTGGCATCCTACAGCTGAAAGTTTGGTCGCTCTGCTGGGCCTCTCTGTGAGGCCGTTTCCTCTCCTGGAAAGCCCTTTCTTTTTGTTTGGAGCTTTGGAGGGGGGGAGCTTTTTGCAGGAAGGATGTGAGTTTGCTGAAGAGCTTTTGCACAAAGAAAACGTCCCACATTGTCTCCAGGGCGACGGCGTTTGCCAGATGGACCCTTTTTTTCTGTGTTTGATTCTTAAAAGGCGTCTTTGCTCATCCAGTCCGGTTTGAACAGGGATTGTCTTATTTGAGGGTATCGTGTTATCCAACACCAAACTGAGAGACACTGCTGAATGTCAAGTGTTTCTTATTAATGTGCTGAGCGGCTGTATGGATTTCAGGCACGGTGAACCATACTGTGTACCCACGAGGAGCCTGTGTGCTTTAGATCACGCACAGAAACACTGTCCTGGATGAGTATATTTGACAAATGGCACGAGTGAGCGATGGTGTGTAAGCTGGGCGGACAGCAGAAAGAGCAGGACCGAGGGTGTGGTGATGATGATGAAGTCATAGCTTTTCACCACGAAGGCCTCAGTTCTGCTTTGGAGATGTTATCTGAACAAAGATGCAGTCCATGCAAGCTGAGAATATGTTAATGATGTGTGCATTTGCAACTGCATCATCTCGGCATTATCGATGTTTTCCACACAAAGATTCTGTGAAGAAGAGAAGATTGTGTCTGTAATGGGTTGAGTGCACAAATGAAAGGAAGCAAGCTCATGTTTTATGAAATGAATTAGTGAACACTCCCTTTTAAAATGCTCAACACGACTACCTCGTGTAGTTGTTAAGTGCTTTGTGACTGTAGAAATTCTTATCTTGTGGAAGTGCTCCAATTCCATCCTTTCAGATTGAGCTTGGCCCACAGCGCATCAACCAGCTCTCTGTCTCAGCAGTTGTGCCTGGTGGCAAAGGCTCTCCATCCAAACAAAGACTCTTTGGCCATCTGCTGTCAAAGATGGTGAAGAAAGACTGGAAATGTAGCTGAATGATATCCAGGACCACAAATGTTCACCTTGCTGGGGCAAAGAAGCTCGTAAGGGCTCGGGTAGATCACTTGTAGCACTGAAACTTCCAGAATAGGAAAGTGAGGGAGTGTTCACTTGTAACTTGATCTTTGATTGCTAAATAACAGCTGCTGTTAAACGGCTGGGAAACATTGGACATGTTGTAGCAGTTAAAACGTGAGATGCCAGAAAAACAGTTGCAGTGCATGTAAACGTCCTCCCCGGGTCTCGTTCGGTGGTGACGTTGCTTCGGACCAGCCTACATAGTTACAAATCTGCACACACACCAGACTCTGTGGTCCTGACTGCTGTCACCGTAGAAACGGCCTGATGTCGTGTCACTGTGGTTTGGAAGCTTGCGAGAAGCTGCGGTCTGCTTCAGCAGCAAGAGCGTGACACACAGACAGCTACACACTCGGTTCAACCCCGAATGCCATCGTTCAGGGATCACATGATCATTCAGGCTCCTTCATCCTGTGTCACTGCCAGCAGTCATACGTGTGAGGAGTCATCGCTTAACTGTGGCGCACACACTGACCCACGTCCTCCCCTCTCCTGCCCCTTCACCTTGTTGTGTTTCTACCATTTTTTGGTAACCTTTGCATGACCTGCTCATCTTCATGTGTTCTTGATCACAGTGGATTGTGGCTCCAATTGTACCTGTGGGATAAAGTAGTATAGCTCAAAGCTGAATGAGAAACCTGATTGATTAGATGGGGAAGAGTTAGTTGGACATGTCTCTGTCACTGTAAAAGCATAACTGTTGTCACACTCTGATTGACGAGGTGGATGTCTAAACTGAAACACAGTACAGTGCAGCCGTTAGCACTGTGGTCGGCTGGTTTTAAACCAGTTCGTTTGGAGGGGTTCCTTTTGTTGTTTGAGGTGTTTGAAGTCGGTGTGGCTTGTGACCTCTCATTCTCTTTGACATTTTTACAACGTTCCAGGCCTTTGTGTGTATGAGCTTGACCATCTTACAAGATTGATTTAGCATGTGATCGGAGCAGTTGTACAGATTATATCGGTAGGTTAATAATTAACAGCCCTGTGCACACTTTCCTTGTTCACATGAACTAAGACCGTGAGCGACTGTTCGAGAGGTTATCACTGTGATTTAATTAGAACAACACAACCTGAACACATCTAGGAGGTGTGACTACTTCTGTCAGCTGGAGCAGGGCGATATGACCAAAAATATTTATCACAATATACATTTGAAAATTTGCGATAACGACATAACTGACGATATAATTGACACGAGACAAAATACTTTACAACTCCACAACTTTATTAGTGCAAAAAACCCCATCAATGTATTTTCACTTAAACAAGCAGCTGTTTTTTATGTGCATTAAAGTTATATAAACACGTAACAGTGCAAATGCAAATTCCTCGCTGACAGTTTAACCAAAAGGCGTTTCCAGTGGAAACTGGCCGACACATCCTCAGCATAACCTTGTATAATATCCACAAAACTTAAAAAGAGGTTATACACACACAATACGGTAACATTATGTTGAAGCACAGTACGTATCACTCCGCGAGGCTCCGCCTACGACAGCCGTAATGCTCCGACAATCCATCGAGCGGTGCGGCTTCGTAGCTTAGCAAAGTCGTACTGAAACATGTGACAGATTTTCGAGCGCCGTGTACATAAAATCGTTTCGAGGTCAGTAAACACGACCAGAGTTCATATATAAGGCACACGGGATTATAAGGGGCTCTGTCGACTTTCAGAAAAATCAAAGGATTGATTTTAAGTGCGCCGTATTTTCCAAATAACGACGGCCCGCTCTGAACCAGTTCTGGTTCATCGTTTCATTCAACGATCCGCTTTCGCCCTCCTCATTCTGCGTCGCCGCCATGCTTTTTCCGCCATGTGCGTATGTAAACAAAGGCACTGCGCATGCGCGTTTTACCCATATTCTATCGCCATATTTCATTTTCTTATCGTTGGCAACATTATACCGGTATTACCGTGAACGGTATGATATGGCCCAGCCCTACTGTCAGCAGAAGACGAGTGGACATGAAAAATAGCGTTAAAGTGGCAGAGATACGAGGTGCTTCACTTCAGGTCAGAAGTGCTAGAACCACAGTATAACCAGGATGCTGACGTTTGGTTAGGTCTTTAGCTCTGACATAAAGTGAGCTGTATCCAAATGGCCACGTGTAACTTATCAGTTTTTCAGCTACTTTTGAGATTTTGGAGATTCAGGAACTGCACCGTGATGCTACCCCTAAAAGATGTTGGCCACGTTGTCGTCTCCTAAGATGAAATGTACGTTATTATCCTTGACAGGAAAATGTGACTTGGTCAGCAGTGAAACTTAACTAGCACCATCTTGGCCTGCAGCTGGCAACAGCACATCTTCTTTGCTCTGCTGCCTAAGTGAGCTTGACGTAGCATGAACCACTTTTCCAGTTGGTGCAGTTCTGGTTAGACTGGCCCTCAACCTCAAGCACATCTTTACAGCAGAACAAGGACTGGTGTTGTAGTTGATGGACGAAATTGTGGAGTACCCTGTGTAACTCTGGGGCCAGTCTTTGAATGTTATTAAGGGCGTGGTCAGCTACACAGGAAGTAGAAAATTGGGCCAAGCTGGTGCTAGCTGGTTGGCAGCAGCTGATCTTTCAAAATAAAAACCAGCTGATTGTCGGAGCCTGTGTGTGTGAAGGACACTGATCCCAGAAACATGCTGTTTTAAAACACGGACCAGGACATGTTAGAACCTGGTTATAATGAAAAACCTGAGAATGGCCAAGGATGAAAAGCCTCAGTGCAAATAATCCATATCCATTCACTAACCTGCTGTTGTGTAACAACAGGTCAGGCTGATAGCTGGATGTCATCTGCTCGCAAGGCCGCTCTACTCGATGCACATTCCTGTCACGCCACTCAGACTGAGAGGCAGCTCTTTGAAACAGCTCTGTATGCTCATGCCTGCTGTCGGCTGCTGCTGCTTGAACCACTGCACCCTTTGCTGAGCTCTGGCTGCTTTAAATTGTGTGTTGATGTTTGCTTTATGGGATGTATGACTGGGGGCTAATGAGCTAAGGACCCATTAGCGATTCGTTTTAATTAGGGCTGCTCAATTAATCGAATTTTAATCACGATTACGATCTGGGCTTTCAACGATCATTAAAAATGACTGAGCCGATTATTAGCCCCTCCCTCATTTATCCGCGACACCTTAAAGGCCGGTCGTGAAAATATTGTCGGGCATAAACCGTCCGTGGCGCAAAAAAGGGTGGAGACCGCTGATTAAGAGGACCCGAGGGAAGCTCGGAAAGCTAAGCAGGAGTTATTTGGAGAGTGACTGCTGTTGGTTGAAAAGAGAGGTAAAAAAAACTTCAGTGGTGTTGCACACTATGTTATATTATTTTTTAAAGTCATTGTTAACCCTTTAAAGCCGGTCAGAGCAGCACGCTCCGTTTTGTGTAACTACTTTTAAATCCCTGTAGAACCTGAACCGTGTAAGCTAGCGCAATAATTTGTTTTGCATATGAAACCGGAGGAGTTGTACTTACATCTGATGCCATCAGCTTGTCCTCGGTCACGGTTTCCTTCCACATATAGCTTTGCAAAAACTGCATAAAAAGCTCTTGCAGGAACAAAAACATAATATTCCAGAAACACGCTTTGCCGATCTGATCAGCTGTTCGTAACACTTCCCACAGTGAAACAGACGTCAGCGCGAACTGTCGCATGTCCGCCATTTCCTGCCCGAAACCGGAAGTGACGTCATTTTCGCGGAAATTGTAGTTTTTTACTTGTAGGCCTTAAAAGCCTATACTGGTCATGTTTGACTTTTCTGAATAGTTTCTGGGATGCTTAGAACTCGAACTGCACAGCTGGAAATAGTTTATTTTGATGCACCTGCTGTTTTCTTTGCAAATTTGCATCATAGGATTGTTTTTTTGTTTTTCCTGCAGTATATAAAAATTGCTGTATCTCCAAAATAAAACTATGAAGACACTCAAAATAAATTTCCTGTTGTTGTAAACTATTTTTTGCAACTTTTTTGTATTTAAAGTTTTGAGGGATAAACCTCTTAAATTTCTCCAAGTAGAAATATATGTAAAAAAACAAAAGCGATTTTCAATTTTTTTGTAGTTTATTGCACTTTTTTGCAATTAATGTCGTTACTATGGACTTAATGCATACATATTATTAAAATATGGGCTATAACAGTTGCATAGCAAATTGAAATGCTCCCACAAACGGCACTACAACATGTAAAAAAATAATATAAGCTCTGGCGGACTTGGTTCTATAGTAGGTCGTAAGGGTTAAATAAATATCGTCAAATAATCGCGATCTCAATTTCAGTGAAAATAATCGTGATTATCATTTTTGCCATAATCGAGCAGCCCTAGTTTTAATTGCAAAGTGATTGTTGAAAGCGAGCCATGAGCCACATGCTAATGCTATGCTAACAAAACAGAATATAATTGTGAATCACATTTGTTATTATCAGGTTAGCATTTTCTGATATAATGAAGCTGTGCGGTTTCAGGTTGCACCTCAGTGACATGCAGCTTATGGTTTCAGTGCAGAATCACGTCCAGCATGAGTGTGTGTTTAAAATAAAGAGTTTAATCTTCACGATGGTTCACGTAGTGCTGGCTTTGAATTGCTGCATTTGCTAGTATGGGTGTGTCACTCATGTTAACACACTGTACCAGGTGAAGGACTGCCACATGTATATTTAATGTCACAGTATACTGGCCCAGCTGATTGTCGGTCTAACTGTGCTGGCTTGGATGTGGAAACGAGACACATGCTGTCACAGTGCGTCCTGTTAGGACAAAGCTGTTTTGGAGGTGACAGCCCGGGCTGTGGCCCACCTGCAGACCATCATACAGGCTATGCACGGCTTCATTTGACCAAAGCAAAGCAGTACGGACTTCCCTGCCTGTGCAGCAGTTTCTGTTTCAGAAGACAAAGCTTGTTTCTTATGTTGTCATTGACTTCATGGAGCAGCAAAGTGTCTCCCAACAAACTGAACTTCTCTGCAATGATACAGAACAGAATCTCTGCAGCTGGAAAAATAGACTTCATGATGGGAAGTTTGATCGAAGCAGCATGTTCCACCTAGGGTTACAGGATTATTTCAAGCTTTACAACTGTACTTCTCCAGTATACCAATGTAGGTATAAAGTGTGTATATGTAGACATTAGAACAGGCACTATGATGACTTTTACAGACTCTGATCGCTGCCAGCTGCAAAACCTGTTTCGCTTTCCTTTTGATGCATCATTTACTTATAAATATCAGCATTGTAACATGATTAGATCCTCTTTCCTATTGTGAGAACAATGAGAATTGTTTTAATGTTGAATATGATGCATGTAGAGCCAGCCAACAGCTGAATTCAGGTTGTATTAATGAACTTGTGAACTTGCTCTGGTGTGTACGTTAGGCTAGAAAAGTTTGTGTGTGAGCTGCACTCAACGTGCCGTCCCTGTAAGAGCTGAAGACTTTTTAGATGTATTTAGTTTCACTTCATCATCAGACCGTTGGATCTGCACTTTGAACTTTGAGCTTTTATTCCACACAGCTGTGTTTGAAGCAGACAACTTGTAGTTGTCTTCCTGAGATGGTGTCTTGAGTTTTTTCCTTTCTGAGCCCTGATCTGTGGGCACGCAGCACGTCTGTCATCCTAACCTACCTGTCGTAACTTTCTGATGGAGTGAGGTCATACATTTCAAAATAACCTTCGGTAGCCCCTCCCACCCCCAAAATCCCCATGAACAGGTTTGGTCAAATGCTCGTAGACTGACTCGTCACATTTACATTTGCACCCGTCTCCTTAGTTTGATGTGCTTCTATCAGCTCTGACGGTGATTTTACGTAGGTGTTGTGTCAGTTGTGATCCAGCAGATAGTACAGAGGTGGTACTGTAGCTCGGGGCTTGTCAGTTAGAGGGCATAGCTGTATCGCTGGCTCAGTTTATCAGTTTTGGCTCTGCAGATTTGATACGTGGAGTCAAAGTGTTGTAACATAGAGCCTGAAATGATCATAACAACCTCGTAACTCGTCCTCCGTCTCATTTCTGCTGGGTCTTTGTTTTTGTGGGACTCTTTGCTTATTGTTTGCGTTCCACACATGCCTTTTGTTTACATGTCCATATGCTTTATATCAGCTGATCAAAAAGAAGTTTGTGGTGACAAAGTAAGTGATAGTTGTTGTGTGTAGCTTCCCTCTCCAGCAGTGGGGTCAGCATCAGCTCTCTAAGGACATGTTATTTTTGGCACAGTGTGGGAATGAGGGGCACTCGTGTTAAAGTGAAAGGAAACGAAGCCGTCATCTTTGACAGCCCCGCCCCACAGCGTCCACGTAACACTCGCGTACAGGCGACAGAATGAATTCCCCTGTGTTTTGGGAGCTGGCCTACTTTCTGTTTTTGTATCGTCTGTACTTCTGGTTTAGTTTCTCAGTAAAGGCCCACGGGCTCTGTTGTTTGCTCTGAGACACATTTGCTACATAATGCTTTAGGTTTGTCTAATGCTGGTGAGCACCTCTTCTTTATTTAGTGTTATATTGTTGTGTTCTGTATATCAATCCTTTGTACTGGGTGGATTGAGTGTATTCTCTCTGCGGATGAATGCCGCCATTAAGCAGCCTTCTGGGCTTCAGCTGGACCTAGGCTGAAAGACGGGCTTGTGGTGGTTACATAAGTCCGCCATTGTTGTGTCATTGTGCCGCTGTGATGAGCCAGGCCCTGACCAACAAAGGAAATGGCCTCATTAACCAGCAGCAAACAAGCATTTTAACACATCTCACTAATGTTTAGCAGGCACACGTGAACCCATTTAAAGGACAGGCCTGACAATAAGCTCGTGAATACAGCTGGAATCATTAGAACTGTTCATTTACAGTCACACATGGTTTTTACACATGAGCTTGCTGATCACACGTGTCACTTCAACTTTGGCTTCATCAGGTAGCTTCCAGGTTTGCATTAAGGCAAAAACAACTACATGAGTATTTCACTCATTCATGCTTCAGGTCTAAGAGGACTGTTGGTAGAAACAAGCAGACAACAGCTAGCTGTAAGGAACGTACTCAGACCTCTGGATTTGTCTCTCTGTCTCTGCACAGTGGAAGGTGAAGGTCAAGGTCGCATTCTCCAGCGGTTTCCTGAGAAAGACTGGGAGGACAGCCCATTCCCACAAGGCGTAGAGCTGGTAAGTCATGTATCTGTGATCCTCGGGGGCAGAACAAGACAGTTAAATCTGTCAAAGTCAGCGGTTCCATCCCATCGGCAGCTATAGGCCCTATCAGGCCACAGCAGCTGCCACGACCTGTTCATGTGATTTAAACATATACTGCTTATTTCGTTGTCATGCATAGGTGAGCATGTGCAGAAACTGTGGAGGACTGACCTTCACTGCAGTGCTGTTGATGCTCATATTGACCCTGTCCATGTCAGCCTGACCTCACGTATCCACTTTAAACACACGTGTCTGTCCTGTTCATTTAAAGTAGTTAGCTACTGACGTGAAACCCTCAGTGCTTACAGTGACTTTCACTCCTATGCATATATTCTAGCTTATGATTAGATATTCTGCATAAAGGCTGGACGTTAGGTTGAAATTATGTACTGAATCTAGGGCTGCTCGATTATGGCAAAAATGATAATCACGATTATTTGACGATATTTATTTAACAATAACAATGTATTGAATAAATAATATAAATAGTGTGCAAATACTGATAACAGTGCAAATGTTTGCAATATAAGAAATAAATGAAAAATGTAAACGTCTATGTTTAATGAACTTTGCAGTGTTGCTCTGTGGTGCAGCTACACTGTAGCAAAGTTTACACACTGTGTCTACTTGATCCACGTCTGACTGAACCCATAATGTTTCCACACCACTTAAGGTTTTTACCTCTTTTAAACCAGCGGCAGTCACTCTCCTCTCCAAATAACTTCTGCTTAGCTTTCCGAGCTTCCCTCGGGTCCTCTTAATTGTTGTGACACGTGTTCAAAGAGAGGTGCGCTCGATTTGCCACACGGAGCAGTGTGAGAGTAAAGCACGAGGGAGGGGCTAATAATCGGCTCAGTCATTTTTAATGATCGTTCAAAGCCCAGATCGTAATCGAGATTACAATTCGATTAATTGAGCAGCCCTAACTGAATCTATAACAAACTGCAGAGCCATTGTGAAATATTCACATCCTGTCATGGGATCAGTTGATAGCGTCTGAATCTAGGTCGGTTGTCTGGCCTGAGCAGTCAGTGTGGTTAAAGGGGTCGGCGAGTTAAAAGCGTATCTGCGCTGTGATTCAGAAACGGACGACGACAAAAACTAAAAATGCTACGTGAACGGCTTTAATTAGACTGGAGGTCCATGTTTACATCAGGCTTACGTCAGCTAACTGACAGCAGCTGACACAAGAATGACAAAGACAAACCCTGTAAATATTGATTCTGTGTCAACACTGTGGCAGAATCGACGGCTCCACTTATGTTTCTTGTTTTACAAGTCAAGATTTAAATGTTACACACTATAACCGATTGTCTTGAAATCGGAAACTGATTTACTAATAATAATGGATTGCATTTATATAGAGCTTTTCAGGACCCCTCAAAGCGCTTTACAATGACACTGTTCATTCACTCTCACATTCACACACTGGTGGAGGCAGCTACAGGTGTAGCCACAGCTGCCCTGGGGCAGACTGACAGAAGCCAGGCTGCCATATCGCGCCATCGGCCCCTCTGACCACCACCAGTAGGCGGTAGGTGAAGTGTCTCGCCCAAGGACACAACGACCGAGACTGTCCGAGCCAGGGCTCGAACCGGCAACCTTCCGATTACAAGACGAACACACAACTCTTGAGCCACCATCGCCACCATCGCCACGTATATCACTGTCATATACGGGGCCGTCGCTCATGGCGAGCTGTGGTGCAGTTGAAGCCCAGCCCTGGATGAATCGAGGTGTTGTCCCACCATGTGATCTACTATTGTCTGATACGTTTGCTAATGTTTATCTTTCTCTTCTTCGCTGTGTCTTCACCTCTTGCCCCAATATTGCCACCACCTTGCCACCCCTCCTCCCCTCCTCCCCGCTCTTCAGTTCTGCCAACCCAGCGGTTGGCAGCTGGTTCCCGATCAGCTGCCTCCCTCCTTCTTCGTAGCGGTTTTGACTGACATCAACTCGGACCGTCACTATTGTGCCTGCTTCACCTTCTGGGAGGGCCTGGACAACCCCCAGGTGAGACGGTGTCAAATGATGATTCAACTGAAACTGAATAACTTAATGTGACAGTAATGTGTGACCCTGTGTTCAGCTGCAGAAGGCTGAGGCCAGCGAGGCGGACGAAGCAGATGAGGTGCTCTCCGTCGTCCAACCAGCTAAGATCTTTGCCCCCAAGAGCTTGGTGCTGGTGTCCCAGTTGGATCACACCGAGGTGTTCAGGGTACGGCTCACACAGCTTTTCCACATGTGACATTTATGTATGTAGATATGACACAACACAAGATGAACAACATTCAATTAATATCCGTTTTATTTAAAAGATGAGTGAATGTTGACAGAAGAAGGAACTAAGAAGCTGATTGGCTGGAGTTGGATTATGTGTGCAGGTTGATTCTGTTTGTGGGGGTTAGGGTTAGGTGGCGGTGTGTGCACACGGGTGTATCTACACATGCATGGACGTCCAACGTGAAAGAAACCGCACAGCTTTCTAAGTTATTAAATCATTCTCAAGTCATCACAGTTTCAGAGCATTTTCTGTTGGACCGCCTGTGGTTTAAGACTTTACTGTGCAAAGTTTGGACATAGAAAATTCCTTTTTGTAGTATTTCTTTTTAAAAAGCCCCGACCGACCTTCAGTTCTGAAGTCTGGACATTAAAGTCTGGTAAAGACTAGAGGCTGACATTCTCTCTTACCATGAAACTGTAGTTTGGGACAGAGACATAAAAAGGCCCATATTTGAGCTCACAATAACAAAGCTGCACATTACCAAAGAGAACTTTCTGAGTGGTATTATCGTCGTCTTTCACAGGGATGCAAAATAAAACTGAATTTGTTGATTCTGATCATTTTCAAGCGTTGTTAGAGATTAGCTGCGACTTGAAGACAGACTTGCTGACTCCAGACAAACACCTGACTGCACTGGAACCTGCGGCCTTGCTGTGTAAATGAGTCTGCAGCCGTCTGTGTGTGAAACCCTGCTGTGGCCTCGGTGCTGGGTTTGCCGTTGACCCTTGACCTCTGTGTTTCTTGGTTGAACAGAACTGCCTGGGGCTGATCTACACCGTCCACGTAGATGGTCTGTCTGCGCCCTTGGAAACGGTTGTCGGGAATCTCCTCACTTGTGTCATCCCCATCGCTGGAGGCTCCCAGGTATAACTTCCTGTCTCTGTCACGTTGACGAGGTGATGATTTGAGTTGAGGGGTCATTTAAACCAGTGCTGTTTCTCCCTGACCGAGCAGGCTCTGTAAAATGTGTTAATGTCAGACTTTAAATGGCAGCTGATGCGTCGCTCAGCCAGCTGTGTGCATAGAAGCAAAGCTTTGCACAGCCTGCTAGTGTAGCTGCGTTTTCAGCATGAACATCCAGCGCTCTTTGTGTTTAAAGGGTCGAGTGTTGTCTAACCTGCTTGTGCATTTCTGTGGGTTTCTCTCATCTGTGGCTGAGCGCAGCTCTGCAGTGACACAGGCAGAAACACTGAAGACCTGTGGTGTTGAACAGCAGTAACAAAGTGTGTGCTCTAACCTCACGTTGTCATATCGTGGACGCATATGTGCACACACCTTTTTAACCAATCACAGATGAGCTGGAAATCTGCAGAAAACTCCAGCAGGTTAATAAACCCTGTATTTCACATATAAAAATGTCGTAATAACTTGTTCCTCATTTTACTTTTTAATTTCCCCTTCATTCATTGTTTTCATATTTTCTTTTAAGGTCATGTTTATTTTAATTCCACCACCTGGAAACTGTGATCTAATAATCTGTTTTTAAACACAGATGACTCGTGTCACGGTGCACTGTACGCAGGAAGTGTGTATTTTCTCTGAACTACACTAGCTGACACTTCCTGCTCCAGATGTTGTAACCCGTGTGTGTCATTTGTGTGCGCCCTACTGTACCCTGGTTCCTCTGTGTTACAGACAGATGAGGCCCCAGTTTGTAGTTTAGACAGAGTTCCTCAGGTCCTGGCCTGTGACTGGCTGCTGGCCTGTCTCCAGGTAACTTTCATGTTCTCCAAGCTTCACCAATCAGCAAGCAGCTCGATGTGATTGATTCTGTTCATCCAACAGGCCGCCATTGTTTCTGTTTTCTTTAAAGGAATCTTTCTTGCAGTCGTTTCAAATCATTTGTGACTGATGGTGCTTCAGCTGACCTGGTTTTCTGTTTGTTTACATCATGTTCTTCATTTCAAGCTTCTTTTGTTTGCCATCAGCTTGATTTGCTGCAGCAGCGTTTAAAAGCACGGATTAGTTCCTCGTTCTTTCCCCGCCTCGGTGACACATGCACACGAACACCTTTACACACATTCAAGTTGCTGTGCAGTTCGTAGTTTGTTGCTTGGCGACCATATGGGATGGCAGATGGCTTCCTGTCGGGTAGCGCCGCGTCTGAATGAGAGAATCAGATTTAATCAGTATTAACACACATAAGACCCAAACAGTGAAGCTAGCCCACGTCTCCACTCACACTCATCAGTGCACGCGCGCTCCTTCATCACACAGAACACAGGAGAGTTTGCTGCTCTGCCAGCACGCACAAGCAGCGCTCGGAGGAGCGCAGGGCACCTGCACAAAGTAACTAAACGCTCGCCACAGACGACAAACCAACTGCAGCAACATGACACTGATGTGCATCAGAAGTATTCAGTCAGACACGCTGTAGCTTACGCACAGTTCACCTTTAGAGCACATTTCCATGTAGCACGTTATCAAACCCCTCTCCTGAGGTGCTGCGTAGATGAAGCACAAAGCTGTATTAATCTACCGTAATCTAAGCAGCATGCAGTAGCAGCCGCCTCTTTCTTTAGTGTGGTTGCTGGATTGGATCAGCCAGAGGGCCTCGTAGCTGCGCTCGATTATGTGTGATTATAACGTCACCTGGAGGCCGAGAACGATCCAAACTGGATCCCAGGTCTGACTGCGAGCTTGCAAGCAACACAAAGGGACAGCGGTGCAGTGCACGGGGTTAGGACCCTGTGTAGATACTTACCTAACCCTAACCTCCTCAGGAGTGGTCTTCACTCGGTCTTCCTTCACCAATGAAAGACCTTTGTGATGATCTGCTTCAGCTGTCTTTCGTAGTCTTCCCGCCCTCGTGATGTTGCTCAGCATTTGGTCTGGCACCAGAACGTAGGTTGTTTATTTGGCCGCTTCTGTGGCAGGATTTTTGTTGCTGTTGTGTTTCTCTGCCTAAAGAGCCTCCTGCACCTAAGCTCTGTATCTGCTTCATTTATGAAATAATGAGGCCTCACCTGTTCATGAAACTGCTCGGCCAACTGTCCCAATACTTTGGATCCTTTTGAGCCATAAAAATGGCTGCAATTCCTAAAGAGGTAATGCTTACCCTGGATTCAAAGCTGAAACCCTGCTGTAGTCCAGCCACGCGCCCTGTAACACATACTAACAGGCCTATACTAGGGCTGAGCGATGCATCCTCAGTTAGATCACAGTATTTCAGAAAATGATATTTATGAATAAATGAATGCCATTTTACACACACACACACACACACACACACACACACACACACACACACACACACACACCACTTTTTAAGCAAGTGTATGACTCAGACAGGATCTTACAACAGCATAGATTCATCTGTAGCAACAGTTTACGCAGCTCTAATACTTTGAGCTCAGTATGACACGTGGTGTCTTGCAGAAGTGGAGCGTCAGCTTTTGATCAGCAACACTGCCCTTAGACAAGAATGGACGTCGTGCAGTCGTTCTGACCCAAGACCAGACTACAAGAACTGAGGCTGCGTTCACTCTGCAGGTCTTGATGCTCAGTTCAGATTTTTTGATCAAATCTGATTTTTTGTCTGCTCGTTCACACTACAAATAAAATGCGACAGCAAACGCGCTCTAGTGTGAACGCTCAAAGCGGCGCATGCACAAAAGAAGACGTCGCACACAACGCGCTCTGTTTAGACCCAGAGCAACAGTATGTGTGACTGATGGCCTTAATATGAGGACTTGTTTCCCAATTTTTGCTTTAAGTTATTTTGTTATTTACATAATAATGTCGATAACCTAATAATGATCCTTGTTGCTGTTTCAGAGGAGCGCTGCTTCAAAGGATAGTTGCAGATTTCTGTCAGAATCTGCAGATTATACAGTACAAATAAAATGTTCACGTTTCTCCAACGTTGTCTTCCCAACAGTTTCACTGACATCTACACGGGATGGCCAGGAAGCGTTCACCATGTGTTCTCTGGCGCTGATAATTGGCGTCTGTCTCGTGTCAGTGACGTAAAAGACGGATTTAATGCGACGTGACCATCAAACAGCAGTCGCTTTCTGAAACATCAGATATGTCTCGGATTCAGGACCACATATGAAAGTGACCCAGGTCGGATTTGTGCCGTTCACACTGTCACACCATGATCGGATATGAGTCGCACAGGGTCAAAAAAGTCGGATTTGATGCGCTTTTGCCTGCAGTTTGAACGCAGCCTTAGAGAGTCCCAGCAACTCAGTCCCACCTCCCACTGTATGTGCATGTGTGTGGCAGCGTTGGACGTCCCCGTGTTTACTCTGACTTTACTGGAACAAGCAGACGGTTTTTCATTAGAGATTACAGGAACAGATCTGCCTCTGGAATTGCTTCATATGATTCCAGAAACAGGGAATTTTCTTGTTGACACTGTCCGTCGTGCTGCCAAGTGTGATGCTGAAAGCAGACCTGCTGTTAGCGTGGCACGTAGTTGTGAACTGTTCTTTTCTTTTGGCTTTGTTTGTGTCGGGATCCTGCTGGAAGGTGATTTCAGTGCTGCGGTTTCCAGTTTTGGAATCAAAGTTCCCGGGCAGAGAGCCCAGCTGCTTACCAGGTCGCTCCACTTCTAGTCTGATAAGCCAAACGCAAACAGGCCTACTGTGTGTGTGTGTGTGTGTGTCTGTGTCTGTGTGTGTGTGTGTGTGTGTGTGTGTGTCTGTGTGTCCGTGTGTGTGTGTGTGTGTGTCCGTGTGTGTGTGTGTGTGTTAAGCCTGAGTAAAATTAATGTAATCTGCAGCCTCCCCCGTTACTCTGGTTACTGTTAGCTGTAAAACAAATGAAGGTGTTGTGTCACTGCTGTGTGTATTTTAAGTTATGAATCATCCGTTGCTGCTCCTGCTCAGTAATGCACTTTCTTTGCACACACGTGTGTCATCCTTCAGTGTGTTGTTTGTGCCTCTTTGTTGTTTTGCTGTGCTGATACTGTCATGATGTTAAGTTTGGGCACTTTGTGCCTTCGCTCGTTGTTGCTAACCTGTCTTATCCTGTTGGTGTGTGTTTGTGCGTCTCTGCTGGGTGCTTGTGTAGCCGGGCCAGGAGCAGAGAGAGGAGAGTTTGGTACGCCAGCCTGACTTTGTTCTCCCCTCGCTACCAATCAGCTTTCCATTGACTCTGCTTCCTTTTCTCCACCCGTTTCCTTCAGGCAGTCCATGCACACGTCCTGTGACAGAAGGACCAATCAAAAGCTTTGATATAGACTCAATATGTGACCAACACCTGATTATTTCGCATACAGTGATTAGTTTCTTGTCATTTTATTTCCATGTAACCAAAATGACCTGACCATTGACTGGTTGGTTTTTTCCCAGTTGACAGCAGTGGCTCTGAGGAGGGCTGTGATTGGCTCAGCTGTGACACCACAGCATCCAGTTTGGAATGGGTTTCTAAGGCCCTGCTGAAACCAGTGGCCTCCTGCCACAAATACATTCTGTCCTCGGTGCATTAAGAAGCACGTGTGGGCGCATCCTTACTGTCAAACCTCACACGTCTTCAGACCACAGCGATGATCAGATGTTGGATCACAGCATTGAACTACTAACAGCTCATCTGTGGCTGCTGCCGCTATCGCTGCTGCTGTACAGAGCATGAGATAATGCTGCACCTTCCCCCAGCTGGTGCTCCACGGCCGGTCAGCCAAAGGTGGAAGTGGATCTGTAATGAGCCCACGAAGCCTTTGTGCTGCAGTCATCAGTGTGTCTGTCTGTAGTGCTACAGTACTGAGTCATCAGTTTTCACTCTGCTTGTTATTCCAGCAAACACAGACCCATATGTATTGGCCCATCTGCTGTGTACAGCACAGCTTCAGTTCTACAAAGTTTTGTGGTCGGTAACAAAGGAAATAATTGTAAGATGATAATTGGCATCATCAATGATTTCTCTGTTTAAACAGAGTTCAGTTCAATCTTCATGAATTCAGCTGCTTTCCACACGTTAGGCTGCAGTGGAAAAGTCGCGCATGACACCTGCTGTGTTTCTGGGACCTGTTTGATAGGGTGGTGCTGCTGGTGTTTTCAGTAAGGTCGTTGGCTTGGAGTCCCGCCCGGCCCCATTCACATCCCGATCAGCTGGAATGGCTTGTGTTTAATTTGTCACGTAGCTGCTAAGCTTCTGGGATTCTCCATCTCTGTCTCTGAATCACTCCGCTCTGTGGACATACACAGTTGTGATTAAACCACGCCGCCAAACCCCGACTCTGACCACCACCATTAATCTGCCGTTTTCACACCCGCTTTCAAATCCTTCTTTTCTCTCCTCTCTCATGTTTAGCGGACTATAACATTAGGTGCTGGCGACCGGCAAGTCATCCAGACTCCGATCAACGAGTCTCTTCCTGTCAGTGGCAGCAGTGTGGCCCAGCTCTTCAGACAGCTCGGTACGAGCACATATGAAAATTACTGCTCTGTTACTTCGTGAGCAATGTCACCTCATGTGAGATGCATGTAAACAATACTGTGCGTGATCTTTGTGATAAAACGTGTCTGCTACAGGCCGGGGAAGACCCGTGGCTTCATTTTCTGTCAGTGTTAAACACAAACTCTCCATGTTAGACCTTTTTATCCTCTTTGCTCTGCATGAAGAACATGGATATCTCCATATGCATCTCACACATGGCTGTGGCCACGACCTGCTGCTCAGACCTTCTGTTTCTGAGAGCCAGCCAATCAGAGGATAGTTTGCTTACAGTTTTACACTTTTAGTGTTCAAAGAATAAATGCAGGTTGATTCTGCAGTTTAAAAGACATGAGAACCTTCAACCCTATCAAATATGATGAAACTTCAAATCACCAATATTTCTGTGCGTGCATGCAGCAGGTGAGGTGGATGACACGTCCTCTGTCCTCCCTCAGGTATCGCCAATGTTCTGTGTCTGTTCTGCGCCGCCCTGACGGAGCATAAAATCCTGTTCCTGTCCAGCAGCTACCAGAGACTAACGGACGCCTGCCGGGCACTGCTGGCCATCATGTTTCCTCTCAAATACAGGTATGTCCCACTCCTGTTGATGAAGCCACAGTGTAGACACTGCTGAGTGCAGGACGTGTGTAAAGTCTCTTGTTGTTGTGTTTTCTCAGCTTCACTTACATTCCCATCCTACCTGGAAAACTCCTCGAGGTCCTGAGCACCCCCACGCCCTTCATCATTGGTGTCAATTCCTTCTTCCGCTCTGAGACTCAAGAGCTGGTGGGTCCTCACTGTTTGCAGCTTAGTGAATATGAGGCTACACGAGGTAGTTTTCATCAGTGCGACAGCAAAGAGCAGTGTCAGCAATGGTAAGGCTGAACCTGTGTCTTAAAGCTTTGCTGAGGAAAGAACCCAGACAGGAGTGTTGTCGTGTGTCATCGACCTGACGGAGCTTTCCTTTAACAACCACCAGCTGTACAGAGGGAGGCGGGGCTTATCTTGAGCATTGGAATAGTCGAGCATTTTATTTAAAAAATGTACTTGGATATCCTTTAACGTGTTGATGTTTTGTGAGCTTATATATGATTAAAGTGACATCAGCAGTATTTGGAAGTGTGTCGGCAGGGAGCGCTGTCCGGGGACAGGAAGCGCGTGTTCTAAAAAGACGGAGCTGTCTTTGAGGGGACGATGAACGAACGCTTGCTTGGGTTTGGCTAAAGCTGCTGTCCTTGTGATTTGGGCCTTTTAATGATTTCTGTAGGTGAAGTTATTGAACAGTGTTCTTGATAAAGCAAGAAATGTGTGCACACGTGTGACTCCACACAGCGTCTCTTAGTGAGTCCCACCTGAACAGATGCTGTTGATGGCCAGTGCAGGCTTTCACACAAGGCACCCACAGACACTAGTGGGAACTAGTTTAATGCTGAGTGGAGAGGGACCAGAGTAAACGTTCGATGAGTGTAAACGTCTGATCACAGCTGTGGAGCTTCAGCGCTGACACCAGAAAGCTTTTGTTTTTAAGGCGGACGTCACGTGTCTGTGATGACTGCTCGCCACGACACGCGTGTCTAAAGGAGGTTTGTGAGCTGCGTTCGCCACTGTAAACATTTTGTGTACGACAGTTATCAAACAGCTGTGGAAGGGAAATGAACACGAGAGCAGGTTAGCGACACACAGCCATCTGTGCCAACCCGGCGCTGTATCAGCACTGAAACAATCACACATCCCTGCACAGTGCACTCTACACACAGCTGCTGCAGGCTGGGGTAGATGTGTGATATCGTAGTGTTTAGAGGACAAAGGGCGCGTTTCATAGTTTCACACAGTCACACAGGGACAGCTTTCTCTGTGAAATGCACGTCAATAAGAAAAGCTCTGACGCGGCTCGTAGCTGTGAGTCGTGTGAGCTCGTACTGACCCGCGGATCTGTCTTTAAGCTGCTGCCATCCAGCTGTTTGCTACCTGCTAACCTTGGTAGATGCATCGCTTTGTCACGTAGTCGTCTTTGTAAACTCGGCCGAGACACATCAGCGTCCAGGACAGTAGTTGGTGATTCAGTGTCACGATCGAGGAAACCAGGTTGAGGCCTGATGATGGCGTTAGCGGGACTCATCACGTGTGGCTGCGTGCTGCCCCATCACAGCCTTTAGCTACAGGGGGCTGTGTTTTCTACCTTTATTGCTGTAAGAGCAGTGGTTGTGTGTCACTGATATGTGACTGTGCGCTCTGTGGTTTGATCGACTGGGTCATGTAACGAGCAGCTGCTCAGAGGCCACTGTGTTTGTCTTCCACTTGATCTAATCAGCTCCTGTTTCACTTCTTATCAGCACTCCCTGAAGCACAGATGTTAATCGTGTGCGTGTGTGTGTGTGTGTGTGTGCGTGTGCAGCTGGACGTGATCATTGCCGACCTGGATGGAGGCACAGTTACCATCCCCGAGTGCGTCCACATCTCCCTGCTGCCTGAACCTCTGCTCCAGCAGACCCAGACGGCACTCTCCATGGTAAGAGCTGCAGCTTAAACACACCCAAAGCCACAATGCACACGATTACTGGGAAGTCTCAGTAGCATCACGTGGGTGGTTTCTACCACCAGACTTCCCAGTGCTCTTTATGGGATTAGGTGCCAGTAACATGTTCAGGAAGTGCTTCTCTTTCCTAGTATTGACTTCAGCTGAAAGGAATAAGCGGTTTTGTCCAGTGCTCCAGTCCCTGTGTAAAAAGCCCTGATAGACTCCAAGCAGTCGTCTCTGACTGCAATGTTATTGAAGTAAAAACATGTAAATACAAGCAGGGATGCATTGAAAGCATTTAAGGCGGGACTTTATCATTAATCACGTCTGAAATACTGCACAGCAGTGTGTTCTTGTTGGGCTTGACTGGGGTGGAGATCATTTCCAAGTATGATTTTTTTTTTTTTATACCTGCCAAAAAAGTCAGATACATTTAAGAAGTGCCGAGTGTGTCGTCACCTTAACTGTGGAAATGCAGCCTTAGTGCTGAGTTATCTGATAAATGCACAACCACAGAGGTCGGTTTGTACTGAGGCACAGCGCTGCAGTCCTTTGCTTATTACTACATTTGAATGGTTATGTCACTGATAGGATTTCCCCTTTTTTAAGCCCCGCTGCTTGGATGCAGCGCGCTCACCAACCAAACACTGTTCTTGTGTTCTTATCAAGCTGTTCTTCACCTCCTTCCAGCACTGCAGCACCTGCCCTTTCTGAGAAACACTTTTTATAAATGCCTCCAGCTTCCTTATTATTGATAAAGGCCCAATACATCGATTTTTCTTCCTGCTTCCTTTGTCAGCTCTGTTTGCTTTGTGCAAATCTCATAACAATGGAGATGATACAGCAAAGCTGTTCATGCTCGTAACCATATCAGCTGTGAGTAAATCGGTTTGAGCTACAGGAAGTGATACCCAGTTTATGAGCAGTTTACTGGATATGCAGTCATTTTACAGTCTCAGCCATGAGTAAAGTGTAGTGAGAAATAATATGTAAACACAAAGTGTTGCTCACGCGCCGTCTGATACAGTTATACAGCGGTCATATAATACTCACAGCCCTTTGCTTTTCATGCTTTGTCCTTTTCCTGCACATGAAACATGGACAAACTTTGTAACTCGTTGACAGTGAAGCTGAGAGTGAAACACAGATGTGCAGATATCACGGAGGCCTGAGCTGCTGCTGCTGTCCCTGTGCAGCACATGTCACATCAACATAACTGGAACCTGATTTGTTCCACAGGATAAACAGAAGCGCATGCTTGAATACGAAGTCAAAGGTAAAAGGACCTCAGTAGTGGTCCTGGTCTGCTGTATTTAAACACAGTTTTGTGTTTGAACATGTTCCATTTCTGGATAAACGATCTTGTGTTTCCCCAGTTAGAGTTTCGTCCTGTCGAAACATTTAGATCAACAGTAGTTTTCTTTTATCGAGTGATGACAAGTCAAACTAAACACTCACATGTCTGCCAGATAAACTCTGTTCTGCCTTTTAGATAATGTCTCTTGGAGTAAACGACTGAGCTTCTGTGTGCACGGAGACAAAGGGTAGAGGGTGTTTATTTGGAGGAGGGTGCTTTGCATTTTCAGCGCAGACATGCAGCCTGGTATTTGAACTTGTCAGGCTCTTCCCACGGACACTCACAGTACGGTTTCTTTTTAGACACTCATCAACAGTAACGTGAGAGAGGAGTGCCGAACGATTTTAATCGTTGTCTGTTTCAGTGCTGAGAGCTTACACTGCAGTAAGGATGCTAATACTGAGATGCACAAGTGCAGCGCTGGTAGGTGTGTTGTGGAGTAACCTGTTAGACCGTGTGCTGCTTTAGAAAACGTCAGCTAAGATGAAGAGCTACAGAACGCTTGTGTGTCCTGAAGAGTGTTTTTAGCCTGCACTGTGCTGCACTGCCATGATCCAAACTCTTAGTTGTGGTTGCATGTTGCAGCTGGATTCATCGTAAATTCCCCTGATTGTGGGACGTACCTCAGACTTGGATAAACAGGAATGCCTCGTACATAAACGAGCAGTTATCTGTATCTGATCCTCAAGTGCTATACAGACAATACAATATAAATAAATGCAGTAAGGGAGTCCTCTTCCTTACAGTCGTGTTGGGTTCAGTTTGGTCTTATGTGCTCACTGTCTCAGTCTACATCGATGAGCCACAGATGTTATTGCAGCAGCATCATTCGACAGCTCTGTGCCCTCCAGAGAGACACTGAACTTGGCCCTGCTGACTTAGGCCACATACCAAAGACGTCAGGGCTCAAAGGAATGGATCGATTTAATAGAAAAATAATTTATTTTGAAAGTTTTGTTTTTGTCACTGCGCCGTTCTGTGTGCTTCATGACTCTTAACCCTGAGACTGCTGTGGTGCTAACGCTGCTCTGATAGTTCACTGGGTTATAGGCCTCAGCTGGCAGAGCGATGAAAACAGATCCAACTCTGACACACAAAGTCCAGGCACAGCAGATATCTGCCACACTGACAGCCCTGCGTGTGAAGCTGATCAGTGTGCTGCTGCTCCAGGAACCACGCTGATGCTGGAGACGGTTGGATAGCAACCCTAAACCAGGGCTTAGCTGCTCAGCTGTCCTTACACTTAGCCAGATGAATTTGTTCTGAGCCTAAAAGCTGTAACCAAGGATGATGTGTGTCTGCACACTCTGCCACTGACTTACTCTTCTTCTGAGCTTTCCCAGATGTTGTTCACATCTGACAGGAAACTTTGCACCTGTGTAGTAAATGTGCTTTAACCACGTAGTCTAGTGAATACAAGCTCAGAGCTCCATCACTCTGAAAACGGTGAGTTTGTGCTGTTGTCCGTATCAGCAGGAATCAGCAGCAGAGACTTGTGGTCAGCAGTGATGGACTTTGTTTTCTGTTCCTGCAGGTTTTGGATCCGGAGCTGGAAGTTGCCGATCATGCATTCCCCCCACAGTCCACGCAACCCTCTGCTCTCAAAATCCAGGCAAGGAGTAAACTCATGTAGTGATTCATACGCTGTAATTACACAACACCAGCATTAGTGTTTTTGTCTTATATCGATGGCATAAGAGGTGGTGGAGGTCATAAACTCTGGCAGGTTCAGGCTTCCAGACTCTTTCAGTTCCTCTGTGTGACAGTCGTCTTTACTGTGTGCGTTTCAGGACAAGGAGATCCGAGCGGTCTTTCTGTGGCTGTTCGCTCGGCTCTTCCAGGGCTATCGCTGGTGTTTACATATCATCCGCATTCACCCAGAGCCTGTGATTCGCTTCCATAAGGTACAGGAATGTCCTGGCACAGCACACCGCTGTTAATGTGCATCCAAGGAAACAAAGAACAACAACAACAATCTTTATTTATAGAGCACATTTAAAAGCCAAGGGCATGCCAAAGTGCTTTACATAAAAGAATAAAACAATTAACACTATAACATCAGAGTCATATAAGTGTGGAATTATGTTCACAGGTAAAAACCACTAATAAGAGTAAACTATAGCACATAGCTATAGCAAAGTAAAGCTGTACCATCAAACACAGTGATAGAGAACATAGACAACGCAAGACAAACAGAAAAATTAATAGAATAACTCACTGCAAACAAGGCCAGGATTTAACTGGTAGAAAAAGCAAGTTCAAACAGATATGTTTTAAGCTGTGATTTAAAAGATTGAATAGAATCAGACGCCCGGATGCCAATCGGGAGATTGTTCCACAGCTCAGGTGCAGCTAGAGCAAACGCTCGATCACCTCTAGACTTCAAACGAGATCTGGGCTGAACCAACAATGACTGTGAGGAAGATCTTGAAGCCCTCGCAGGAGCATATGAGTTTAAGAGTTCCTTAAGATAGCTTGGTCCTGTGTTATTAGTAATTTTAAAAGTAAGCAACAGAATTCTTAATTGAATACGAAATTTCACAGGCAACCAGTGCAGATCAGCAAGGACAGGAGTGATGTGAGCAAACTTCTTAGTTTTAGTTAGAATGCGTGCAGCGGCATTCTGGACTGTCTGTAATCTATGTAGAAGGGTAGAGTGGAGACCAAAATAAAGTGAATTACAATAATCTAGCCTTGACGTTACAAAGGCATGGATGAGCTTTTCCAGGTCATTGTGTGGTCAAAGAGTCTTGATTGCTGCTAACGTTTTTCCACAGGCTGCCTTCCTGGGCCAGAGGGCGCTGTCAGAGGACGACTTCCTCACCAAGGTGTTAGACGGCATGGCGTTCGCCGGCTTTGTGTCGGAGAGAGGTCCCCCCTACAGAGCCACCGACCTGTTTGATGACGTGAGTCTTTCAACACAAACATCTACCCGTTCGCTCCTGTTTGTGCGATCGCAGAGCACAGTAGTTCATGACAGCTACGAGTGGAAAAACGTGTTAAGCTGACATGTCAGCACATGTTTGAGTCTCCTCTGGGAAGAAGCAATCAGCCAGGAGGCCGTGCAGCATGTGGCTCCCAGGACTTACCTGTGTGGAGGCAGCTGATAGGTCGATTTGAAAGGATTTCCCCCCAATAACAATGTTGTTGTTAAACATGTTTACATTACTGACGGTGCTCAGACAAAATTCTGGGACATGGTGGGCCACGAAGGATACGCCGACCCATCCTTCAAATCTGCTTCTTCTTCTTCTTCTTCTTCTGCTTCTTCTTCTTCTGCTTCTTCTGCTTCTTCTTCTTCTGCTTCTTCTTCTTCTGCTTCTTCTTCTTCTGCTTCTTCTTCTTCTGCTTCTTCTTCTTCTGCTTCTTCTTCTTCTTCTGCTTCTTCTGCTTCTTCTTCTTCTGCTTCTTCTTCTTCTGCTTCTGCTTCTTCTTCTTCTGCTTCTTCTTCTTCTGCTTCTGCTTCTTCTTCTTCTGCTTCTTCTTCTTCTGCTTCTTCTTCTTCTGCTTCTTCTGCTTCTTCTGCTTCTTCTGCTTCTTCTTCTTCTTCTGCTTCTGCTTCTTCTGCTTCTGCTTCTTCTTCTTCTGCTTCTGCTTCTTCTTCTTCTGCTTCTTCTTCTTCTGCTTCTTCTTCTTCTGCTTCTTCTGCTTCTTCTTCTTCTGCTTCTTCTTCTTCTGCTTCTGCTTCTTCTTCTTCTGCTTCTGCTTCTTCTTCTTCTGCTTCTTCTTCTTCTGCTTCTTCTTCTTCTGCTTCTTCTTCTTCTGCTTCTTCTTCTTCTTCTTCTGCTTCTTCTGCTTCTGCTTCTTCTGCTTCTGCTTCTTCTGCTTCTTCTTCTTCTGCTTCTTCTTCTGCTTCTTCTTCCAGCTTGTACATGCAGTGCTACCACCTTCTGTTTCAGTCTGTTACTACACTCTTAAATTTCAGGATCTTACAAAGCTTCAAACGACGCATCGGCTATTTTGATAGTCGACGTAATCGTGACTAGTCAACAAGTGTGGCTCAGGCGGTAGAGCAGATCAGCTACTGACTGGAAGGTTGGTGGTTCGATGCTTGGCTTCCCCAGTCTGCCAAGTATCCTCGGGCAAGAAACTAACCCCCCGCTGCCTTCTAATGAGTCCAGCGGAGTGTGAATGCTTAGATTGCACTTAAGTATAGAAGGAAGTGCTTGTATGAGTGGGTGTGAATGTTGTATAGAGGGCTTTGAGCACTCCGGGAGAGTAGAGACGCGCTGTATAAGAATCAGTGCATTTACCATGAACAGCTGTCACACAAACCTTTACTGACGTAACTGAAAACGTTCCAACCTGGTGCACCGATGACACGATTAGGGCTGCTCGATTATGGCAAAAATGATAATCACGATTATTTTCACTGAAATTGAGATCTCGATTATTTGACGATATTTATTTAACCCTTACGACCTACCATAGAACCAAGTCCGCCAGAGCTTATATTATATTTTTACTGATTTTGGAGATACACCAATTTTTATATACTGCAGAAAAAACGAAAAACAATCCTATGATGCAAATTTGCAAAGAAAACAGCAGGTGCATCAAATAAACTATTTCCAGCAGTGAAGTTTGAGTTCTAAGCATCCCAGCAACTATTCAGAAAAGTCAAACATGACTTATAAAAACACCAGTATAGGCTTTTAAGGCCTACAAGTAAAAAAACTACATTTTCCGTGAAAATGACGTCACTTCCAGTTTCGGACAGGAAATGGCGGACATGCGATCGTTCGCGCTGACGTCTGTTTCACTGTGGGAAGTGTTACGAACAGCTGATCGGATCGGCAAAGCGTGTTTCTGGAATATTATGTTTTTGTTCCTGCAAGAGCTTTTTATGCAGTTTTTGCAAAGCTATATGTGGAAGGAAACCGTGACCGAGGACAAGCTGATGGCATCAGATGTAAGTACAACTCCTCCGGTTTCATATGCAAAAACAATTATTGCGCTAGCTTACACGGTTCAGGTTCTACAGGGATTTAAAAATAGTTACACAACACGGAGCGTAAAATTTGATTAATTGAGCAGCCCTAGACACGATCGTTGGTCACTGAGCACAGTGTGGCTCAGATACGGAAGAAAGCTACTAACATCACTGCTGTCCTCTTTCTACAGCTGGTAGCAAACCAGGTGGAGCGGATACGACAAGAGGAGGCCTGTCCGCACAAAGTCATGAACCATGCCAAGGAGGTTGCAGAGCAGCTCTTCAAAAATGTGCGTTTCATCGATTGAACTTTCTTACGGTTTCTGTTTGTCGCCATTCCTCCGTTCTTCCTTCAACGATCGCCGTCTTTCTGTTTTCTCAGGAGAATCCCTACCCCGCTGTGGCCATGCACAAAATCCAGCGACCGTCAGAAAACAGTCAGAACAACGCACAGAATCGGGCGCCGTTCCCCATGCTGGACGACGTAGCGGTGCAGCTGTTCATCGATCACGCTGCTGCCAAGCTCAAGACCGCACCTCCCGCCGTCAAGCCGGAGCTCAAGAGCATGGTGCCATCTGGGCCGCCGCTGGGTGAGCTGTTCTTAGCATGCACGTGACCCGACTGCAAACTCATATCGGCCGAAGCCTCAGTGTGGTGAAACTGTAACGTGAGGTTAACTGAAGGCGGCCAACACCCGCTCTGAGTTGGCGCTGACCCTGCTTACGTGCATCTTAAACTTCCTGTGTTAACCTCATACAGTCTGACAGTGCGTGCGTAGGAGGCGTAGCTTCTGTGCTGTGGCGAGTCTGACGCCCTTTGCTCCACAGGAGATATCGTGGACAGGAACGGCAACGTGATGGCGAACAGCGCTCGCAGGCTGGAGGTGGTCAGGAACTGCATCACGTACATTTTTGAGAACAAAATGCTGGAGGCCAAGAAGGTAAAGACGCGTGTGTGTCTGTGACGCACTCACAAACTTTGTTCGGTCTGCAGGCTGTTTTTGTGTGTTGATCGTGGTCGTTTGTCACGTCGTCTGTGCAGCTGATGCCAGCAGTGCTGCGGGCGTTGAAGGGTCGGGCAGCTCGCGTGTGTTTGACTCAGGAGCTCAATCAACATGTCCTGCAGAACCGAGCTGTGCTGGATGACCAGCAGTTTGACTACATTGTGCGCATGATGAACTGCACCTTACAGGTGAGCCGGCACACAAGGGGCCTGATAGTGTCGAAGCACACCACGAGGACGTGCCTGTGGGCGTCACAAAACAAGCCGCTGAACGGCATTATGGGAAGTGTTCAGAGTGTGACCCATACTGACATCAGGTGGCAGCTTTGACTTCCTCTAGAATGGATTCAGCCTTGTCAGAGTGAACAACAGTAACAGCTGTGTTACTGTTGTTCACTCGTCAGGTTTCCACAGCTGCAGCTCGCCGACCTGGCTGTTGCCAGAGCAGATGCTCTTAAACACGAGCCGCTTCTTCTGTTGGAGGTGTATACAGGCTGATCACATGTCATAGAAGTCTTTGCAGGTCAAGCGTGAAGCCTCACACACGTCTCTGTGCTTCGTTGTTTTGGAGCTCAGTGCTTTCCTGCTCTTTCTGTTCAGGACTGTTCACACATGGATGAACACGGGATCGCGGCGGCGCTTCTTCCCCTGGTCACAGCCTTCTGCAGAGTGAGTGCATCCTTCCTAAAATGAGAGTTCGCCCACACTGTACAGCTTGAGGTGTTACTGAGCCTGTGATTGGACGTCTGTGTTCTGTCTGACAGAAACTGGGAGCAGGCGTCACCCAGTTTGCCTACAGCTGTGTGCAGGAGCACATGGTGTGGACCAACATGCAGTTCTGGGAGGCCATGTTCTACAGCGACGTGCAGAACCACATCCGACACCTGTACCTGGAGACGGAGGACGGAGGGCAGCACAACAACTCGGTGAGCAGAGCGCCCGCATGTCCCATGCTCCGCACACGTGATTAAAAGTTCACCGTCTAACTGACGGAGCTTTGTCCATCCTGATGTGTTCTCAGGAACAGCACGTCGCCTCGGGCAACAGAAGGGAAATCGGCGCCCTGGAGCTGGCGTCAGAGCAGAGCCGGCTGTGGCCGACGCTCAGCAAAGAAATGCAGATGGAGCGCGTGCAGAAGGAGGAGAGCACGGTATTCAGCCAGGCCATCCACTACGCCAACAGGATGAGCTACCTGCTGCTCCCGCTGGACACCAGCAAGAACCGGCTGCTGCGGAGCTCCGGCCTCGGAGACGTGGAGAGCGTCAGCAACAGCTACGTCACAAACAGGTAGGAGCGCCCGTCTGCCCACAGAGGGCGCGCCCACAGTACAAACAACTCTTTAGAAACATGTTTTTATCTTCACACAATCCAGCTAAGCATGTCTTAGTGTCATCAAACACTGTCACACTCAAAGCGGCTGATTGGCTGAGACATAAAATGTCTGTTTTTGTCACATTCACTTTGTGTTTAGTAAGACAGGCTTTTATTGTGAAATCCCAACATCTGTCTTTAAAACAGAGACCGTTCCTTTTATTCTGTGACCAGCACGCGCATCGCCCATGAGTGTGGAGTTATTGTTTACATCGAGTTGTTCGATCAGCTGGGGCTTTGTCCGTGCTCAGAGCGTGTGTTTGTGTTGCAGCATTGCAGGCAGCATGGCGGAAAGCTACGACACGGAGAGCGGCTTCGAAGACGCAGAGAGCTCAGACGTGGCCAACTCTGTGGTGCGCTTCATTAACCGCTTTGTCGATAAAGTGTGCAACGAGAGCGGCGTGACCAACGAGCACCTCAAAGCTCTCCACGCCATGATACCAGGTATGGACGAATCGCCGCGTCTGCCTCGTGTCAGCCACACGCATGAAGCACTCGAGCCTCACGCTGTCTCTGCACTCTCACTCTGCAGATATCGTTCAAATGCACATCGAGACGTTGGAAGCAGTCCACAGGGAGAGTAAGAGACTGCCTCCCATCCAAAAGGTAACCAATTCATGTTTTTACATCCCACTGGACAAAGGCCATGCAGAACCCCAACCGGCCCCGCCCACTCCCCTCTTCACCAATCCCTTCAGCTCAGGCTCAAAGCGCCACGGCAGGTACGTCTGTCAGCTGCAGACAGAAGCGTGTGACTCGCAGCACGCCGGAGCCGTGCATGTGGGGTGTGCGGTCTGCTATCTGAGGCCGGAGCGGCTCTCCCAGGGCCTTCAGAGCTGCGTGCCTTCCATCTGAAGGGTGCTGTTCATGATGGGCGGCTGTATGTGAGCTTGATCCAGGAAGGGCGCCCTCCATCTCTGCCCTGCTCTCGCAGCATGCAGGGTCAGGCGAATAACAGCTGAACTTGTGGCTCAGGGTGTTATTGCGACACGCTACCAAAGCTGTAATTGATTTCCGCTCTTTAGAAACCTCCCAGGCCTCGCCGGAGGACAGGAAGTGATGTAAGGGTCTAGAGGAAAAAGCCAGCTTCTTATTTGCTCTTGTTCATCTTCAGCAGTCGGCCCACTGAGACCATCGCTGCACATTGTGACATGTTTCTCTGTGTGTCTGTGGGCTCATGCACTGGTGCAGGTTGCCCTCAGCACGGGTGTGAAAGCATGCAACGGTTGCAGTGGTTCTTTAACAAAGTGTGTTCCTGTGACTAAGATAACCACATGTAATTGTAGATGTCTGTCGGCCATGTTTGGCTGTGATGTCGTAGCACGGGGTCATCTCTGTCGCTCTCTGTCTTTCAGCCCAAGCTGCTGAGGCCGACTCTGTTGCCTGGCGAGGAGCTGGTGATGGAAGGCATGCGTGTTCACCTAATCCCCGATGGGCGCGAGGAGGCCACGGGGCTAATGGGAGGTCCGCCTCTACTGCCAGCGGAGGGCGCCATCTTCCTTACCACGTACCGGCTCATCTTCAAGGGCACGCCCACCGATCCACTGGGTAAGAGGAATTTTGGCTGCAGCTCTGTCGATTGTCCCGTTCTGTCGCTGACCGCGGTGTCCTCCTGCAGTTGGAGAGCAGGCAGTCACTCGCTCCTTCCCCGTCGCCTCCCTGACAAAGGAGAAGAGGATATCGGTCTCGTTAACGATGGACCAGTTTGTCCAGGAGGGGCTCCAGCTGCGGTCCTGCACCTTCCAGGTACCTTCCTCAGAATCACGCCGATCAGCTCTCAGCCAAACTAGAAGCTGGCGCTCTGACCTCGTGTTGTCTCTGTCTCTGTGTAGCTTATGAAGATTGCCTTTGATGAGGAGGTGGCGTCCGATCTGGCGGAAGTTTTCAGGAAGCATTTGCACAAACTGCGTTACCCTCAGCATGTGCAGGGCACCTTCGCCTTCACTGTGGGTCAGAGTGGCAAAATGGTGGTGGAGCACAAGACGAAGGACAAGAACCAGTCGCTCAAGTAAGTGTGGAGGGACTGAAGCTGACGCTGTGAATAGAAGGAGAGCGCCATCAGTCGTGTTAGATCACTGACCCGTCACTGTGGGTGGGCCAGCAGGTGACACAGCTGTAACATCAGGAGCGTCAGTGCTGAGACGTTCAGGTTTACCTCGAGCTCCTGAATGTTCATGCAGGACCTCGGATACAGTTGATGCGTTCCATTTGCACCAGGAACGCCCCCTCAGCCCCGCCCACCCTGACATCACAGTCCACACCGGGTTTAGAAAGCTTTCTGTCTCTGCTGGTCTGTGGGCACAAGCTCCCTGAGCTTTCATTGGTCTCTTATTTAAAGTCTCAGCAAGCTTTCAGTGACACACACAGACACACGCACACAGACACACACACACGCACACAGACACACACGCACACAGACACACACAGACACACACAGACACACACGCACACAGACACACGCACACAGACACACACACACACACACACACACAGACACACGCACACACACACACACAGACACACGCACACACACAGACACACGCACACACACACAGACACACGCACACACACACACACAGACACACGCACACACACAGACACACGCACACACAGACACACACACACACAGACACACGCACACAGACACACGCACACACACACACACAGACACGCACAGACACACGCACACACACACACACACAGACACACACACACAGACACACACACAGACAGACACACACAGACACAGACACAGACACACAGTAAAGAGACTATGAGGAGTGCAGGAAAAAGGCTTTTGAATAATTAGTCGGTGGACCACAGCGGCTTCCTCTCTGCACTGTGTGCTACAAACCCTCCATTCACTGTCTCTGTGACACAACATGACGCACAAGTGCGAGTCGATTCATCAGGAGGCCCACGCCGAGGCCTGTGGCTTATTTCAACGTCGTGTTCCTTTGTTTGTTTCAGGACTCTTTCCAAGAACCTGGTGAAGAGTGCCAAGAGAACCATTGGCCGCCAATATGTGACCAGGAAGAAGTACTCTCCTCCCACCTGGGAGAACAGGAGCAGCTTCCAGTCAGAGC
>NC_137438.1:3122500-3302159 GCF_964374335.1 Astatotilapia calliptera
GACGTGTTTCTACAGATCGGTGCATCCCTGCGTGCCCGACATGAGAGTAGGGGACATCGTGCTCGATTACGAATTCGTGGTGCACGGTAGAGGCCGGCTTCATCCAGTGTATGCGCTTCTTAGTCATTTGGCTCAGAGTTGCAGGGTCAACTGCCTTCCCTCGTATAGACTGATAATCCTGAGTAGGCACAGGGGGGCGTCGGTATGGACCAGGGGCACGGACGAGACAAACTCTCGCATGTTGCGAGCCAACACGGTGGGCGCTTTCCTATGTGCCCAAGATCACAGATTGGCCACGCTACTCGCGAGATGTTGCAACCCGACGCCTTTGCTCTGCTCGGAATTCTACAACGGCTGCGGCCTATTGCCTCGCGGGGACGAAGAAGAGCTGCTTCGGGCAGCGTATTCCAGAACCCTAGGACCGGTGTTTGAATTTGAACAGGTCGACGCTTTCCCGGGGAAAGTCACCACTAGCTTGGGCGCGTGGCGTTTTCTGCGACTGACGACGACATCCTCAGATGTCAAGCGGTTCCCGGGTATAACTGTTGTGGACGGCCACACCGTGGCGTTCGCCTCGGAGTCGCCGTTGTTCTACCTCAAAGGCGAGGGTCCTTTGGTGCAACACTTGGAATCGGTCGCGGTGATAGTGGACAGTAGCTCGCAGTACAGGACGGACGTACTGAGAAACGAGACACCCGACTGGCCAGATCCTACTGTCATACAAGACCCCATAAGACGTAGGCCTAAACACGCCGTCCTCGACGAGATGTTCATGCGGAACGGTTACAGGGACCCGTTGGAGGTATCTAGTGTGGAGCGAAGAGCGTGGTCTTCGCTCGTATGCGCGCAATGGACTTTTGTCAAGCGCCGCGACCGCGGCGGTGTGGAACGCGACTGGGAAAACGAGTATCCTGTATCTCAGAGCCTAGTCAGCGTAGGACCTAAGGACTCAGGCGTTGCTGCTATCAGATGGCTATGCGGAGCGCCACCTGAGCGTTTTTGCAACGGAGTGGCAGCAACGTTGCAATCCGAGGGCAGCGCGCTGGATCGCATCGAGTTACATTCCGAGATGGCTCGGCTCAAAGACCCGCTCGTGTGGCGAGGCTTCGACATCTTGTGTTCGCGCGTGATGGCCTGTCCTGCCGAAAAGCTGTGGTCCACGGGTCTCTGTACAGTATCGAACCACGCGCTGGATGCGTTCGACGAAAGATCCACGGTTCCCGCGGCGCACCTCGTAACGATAGTACACTCGAACGAATGGTACGCCCGTCCTTTGGGCACCGGCGACACGGCCGTCGAGTCTAGCCTTCTGTTTTCTGACGCGCAGGTTTGTTCAGCCGCGGAATTCGTTCACGCTTTGGCTCGTGTGATGCTTTCCGGGACCGTGCACGAAGAACTGGAGATTAGGTGCTTTCGCCAGGGAGTTTACGCGTACATTCAACGCTCTGTGGCTTGGTTCGCCAGAGCCGCGGGGCCGTTTAGGTCCCGTAACGTGACCGTGTTTACACCAGAAGCCGAGCGTGACACCAAGCCGTGGACGCATACCCTCCCCGCGGCGGTGGATGTTTTGAAGTCCAGCAGAAGCAGTTACATCGTATCTTGTACGTCTCAGTGCGCCGAGAGATCGGACGTGAAAGCGATGCTCGCTAACGGTGTGGCAACCGAGAGGGTGAACAGCTTCGGTAACCTAGTGTTGCACGCGGATCGCAAAAGCGTACAGCTCTCACGGCAACAGAGAGAAGCCGGACTGCATGTAGCTGTCGAGACTCTCTACTGTGACAACGCATCGCACGGCGCCGAAACCGGCGACGACTTGGACCGAGTGTACATTTACTGCGATCGTTCACTGAAGCGTTTTTGTGAATTCCACAATGTGCCTAAGGGGATACGGGGACCTGAACTGTGGGCCAGACCTATACCCTGGTCTAAGACCAACCCGTCGGCTTTTTGTTTCAAAGTATCTCAGTTGAAATACAGATGGGAGTCTGGGCTCGATGAGCCCACGCAGGTTCCCGTTCGCGACGCCGGCGCTGTCCATTCTCAGTACGAGACGCAAATACACAGGTGGCAACGGTGCGCCTCGGACGGCATGCTCGTCCCCAAAAAAGCTAGGTTTTGGTATTCGGTAGATCACAAAAGATCTTTCGCGAGAACGACTGAGCGCTCTTCGGTCAGCGAAGGCGAATCGTGTGAAAGCGAGGACTCCGACGGTCGCCCTCGGGCAGACCCGAGGCCCGAGGACTCGGATTCGGTGACGTTGGGCTGCGAGTGGTACGACGAGGCTGCAGCTGGTGTGCTGGTACTCAACTCTCACATTGCCATCGAGTTTACATACGCTACCCCTGCCACCGAGGGACACGTGTTCTTCGACCCCGTCCACAACAAGGATTACGCGGGAGTAGTGCAGTTGCAGGAGGACGGGAAGTTGATCAAGTTCTACAAGCCGTACAACTACAGATCTCTCACCTGCGACTTGTACACCGTTCTGATGTACGGATGCGGGCTAACGCCGGTGTTTGCGAAGGAGAGTGGGATCGCGCACTCGGATGCCGCGGCTGACAATGTGCTGAATCTAGCCCTGTGCGCCGTGGCGGTATCCCATCACATAACACCAATGGCCCGCACCCCGTGCAGAACCGTCGCAGTTGTTACGCCGGGAGGTCGCGAGCAAGCCCTAGCAATCGCCAGAGACATTAACCGTGTCGTCGTGGTGACAACGCCTCGTATTAAGCAAAGGGGAATAATTGCGGCGTACTCCTTCAAGCGGCTACCCGAAACGCTAGAGACTGAATTCAGAAACGTGGCTCTCCCTAGTAGGGCTATAACGGCAAGGTTCAGCAACTGTCCGTGCCCCACGGATTTCCTATGCCGTGTCGGCGTGTCTCTGTACAGCAAACTGATGCAACATTGGCCGCATCTCGCCAAACGAGGTGACGTGAAACACCCTACGAGTTCGCGAGACCCGAGATGGATGGGCCTGAGTTTGTGTCTCGCCGAGTGGGAGAGGAAACTGTCGATAGCGGACAAGTTGGCTCCGGGGGCGATAGAGTGTGCGCTTCGAACGCTCCGTCGACCACGCTAGAGCTTTACGACATGGCCTGTCGAGGCAGAATAACGGGAACGATCGACCCCAGGCTGATAGATTTCACCTCGTCCTACAGCGAACCCAAGTCCTCCGCGCGTACTCCGGAGCAACCGACGGATAAACAAGTCGGCGAGTACACGCTGTGGCTTACGATCCAAGCGCTAGAGAGATCTCACTTCATGCTGTCGAATCAAGCTCAACCGATCACGTTGTCGGCGGCCGTGGACGTCTACAGAGCTTTACTGCGGGACTTTGTGACTTGCTCTATAGAGGAGACCGTGGCAACGCTGGACCTGTTACAGGGCTTTTTCATAATAATGCTACGGTATCCGTTCATGCCAGAACTGTCGGTGGACACCAAAGAGTGCCCCGAGTGCTATTTTGAAACCGAGATCACGATGGACTCGTGGGAGCAAGTCAGGAGGCAGATTTCCTGTTGTCACTTCACGCTCAGACACGAACACATACCTTACGCGCGGGACGAGGCGCGACAAGCGAACGTGAATTTTCACATCGACGGAAACGGCGAAATGTGCCGCCTGGGACCTCGTAGAACCATGTTCATAAATCAGGGAGCCGACGAGGGCGAGCGCGTCGCGAACCCGGGCAAGTTCGTCGAGCAGATAGCGATGCTTAAGAGACGAGACGAAACGATTAAACAGAAGACGATGGGCAAAGAAATATTCCATCAGCTTTGCTTGCACACTCGAACTCTCCGGGAACTCGAGACGCCTCGGTATCTGAGCGCCTATCCCATCGCGTCGCTGTACAGGTTTTACGGCTCGCTGAACAGAAGCAGACAGAGAGCGCAGCTGCTCTCGGACCACTACGCACTGACACCCGTGGACAGGACCGCGGTGTCCGTGAAAACGGAGGACCTCCGCATGAATCTAAAGTCCATCTCGACGACCGGCAACAACGACAAGCTACTGTCGTACGTGTGCATGGCGATGATAGGACCCCTGCGTAGATACAACCCCAGGTACGGATGCGTGGCCGACAGAGTCGTGCTATTCAAACACCTGACGGCGTCCGGCTTTCCCGTGGAAAGCGCCTCGATGCTGGTGAAGAACGTGCTATCGGTGAAGCGCTCGCTCATGGTCGAGTCGACCCTGGACGCGGCCCTGGAGTTGCAATTGCGAAAAACGCTAAATCCTACAAACTATAACAGAAAGGTGTCGGCTCTAATCTGGTTATTCTCGCACATCGCGGCGTATTGCACGCTTCGTCAGCTGGACCATGGACACGTGCGCATGGGGGACTCGCCCGACGAGATGGACGCCGACGGAATCTACGTGTTCGACCAAGACCACGTCGGGATTAGAGTGTCCGGCGGAACGCCGGCCGCAGCAGCAGGCGATCGACGCTCAGTGCCCTGGGCCTCGGCCTACATGCCCTTCTCACGCATTCTGGAACTGCTTGCGTTGCGGGATTGCGCTAAAGAAAGACTTTGTTGACAAGATATCGATGTCAGAACCCGAACATTGTTACGATACACTCGTTCAATGCGGCTACATGCCTCTGACCGTTTTGGTGAACATGAGATGGAAACGAGACGTGTTGGAGAAACACAACGCGGCGCTGGCGGAAGACCACGCCGTTCACATCGAAGACCTTAGGCGCGAGTACGAAGAATCGAGACAGTCGAGACGGAGGCGCAAACCTTCGACCGAGCGAATGAAAAACACCGTGAAGTGGAAAAGGCCGGTGTCGGCTGCCAAAACGCCTAGAAGACGGCCAAAGAAGAGGACGGGCCGATGCGGCCCGTGAGCCCCACGGATTTTGCCGTTGTGCATACCACCCCAATATGTATACATACTGTGTGCATGTCTAAGGGTGGAATTGTTGTTTGTTGTACTGTATAACATGTATATGAACATGTATATGAATCTAATGGTGATGACAATAAAGACAACAAAGAAAGTAAAAGACACCAGTCTGTGTTCATGACACGATGCTTTATTTTTTTTGCTCACTCGCTCACACATCGGGTAAACATCATAACGTAACATGACATTACATAACATACGGCGTGAACTCTAACACGGCGTGTGTAGGTCGAGCATCCGACGCGTAACTGTCACTTTCTGTCCAACTCGCTCGCCCTCGTCCTCGTAGTATCCTCCGTAACACGGGCCTTTTCGTTTTCTCGACGAGAGCCTTTTGGTTTGCCGCTCGGTAGCACGGTCGGAGACGGATCCTTTCTCCGCGGTCTCCTCCGTGTGCTGTGAGCGTGGGTCGTTGCATTGTCCGCCATCTGCGAGGTCTCTGTCGTCCATCTCTTGCTGTAATACTGCGTTTGAAATGTACGTATCCAAGATCGCGCTGACCGCGGTAGGTAGCCTCTTTCGCTTGTCCGGGTTCGTCAGATGCACTCTCTTGGCGAACGCCGCGTCGTTGGCGTGACGATGCACGTGCGTGGATAAAGTGGACCACTGATTGTGCTTAGTTGTAGTTTTGTCAAAGAACATGATCACCAGATTTCTGTTGTCGAACATAGTACCCAATACACGATGCTTTAAATACGGGAAAAGGCAGAGGGAGACCATGGCCACCATCGTGTAGAACCCGGTGCGACTTGCGTGCTTGTCATTGTATTTGCCGGCCAGTTTTCTCATGAACCGGTTGATTTTACCTTCTTTGCAATCGAAGAGAGTCGACACGGCCACGGCGTTGCCGAACGCCGCGTCGCGAATTACGCTCAGATGTTCCCTCGAGCACCTCAGCGGAAAGGCAGACCTAAATGCTACCTCTTTGGCAAGGGACAGGGTAATGGCCATCCAGGGCGAGCACAACACTCCGATAGAGGTGCTGGTTGACCCTCTATCGTAATGTACATGGCGGTACTCGTCGGAAAACTCCCGGGTCAATAGCGTGGCGAAAAGCGCCACCGTCACCGGCAACGAAGCCGTCAAAATCATCTGGTTCAGGTCCGTGTTACGAGGCGGCGCTGTGTTCTGTCCGGACGTGTACTCCAGGCCTCCGTATCCCAATTCCAGGCTGAGGTCCCTGGACGGCATGTGGTACGAGGCTCTGAATTCCACTTGCGGTTTGCGGAACACCAGCAGTTGTTCGACGGGGCACTCTGGCGGAGGCAACCTCTTACGTTTCGTCCAGTCCACCATGTCGCGCACCAAGGTACACCCCGGGCCGGAGCACACGTGTCTACTACAGTGATCGTGACACACGTGTCCTAGGGCCTCGCTGCTGCTGAACGTGCATGCGTTTTCGACGCAATAGCTCACCCACTGGGGATCGTCTATTAACCCCATAGGTAGGAGATTCGCACCCGGATCCCTCGATCCCATCGCCGTCTTCTGTGTGTCTGCCCTTCTTTTTCCTGTCCTTTTTTTTCCTCCTGTCTTGTGTCACGATTCCTCTGTGACCGTTGCATGCACGTTCGCCGCGATTGCGATGACGCGCAGTTGGTTCTGATCGCACTTTGTCCGTGTGTTTTTGTGCTTTCGTTACAGGCGAGTAGGGGCCAGAGCGCCGATCTGATCTTGGTAGACGAGGTGGGATTCGTCAGCTCCAAAGTGCTACTAGCCGTTCTCCCCAATATAGCGTTCAGGGGACGTAAACAAGTGCACATCACCAGTCACGTCAACAACACCCCTTGGTTGAATAAAGTAGCAGACATCCGAGGGGACGACGGGGAACCCGCCTATCACGTTGTATCGCAGAGCTTCAAATGTAAACACCACGCCAGGGACCCGGACTCCACCTGCGTTTGCATGGGAATCTACTGTCCACAGCACATTTCCGTAGACAGCCATCTGAAGCAACTGATGAACATAATTGTGCCTAGGGGCTTCGAGAGCGAGGTGACGGGTAGCAGCAGCACGTCCTCTTCGGACACCAAGAGCGACACGACTACTCCGTTCGAGGCTTGTATCATAAACAAGTTCCTATCCAGCAACTGCGTGGAGTTGGAACGCATGGTCCAGAGTAGCGTGGCCAGGGCCTACATATGCATGGACCCCACGTTCGGCGGAGGCTCCAAGTCCTGCGCCGGAGTGTGCTGCGCCGTGGAGCTAAGCGGCGGACAATTGGCGGTGAGTGCGGTCGTCTGCTGACAAGCCCGACACGAGCAGTTCGTCGAACACGTAGTCGTAATCCACCTTAGCCCGTTGTTGTTGTCGTCGTCGCGAGTCTCCCTGTGTGTCGCCCTGAGGCAAGTCGTCCGCGTGGAGGTCTAGCAGTGTACAAATGTAAGCGGTCACCCTGGCCTCCGATTGTAACGTCAGCGAGGTTTCGGTATCCGCAGTAGAGCACGACACCATGTCCATCACCTGAGCCCACGTTCCGCACGTACACTCTAAACCTGCCAATCTCATCATCCACCCCGTGATGGCGGTGGAAATGATTACGTGCAGATCGCGTCGCCCCCGCTCTCCCTGACTTTGTAACACAGCCATGTATCTCAGAGCACCGCCGCGGATGCCTTCTACGGACGCGAAAGACGCCAATGTCATATTGTCGTAACTGAGAAAATTACATTGGGCTATGCAAACGTGCACGAACCGCTTAGGCACTCTGTTGCCCAACGCCAGGGTTATAACGTCCGACAGCGTACAAGGCACGGTGGGCCTGACGAGCTCCGCGGCGTGACGGTGCTGCGCCTTGTACGTAGACGCCAATTTGTCGATCACTAGGATCCTGGCAGGGGAGTACGAGACCAGTTGAGCATACATGGTCTTAAGTTGTCCCAAGTCCATGTTAGAGTAGAACGTCATGTTGCGGCGGTAGGCGGTGAACACGATCATGAATTCGTAGTGCGATATCACATAGTCCCACGGAGCAGCGAGCAACTGGCGGATGTCTCTTCTGCACATCTCACACGTATCGCAAAACATTGTGTGTCCGCAATCTACTCAGACCGACAATGATGTGTGTGTCGATGTCCTTTTCTTTTTTTTTCTTTGCCCTTACAGGTGGTGGGCTTAGAGGAGTTGGAAATAGCGGACCTGGATCAAGTGACTCGCGTGTACTCGGCTCTGCTGTGCGCTCACGTCAGGCTATTGAAGGTGCTCATGCCCAGAGTCATGTGGAAGGAAGTTCCTGTGGTTATAGTATTCGAACAAAACACGTACGTCAACGCACTCGTGGACGTGAAGAACCTGATGGAACAATCGCTGTTGGGTTCGGGGTCTTTGATCAAATTCTACAGCAAATGGTCTCACGTCAACAACAAATACATGCTCGGGAAACACGTCAGCGCCAAGACCAAACTCGACATGGTGCTCAGCGCGGTCTCCGGCATATGCAAGGGTGCGCTTTGTTACTGCGACACCGTGATGTCTCTAGGCTGGGCCGTGCTTTCCGAGGCCACGAAGAAGACCAACGCTGTAGAAATGACTATGGGCTACACCAAGGGTGCCGGTTCCAGCAACCGAATGGGTTCGACTATGAACGTGGGCATGTACAAGCGATCTCGCAGGGGTGGCAATCTCCCCACAGCTATCACCTCGAGCGTGCTGGAGTCGCACGATGTGATATCGTTACCGGATCACAGGTTGACGGACAAAATGCACGCGGAGCAGGGCAAGTTGCTACTGGGTAAACTGAGAGAGGAAATGTCCATGGTCACCATAACAAAATCACAGAAGGGCTTGGATGTCGTGAGCACGGGCGGCAAAAGGTCCGTGGACGGTCAGTACACCAGAGACGACATGATTTCAGCTTTCCTTTTGTTGTGTCACACCAGAGAAGAGTTACAACAAGGGGGCGAAATGGTCCGTGTGCAGGGCGAAGTGTATTACAGGTGAACGATAGACTGTGTGAACCTTTTGTTGTTGTAGAGTATAGGAACCACACTGCCTAATTCATATGTCACATCGAAATAAAACGCTCGTTGAGCACATCGGTCGGTCTTGTTGTGTGGTTTGTTTTTTTTGTTTGTTTTTTTTTTTTTTTTTTGCTTGTGTGTCTGACTGTAGGTCGGGGATCCGAACTACCCCAACCCCGAACTACCTAGGTCGGGGTTGGGGAGGGGAGGGGGATTATTAAGACTCATATATTCCGAACGGCAAAGACAGGAGCCACAAGTATCACACGTTAACAATAACCTCGGTGAATCGACAGGGAACGATATGGCAACGTTACGCCTTTCGTGTTTTTGCCGTGTTGCGATGTTACTGTGCGCCTTGTCCCTAGCTACGGCTCTCATTACAACAGGTATGTAGTCACTTGCAATGTTTAAGTGCAATGGCCTGTATTGCACACTCTTGCCTTTGCTTTGCTTGAACGCTGTCCATTGCACGCCAAAAGTAAGGTTGTCACCTTTCGATCGTACCCCGCTGTGTGACTACTCAAATGTTTTTTCTTGCCATCAGATCCCAAACACGTAAGCGCGACGAGCGGACAAGATGTCGCTCTTCACTGTGAGGGTCTGAGGCGTACCAACGGCAACCTGATCGCATTGTGGACAAAGGAAGGACACGCCGATGACAGTTACGTGTTTCACGTTTGGAATAAGCGTTTAAGGGAGACCAATCAACACGCAGACTTCCACGGCAGAGTGCGGCTGATGGACCCATCCATGAACAACGGAAACGTTTCTGTGATTGTAAGGAACGTCAGTGTGGCTGACACAGGGTTGTACTCGTGTATGGTTCTGACAGGTGAACTCAGAGACCCCACAAAGCTTGAATGCCTTATCGTCCTCACAGTCACAGAACACGGCGAGTCCACAATGGACGAAGAGCTCACGATCTCAACAGAGATCCCGCTCCATTTCGACCCCACGACCGAAGGACACGGCGAGTCCACAATGCACGGAGAACGCACAGAGATCCCGCGTCATGTCATGCCCACAACAGCAGCACACGGCGTGTCCGCAATGCACGGAGAGCTCACGGTCTCAACAGAGATCCCGCGCAATTTCGACCCCACGACCGAAGGACACGGCGAGTCCACAATGAATGGGGAGCTCACGGTCTCAACAGAGATCCCGCGTCATGTCATGCCCACAACAGCAGCACACGGCATGCCCGCAATGCACGGAGAGCTCACGGTCTCAACAGAGATCCCGCGCAATTTCGACCCCACGACCGAAGGACACGGCGAGTCCACAATGAACGGGGAGCTCACAGAGATCCCGCGTCATGTCATTCCCACAACCGCAGGACACAGCGAGTCCGCAATGCACGGAGATGGTGCATATTCGTGTTCTACGCTATCCACACGAGGCTCCGTTGTGATAGCCTCCCTGAGCATGTTGGCGTTCATCCTGGCGGTCTAATGTTTTTGCAAATGTAACATAATATAGGCTTGCTACAGGAGCAGCTTGCTTGAAAGTATGGCAATTGTGTTATCACCAACCGCAGGACACAGCGAGTCCGCAATGCTTTCCTTGTGTCACACCAGAGAAGAGTTACAACAAGGGGGCGAAATGGTCCGTGTGCAGGGCGAAGTGTATTACAGGTGAACGATAGACTGTGTGAACCTTTTGTTGTTGTAGAGTATAGGAACCACACTGGCTAATTCATATGTCACATCGAAATAAAACGCTCGTTGAGCACATCGGTCGGTCTTGTTGTGTGGTTTTTTTTTGTTTTGTTTTTTTGCTTGTGTGTCTGACTGTAGGTCGGGGATCCGACTCACCTAGGTCGGGGATCCGAACTACCTAGGTCGGGGTTGGGGAGGGGAGGGGGAGTATTTAGACTCATATAGTCCGAACGGCACAGACAGTAATAGGAGCCACAAGTATCACACGTTAACAATAACCTCGGTGAATCGACAGCGAACGATATGGCAACGTTACGCCTTTCGTGCTTTTGGATGTTGCTGTGCGCCTTGTCCCTAGCTACGGCTCTCAACACAACAGGTATGTAGTCACTTGCAACGTTTAATGGCCTGCATTGCACACTCTTGCCTTTGCTTTACGTGAACACTGTCCATTGCACGCCCAAAGTAACACCTTTCGATCGTACCCCGCTGTGTGACTACTCGAATGTTTTTTTTTTTCTTGCCATCAGATCCCAAACACGTAAGCGCGACGAGCGGACAAGATGTCGCTCTTCACTGTGAGAGTCTGAGGCGTACCAACGACAACCTGATCGCATTGTGGACGAAGGAAGGATACACCGATGACAGATACGTGTTTCACGTTTGGAATAAGCGTTTAAATGAGACCAAGCAACACGCAAAGGAGACCAAGCAACACGCAGACTTCCACGGCAGAGTGCGGCTGATGGACCCATCCATGAACAACGGAAACGTTTCTGTGATTGTAAGGAACGTCAGTGTGGCTGACACAGGGTTGTACTCGTGTACGGTTCGGACAGGTGAATCCAGAGACCCCACAGAGCTTGAATGCCTTATCGTCCTCACAGTCACAGAACACGGCGAGTCCACAATGGACGAAGAGCTCACGGTCTCAACAGAGATCCCATGGTATTTCGACACCACGACCGCAGCACACGGCGAGACCACAATGCACGGAGATGGTGCATATTCGCGTTCTACGCTATCCACACGAGGCTCCGTTGTGATAGCCTCCCTGAGCATGTTGGCGTTCATCCTGGCGGTCTAATGTTTTTGCAAATGTAACATAATATAGGCTTGCTACAGGAGCAGCTTGCTTGAAAGTATGACAATTGTGTTATCACCATTCATTCTGTATCATGTGTTTAACGCATACTATTTGGAAATAAACAGTATTATGTGTTTTTTGTGCTCCCACGATCACTGTGTTCTGTGTCAGTCGGTCGACGACTTACCCCCTTATTCTCACAAACACACTGGGGGGAGGGGGGGTCCATAGCTACATTACCCGGCCGACCTGGCTACATTACTCGGCCGACCTGGCTACATTACCCGGCCGACCCGGAGTATAAGACAATCCACCCAAGAAACAAAGTCTCATCCAACACAGCTTCTCGAGTTACACCTCGTACACAAGCTATGGCTGTGCACCATTACCTGACCATCTGGAACCTTGGACATTTGTGCGATCGGTTTAAAAACACGTCTTTCGCGACCTTCTTGGGCATGACGCGTCACCACGCTCTGCATCAATACGGTGAAGAATTTGCCGATCGCCATCAAAGATTGTGTAACCAACTTAGAAGCGTGTTGTATTCAAAACGACTTATGGATACAACGCACGAGAACTCTTTGCAAGCGTGGAACAAAGTCCAGGGCCGGACGACTGAGGCTACCTGCATTGAGACTACGTCTGCACTGGCTCAAGAGACAGGGGGCTATCCCACAGAAGGGGTCGTTTCACCCATGGCGCAGCTTGCCGTGTCGCCAGTGCCACCCAGAGCTCCGGTTAAAAGTCGTCTCGGGCTGAGACGTCGAGACCGGTCCGATTTGAAGCGTGCGGGCGGCAAGGACCGTATTCGCAGAAACCTGTCGTACGAGTTTGAAGCTGTGAATATGTACTATACGCCACGCAGGAATAAGCAGTACACCTCGAAGGGGACTCGGGTTCCTGTCAAAGCCAGACTGGGAGCCCCAGTGAAACTTCGTGAACCAAGTATGTCTCACCGATGTGTGAGACGAAGACTTGAGTTGAGAAGAAGACTGGACTTTACTTGTACAATGCAAGACAACTAATGTATAAAGATATTGTAACAAGTGCATATGACAGTTATTTGACTGACAACAAATGTACGACGATATTGTACCAACTGCGGCACGTAATAAAATTTTTTTATTGTCAACATTTAAACAGCAGTGCGATTCTGTTTGTTAGTGTTCGAGTAAACATTGGGTCAAATGATTCACACATACACAAAGAAAAGATTTTATACATTTTATTCAGCAATACCATCAAAAATAGTGACTGTTAAACAGAGACGCGTAGATACATGCAGCAGGTACAAATGGGAGGCATCGAGATACCAAACGCAGCCTCAACGCACGACCCAGAGACAAGCACAGTAGTATTATTATGAATCACAGCATCTCCAAATAGGACGCTTGCAGTCCCTTGCAGGCCGTGTAACAGTGTCTACAGTCACTTCTCTGCGCTGGCTGTGTCGATCCGCTAGTAAAACAGTGGTCTGTTGTTGGGCGATCCTGCACTGTGCTTGTAGAAACAGTCCGGCCCAAACACACAGTTGCCTTTGAGAAAATATTTGCATGTTATTTTGGACAGAATACTCGTCTTGTAGAGGCTGATGATCTCGTTCTTTTCGTCCTGATCTGTCACCCAGCATTTAGACGGTATGAAGTAAAAGGACACAGTCCGACATTCAGGGCATCCCTTCGCCGCGTTGTATGACACAACATCTGTCTTTCTTCTCCAGGTTCGTATACAGTGCAGGCAGAAGCAATGTTGGCAGTTTGGTAAGATGGCAAAGACGCGCTCCGAGGGATTCTGTTTGGTAAGTATGACGTCCATGCACACACCACATGTTCTGGCCAGGCTTTCGTGTACGTGGTGCTCAGACTTGACATACATTCCTTCACTGAAACGACCAACCTCGACCTTATTTCCTTGCAAAGCCATAGTTGTTTGACATTAGAGCTGCTTCTGTATATGTGTGTGTGTGTGTGTGTGTGTGTTTGTATTTATACTGTTCTCTCTGTGTGTGTGTGTGCGTGTGTGTGCGTGAGGTAGAGAGAGCTCTAATCGTCATCGCTCTCCGCGGCGGACCGATAAGCTCCTCCGGAGCGACGCTGCACGTGGGGTCGTTTCCCAACAATAGCACAGGGCTTCTTTGGTGGGATCTCAGGGTTGACCTTGTGCGTCGAGGTGAGTTGTCTGTTACGTTCGGCTGCTGTTTGTTCGTGTGCTAGAGTATGCCGAAGTGGGACGTCGCCGGGGTTATAGAGTTGCTGGTGTCGATGATGTTGTTGCGGTGTAATATCACGGAGCGTCAAGTGTTCCTGAGCATGTGTAGCGGTATACCTCTGTTCGTGTTGATGGGTACTATTCACCTGTGTCATTCCACTAGGTTGAGGCTGTTGCTGCTGGCGCACGCCGGGAACGCTCTGGTGTGCGATCATCATCGGAGGAGCGGAGGGGAAATTCGTGGATGTCACAGATTGCATCCAAGACGTTGGGATGTCCGTAAGATGCAGCGTGTGCTCTTTGTGAACTCTGCCAGCCGAACCGTGCTCCGCTGCGCTGACACAGTAACGGAAAAGGAGATATATGTAATATCTAGCCAGTTTCCTCGCGTCTACTGCAATACACTGAGGGATATCCGGAGGGTGGGATCCAGCGCTCTTATATTCCATCGCATGCAGGGATTCTAAGTCGGATTTCGGGACGTACAACCCATCTACCTTTGTCCACATGTCCCTTAGAAGCTGTAGGCCCATCTGAAGTGTCCTCACATCCCTGAACGAGGCGGCGTGCAGGTAGCCCGTGGCAGGCGAGCCGCTCATCACCAAACACTCAAACAGGTTGGCTGTCGCTGTACCCGAAAACGTGATCTCTCTGCGAGAGTTCATATTTATTTACCTGTCGAGAGAGAGAAAGGACGGAAGATTAATCTGAATTCGCTGTATTTCAACGTCCGACCCGCAGCTCTGCCAATGGCCGCCCCTGCGCGCTCCGGCAGGGGCAAACGATACTGCGACTTGCTTTTGGATCTGGTCGAAAAATACAGTCCGTTTCACGTGAGGACGTTTCGTTATAATGATCTACAAGGGATACTGTCTGTCGTCTCGGAGACCGGCCGAAGCGGATTCGTGCCAGGTCCCAGTTGCGACACGGTGGCCGAACTGGAAAGATATATACGAGAGGAAGATCGGAGCGATGTGCAGCTGTTAGCCATACAGGAGATAGCCGTACAGGAAGAGGTTAAAATCAGCAAGCAAACAAAATACCTCCTGGTGTACATAATAAATGCGATATCCAGTAAGTACAACTCTGTGGTGGTGTTTCTCATGACTAACCCTAAGATTACGGCCCCGTACTCTAAGAATGTCAGCGACCTACTGGACAATACAAACCGGCTGATCAAAACAAACACCAGACGCACTTCGTTCCTACCCACGTTCACCGCGCAACCATACCAACAGATACATCCGAGGATCCAGGGCGATCACCCGATACTCCACGTGCATCGACCACAAAGCTACAGTTCACCCGCGAAAGAAAGAAAGCGCTCCAGCTCGCTAGACAGTTTCCATAGAGAGTACGTCGACGTTGCTGACTGTGAAGCTACTACGGTAAACCCTTGGTCCGTGTACAGCGGACTACCCAGTAACCTGCAGTGTTCCATTGACATTCAGCAGTCAATGCAAGATCCCAGTATGCTGTTGGGCCGAGGCGGGTTCGGCATCATCGTGGAAACCTCCAACGTGCAAGTTGCAAAAGTTAACATGTTCCCAGAAATGGCAGACTGGAGCCTGCCGTTTATAGAGGATCAGTTTTACCGATACGCGCACATCGCCACTCAAGTGGAAGAAATCGCCATAGGCGTTTCGATGAAGCACCCAAACATACTACGTACCTTTGGAGGATATTGGTGCGACATACCGCAGTATCCGTTAGGCGGCAGGGCCGTGATCGTGATGGAGAGAGCCCTATTCTCCTTACAGGAATTCATGGCCAGGATGAACAACCTGCAGAGGCCCGAATCGAGCACCTCCACCGACAGCGCCGTGCACCTGGCGCTGATACCCATTGTGGAATTGGATACATTGAGAGGACTGGAGTACCTACACGCGAGACATGTTCAACACCGAGACCTGACGTACAGAAATATCCTCGTGTGCCATCAACCCAATAGAAAACCGGTGGAGCTGTCGTTTAAGATCAGCGACTTCGGCACAGCCTGCAACTACTCGACTCCAGACCAGCAACGGGGCAATCGAGTGCACACGGCCCCCGAAGTGCTTTGGTGCCTAAATTCCACCACGGCCAGCGATGTGTTCAGCTGGTATTGTGTCATGTGGGAACTGTACACGGGATCCCCGTTGATAGAATACAGGCGTGCTCAGACGCCGTCCGAATTCTGTAAGAAGACCTACGGGGATAGCCTCTCTAAACTCGTCGGCGTGTACACGCCTTCAGACCCCACGACTGCATTTCAAAGCAACTACATGAAAGCGTACGACGGCGCGACGCTGTACGGCAAGTACGGACACTCTAGGCCCACCACCGCAACCATTGGGCGTACGCTGGGTGAAATGGGCCGCAATATTCGAGACAAAGCTTTCGTTAACATGGGCGTGCTTTGCATCACCTTGTTTCCCCAAGAACGTAGCACGCCCGGCGAGTTGTTGAAATTGAACCGTTACACGTATTTGAACGATGACGTATCACACGCCACCTCGCCGGTTCACGTAATCCCCAGTAATATGCAGGTCGGCCAGTACAGAGCGACGGATGCCATCGTAGCAAACGACTGTGTCCCCGACCAGTTCCGCATACTAGTGCAAGAAAAGAAGCTTGGGGTGTATACACACACGAGCAAAAGGTACTACGGCATAGACTTGATACGCTTATCGCCGGATTTACAACCCAGTCCGTGGTATAGAGAAAAAGAAACAGCGCTGTCCGATTGCGTCAGAAAGGCATGCTCCGAAAAGCGTAGAGCTGGCGAATCGCTGGAAAGTACTCTGGAGACGCTCTGTGCTGCAGATGCCGACCGCGTAGGGGCGTTTCGTCCGTGTGCAAAACGAACACAGGCCGCCGCGCAGCCGGGTGCGGTGCCCGGCTTTCACAATGTCACGGCGGACGCTGCCCTTAGCGGCCAACAGCCGAGCGATGAAACGGGGGGGCGAGCGCCTACGGGTGTCGTTGCCGCGGAGGACGCGCTTACCCGGGCACCCTCGGTCCCACAGGTGCCAGCTGCGTACAATGTAGCCGCTGCGGGAAACCGTCAGTCGACTAGGCCGTCTCTCAGTCAACCCAGTCGCGTCAAATGCCTTGTTCGTACTAAGCAGACCAAAGGCGAGTCCGACGTCACCATGGTCATTGTCACGAACCCCACGGAGGACGACGTTGCGTGTTTCCAACGCGACGTCGTGGAAAGAGCATGTCGGCTGACAAAAGAACATCCCTCATTGTTTGCCGGACCTAGGGAATCTGTGTACAAGCAAGCTAAGGCTCATGGGCTATACGTGTTTCAATACGGTCAGTTCTTTAGATCCACCAAGATGATCAACTGGGTGTTGCAACAGGGAGAATCCTTTTATCCGTGCTTGATGCAAGTTCTCTTGACATTGAAAGCTGCCGCCGAGAACAACGTGCTACCTACGAACATGGCAACCGAGCACCTACTACTCGGCCGAGGGGCTGTGATGATCGACATAGTGGGTTATCTGAGCGCTCACTTTCCCCAGCCGGACCATCAACAGTTGCTAGGTGCCCACAGCCCGAGAATTACATCTGTGTGTTTGGAACTACTTAGTAAGCACGAGCCGGGATCTCCCGCTGTGCCATTTCTAGAGAAATGTCAGTCTTCTTTTTCAAATAGCCAAGACATAGAGCGTTTGGTCACAGAGTTGAGCCAGCGGAATGTTGCCAGCGCTATCACAAGAGTTCAGCCCGTTGTGTCATCGCTAGCGCGCACGCACTTTACGTTCAGAGAATATTTGTCCGACGTACCAAATTGGGTAGGCTCGAGGGTCGGCGAGGCCAACTTGAATAAATGTACAGCTAAGGTTCTGGTGTGCGGAAACCCGACCCGTCTTCCGTTCACGAGGTTTTCTAAGACCGCGTGCCGCCCGGACTCGGCCCCCGGCGCGGCTGATGCGACACTTCACCACAGCGGACTCGTCAAAGACCTTGTGCGAAACATTGTCTTGAGAGTAAAGGCTAAGGCGCTATGGGATAACGCGCTCGCAGTTACCACTCTGGACTGCACTCAGGGTCTTACTAAGATCACACTAAGACCTAGTGCACTTTCAGGAGTGCCAAGCTTGGACGAGCTGAGGCGAGATATGTTTGAGTCCCTCGATCTACTATGCCTGTACACTCACGACAGGGCAGCGCTATTGGATTGGGCTCCCGTTATGAAAATCACAAAACATGTCACGTTGACTCCCCTGTCAAACTTCAGCTCGTATCACTTCAAGATAATTATACTACTAGTGCATATTGATGCAAAGGAGACTACCAAAGGAGCAATCAAGACACTGGACGAACTGTTTAGGGGTGTGCCACTTTACTGCACGACGGACTATTGAGCATTGTCTGCCGCGCGCAGCACGCAAGGATAAACAACATGAGAGGGCTGATCAACGTTGGGTCTCACTGCGCCGTAAACAGTGTATTGCAGTGTCTGTATGTCACAGATGACTTTAGGATCACGTTGACCAGATCTGATGACGACGATGATGATGTTGTTGTTGTCGATGATGTCGACGACGCCGACTGCGATAGAGCCAGCTACAGCACCGTGACGAGCGAACTGACGAGTGTCTTACGGGACATGGACCGTAACACTCCGGGAATGCCGCCGTGCGATCCGAATTCACTTGTGGACGCGCTAATTCGATACAGTGGCATGACATACGAGGTTCAACAAGATGCCGATTCGGTGTTTAAGTGCGTGCTAAACGCACTGGCGGACGACGGCGACCCTCGATGCAAACAAGCATCTGACCTGTGGACTATACGGAAACGACAATCGGCAAAGTGTTCAACGTGTAACGCGGAATGCGTCTCGCACCATGCGGCGAACAACGTGATTGTATATATTGGGGAAAACGAGCCAAGTAAGCTACAGGACTACATGGACGACTACTCTGAGTCCTTTAGAGTGTCCGACTACCACTGTGGCACCTGTCAAGAGGAGACGGAGCTGAACGTCAATACGGATATCACAGAGCTACCCGCGGTCCTGTGTTTCACCCTTGCCAGAGGGCAGCGGTGTGTGCAACGCGGAGAGCTTATGGTCAACGCCAGTGCGATCGACGTACCAGAAGAACTAGACTGTAGCAGGATGTCTGCAACTTCACAGCCTACAAAGTACGAACTGTACGGTATGATAACTCACACAGGCCCCTATGAGTTCGGTCATTACGCAGCCTTTGTGAAAAAGATGTCCAAGTGGTATTTTGTTGACGGCGATGTTGTGAAACAGTGCCCTGTATTACCCTTATCGTACTACAACCTGCCTGCTCATTTGTATATGTTAATGTACAGAAGAATCTAAGTGCACCCCAGCGGGTTGTTGGTTTGTGATTGTACAGTCTGTATGTGTTCACTTTGAGATGTATGTCTGTCATGTATATTATTGAATGTGTTATACGGATGCAAAATAAACATGCGATAAAACAAGACAGCGTGTGTAATGTTTATTTGCAACTACAGTCAACAGGCGAAATCCAAACGTATTTATTTTGTATCCACCACAGTTAGGTCAGTCACATGAAAACTCTTACTGTCGGCCCAGTGTTACACATTGGACAAACCCTGGTAGAACAACCGCAGGTTGCATGGCCACATATCATTATGTACACCCTAGGCTTATTGCACTCTACGCAGACAATGTCCGGCTGGACACTGCTCGTGTCCACCGCACGACAAAAAGTCCATTCCGCTTTGCACAGAAAACACGAGCGCTTCTTCGTCACCCTGACGCCCTGGTCGATGCATGCCGAGCAGCACATGTGTCCGCAGCTCAACATGCACATTGGCTTCCTTTCGTAACAGCAACAACACGCCGGCAGATCAGCCCCGCGAGATCCTGCAGCCGCATCCGAGTCCGAGCGTTCTCCAGCGTCTGCGCCAATTACACCCGGCGGACCACCAGGCCCGTTCGCTTGCAAGCGACCTGGATTCTGGGTAACAAATGTCAACCGGCGTTCATGTTCAAGGTCCGGCGAGGCGAAGCCCTCCCATGGTGATCGATGATGCGGCTCCCGGACTACAGGTTGCATTCGGCCCACACCCACGCTGGGAGCTCCCCTGCATCGAGCCATCTCTTCTGCGGTCAAGGCGTCAGTGTACTTAGGTTGTGTTTTCATAGAGTCCCACAACCACGGTACATGCGCCTCCTCGTACCTTACAATACGTGCACCGAATGTAATCGCGGAGTCACTTAAGAGTTCTCCACGGCTGACAAAATAGGGCCAGTTATTGTCAGATACGTCCTGGGCGAAGGCGCTTGCAAGTGATGTCGTTGCGATCGGCTCGTTCGGGGCGTGAGATGTTATCCAGCCTTCAAAACGTGCCTTTAGTCGCAACGAGTATTGCTCGAATTTATCTGCAGGGATCACCGCATGTATCAGAGTTAAAGTCGTTTCAATGATCCTACGATCCAGGGTACGCAGACGCCATTTGCTCACGCGATAACGTCGCACGTATGAACTAACAGGAGGCGCTTGTCTCACATCAGGCCTCCCTCTGCGGACAACGCCGGCGATTATGTGGATCTCTACAGAAGACATGGCTGTATCTGGGATGCCAGCTTCAGCGATACCTTTACCGGCAATGTCAAACACCCCAAAGCAAGCGTTTGTGTGGCCTCTCAGGTTGTGTCGTATAAACCACGGGACAGTTGTATTGTAGGTTTGCGGCCCGTGCCGTAGGTCGGCCGGTGCCGTAGGTCGGCCGGTGCCGTAGCCAGGTCGGCGAGCTTGACACCCCGAGGCACAGTTTAAGTGGACTTCACGCATGAGCACAAATACAGCTACACCGTAGGCTTGAGTTTGACAAGATGGAGCCGATTGCTAACATTTCACACCGTACCATCGTGCGGTACAATGAGACAATCAGGCCCCTGCTCAGCCGTACACATAGCTGTGACCGAAACGCAGCATACAACAGCAGTGCCGTGTACGTGCCTGTTATCCATGGGGTGGTGATGTTACTGGGCTTGTTTGCGAACTCGTACATGTTGCTGATACTTCATTCGAAAAATGGAAGGAGGAAGAGGCCTGCTAACATCGATGTGTATTTTACCCAATTGGGGATCTGTGACATATGCACTCTGCTCACTCTGCCTGTGTGGCTTACCCAAAGTGTGTTACACGGCCGCTGGATATTCGGATACGCAATGTGTAAAGTCTTTAAAGGCCTGACCACGGTATGTGCTAACATCGTAGCTACTACAGTACGTTTGACGTGACACCGTGACTTGGACATGTGTAACACTCACTGTGTTTTCTTTTTTTTTTTTACCCACAGCTCTTTTTCCAGTACGGGGTGTGCCTGTTGGTCTTCGTGAACGTCAACAGATATATGAAGATTGTACACAATAGAGGAATGAGCGCGTCCCGCAGAAGCAGAAGCCTAGTGAGTGCTATATGCGGATGCATACCCGCTGTATCTGCTACGGTGGACATGTTTTACTGGCAGACTATTCGGTTATCCCCAACGTCTCCCATAATGTTTTGTTACAACGCCATGCCACCTATGATGAAGGACCTCAGTTTTTGGCTTAGGATGACCGTGTCTTTTCTTTTGCCTACAGTTGCTATCATATACTGTAACAGCATGATTGTACACACTGTAAAGAATCACATACAAAATACCGTGCTGGGCAAGCGCGTAACACGCACATACAGAAGGGCGAAGATATTGCCGATGGTCACTGTTGCATCGTTCGTGTGCTGTTGGACACCGTGGCTCGTCAGTGTGCTGTACTTTCGTTCACATAGACATTGCAACGTAGCTACAGTGTTGAACATTTGCACGGGTGTCGGTCATTTATATTGCCTGTCAAACCCTGTGTTGTATATATTCGTCAAGCGAAGGTCCAACGGTACTCTGCGTGCTATGAGCAAAAGTACCAGTTTCTAGCTACCAGGGAAGCGGTGTAAATGTGTACATGTTCTTTGTGTAAATAAATTCACCGAAAGCTTTATTCTGACTTTTTTCTTGAATCTAATTGCTTTTTGAGGTATGTTGGTCTTCTACACATTCCTGTCCTTCTTCTTTGTCCTGCACCGCACACTAGCTAAAAAGAAACAAACTAGATGTGTATAGTAAGGAAGCAGCGACACTTTATTTCATGGAAAGTATATACAACGACAACAACAAGACACTTTATTTCATGGAAAGTATATACAACAACAACATGTACGTGCACAGACACATTCTAATCACAAGATCTGTGTTTCTTGGACGATCCCCGTTTCGATCCGTGAGATCTCTCCCGTTGCGAAGAGTGGTGCGATGGCGTCTGTTTTCTTTTTTGTGAACGTTTACCCTGTGGTGCAGCATGCGAACATTGCGTTGGGTCACTACAATCCTCTCTCTGTCCACCGTGTGTAAGAGGTGTGTGTCTCCGCAACGCAAGCGCCGTTCTACCGTCGTCTGGGTCCCCACGACAAGGCCCCGAGCGTCGATAATCGCTGACCATTGTGATCATGGTCGCAGCGTAATCTCGTTTCAACATGTCGACCGTAAAAATGTCATCTTTGAAAACGTGATTGAACACATCACACGCATCCTTCCACTCCCAATCTTCTTCCAATTCGAAGAGGTAGTCCCTGTCCACTGTATCGTTCGTCAGAAGCACTTGATCCTGATGATACGTAGTCCTAGTTTTGCAAAACGAACTCATGTTCTTAACCGGTACACCCGCGTAGTCTCCGGAATACACCGTCAACCTCGGTCCGTGGAACGTGTGCCGCGGGCCCACGTTGGCTTCTTTGAGGTGGCTTTCGTTGTAAGCCAGGTGGGGAGCCTCCTCGCCCAGCGCTTCGAGTAAAACAGCTCCGTAATACAAAGGCGCCGAGCACTGAAACGTCTCGCCGCCCAGCACACATCTGTGGAAGGTTAGCTCGTCCAATGCCTTCACACCGGCTGTAGCTTCCAACACCAGCGAGCGAAGCGGGTCCTCTGTGAAGTCTAGCGTGAATGACAACCTAGGACACTGCGGAGGTCGCTCGTTCGCGTTCTCGTAACACTGACCCATAGCATTCTCCCATTCCTCCTCGTCGGCGCTCTGCTCGTAAGACTCCACCATACCCGAGGTGACTTGAGACCAGAATCCAGCATGAGAATCGGGGGCGTAGGTCGCTAACATGTCATACAGCATTTCAAGGGACAACGTGACAGTGCTCACTTTTTTATTCACCTTCGCCCGACCTCTCTTCACGTGCGAGGGAAGCTGGCTATGGGACAATCTGTACGTGCACAATTTACGCGTCTTCACCTCGCTGTCGACAGCAGACCTAGCCGGCACTTTACACGTCGAACACAACATGAGCATCTCGTGCGCAGTGCCATTGTCGTCCTTGTTGTGCTCCGCCGAGAAAAACATGTCCTCTATCCCCGAAACAGACAGGCTGCCGTTTTTGATAGTCGTCTTGAGTTTCTGTTCGTACACCTGTGTTAAAACGTATCCCAACACCTTACACGCAAACCTTCCCTGCGAGTCGAGGGCGCGAGGACATATATCCGGCAGACAGGCCGCCGTGCACAGTTTGTACACGGCGTTGGTCTCTAAGCATATTTGTCCGAAGGACAGCTTGTTCAGCGCTCGCAGTCTGTTTTCGTTCAGCGTCCTTGTGAACGATTCGCAATCCGGGTAGTCGGCCTTATCGGGAATACGAGTCCAGGGAGGGATCCAAATGTCAAACACAAAATGACAGGCCAGCTTCATCGCCTCCGCGAACACCAGCTGGTTTATGCAGAAAGCAACCCTCCGGCCCACCATCCCAGCGCACTCGATGTGCGTCTCGTAAAACGCGGCGACGCACGCGTCTCTAGCGCTGTCAAACCGGACTCCGAATTGCACGACCTCGGAGTCCGCGATCATCGTAGCAGACTGTATTAGATTCTGTCTGTATAGGCAAAGCGCTGCGATGCGATCCATCTTCCGCTTCTCCACCACATCCCTAATTTGTACAGTGCTTCGAGTGCGACTGACCTCTTTAGGATGTTCAGATTCCATTATCAGACACCTGTCCGCCCAGGCGTCGCTCATGAACCCCATGGTGTTTGTGTTCCACACAAACCCGCAGTTGTGAACAGCTTGGAACTTCACCGTGGCAATTTTGCCTGTCATGGGGTCTTTGGTCACGACGTCGCTTTCTAGGGTGCTGGTGTCCAACAGATTTTTGAACGTGTTGGGGATGACGTTTGATTCTCTGTCGATCGATTTGGTGTTTTTCTCGTGTGTTATGTGAGCGTCGTCTATCATCACCACACAAGCGTTCCTCTTCTGCTTGTACTTGAAGGCCTGCATCGTGAACGAAGTTAGCCTCTCGATGCAATTCCTCACCGCGCGAAATTGATGCTCCAGCACGTTGTTAGCGTAACTTTTACCTTCCCCGGGACCGGTGATGTTCAACAGCATGATACGTTCGATGGTGTATCTGGGTGCGGTGTTTGTTATGATGTAATTAAAGGTGGTCGACGCTTGAAACAGTCTAGTTATTGCCAAGGTGTCACAGAACAGGTGTTTAACCACTGCCGCGTCGTACACCTTTACGCTGGCGTACTCCCGTTGGCCGTCGTCGCAGACTGTCCTGCATAGCTGTGAATGTATGTCCGGCAGGTGGTGTCCGAGAGACAAAGATGCGTTGCCTCGACTCCCATCTACAACTTCGTGTAAACCCATGTATATTGCATCTCGTTCGCCAAAGTGCCGTCTTGTCAAGATTGTAAAGACCATATCCGCTATGAGCTCAAACTGATCCCTGTCACCGTACTCCTGTTTCATTTCTTTGCTCATACGCTCGACTTTACCCAACTGTGGGAACAAGTGTGCAAAACAGTAGCTGTGATCGTTTTTGCTTGTGACAAATGGGTGCGTTTCTGCGTGATTGTAGTAGCAGGCATACGCCGCGTAACATTGTCCTCGGCACGGCATGTTGTCGCCACTCCCGCGGCTACAGTCGCAGCGTCCGCTGTCTAACATGCGCGCGAGATGTAGAGTTCTGCGCTGGGTGCGTATTTTGCGCAACCCGACATCCACGACACTCCTGTTCACCGGTACGTGTTTGTGAAGCATGCTTCGAGTGAACAAGTCTGGGGTGTCAGAATCTATGAGGCTGTCCAGGGTGTATCTAAACACAATCAGTCCTCGCGAGTCGACTCGCGATTGCGATCCCCGCGCCAGATCGCGGGTGAAGGCCTTGAGTTTCTCCACGTGTGTCACATCGCCAGGCACATCTGGATTATATGTTGACATGACGCTTTGTTCGAGCCACCGCGTTGGTCCTAAACTAGCCATCAGTGCTCTGAACAACGTCTGGCCTTCGCCTCGCAGGCAAATGTCCGTCATCGTAGATATCGATGTCTCGAGGGTCTTAAGCTTCAAACGAGTTATGCTCTGCGGCAACACCACTGCAGTTTTCCCAGACTGACACACCGGTGTGTACAAAGATCCCTGTAATTCTTTAACTGTTTTCTTGTCCAACTGTTTAGAGTTCAACGCGTCCGAGACAATGTCCACCCAATGGAATATGGCTGACAATTCAGCTTTCTCATCCTTCATCGCTACCATTGCATTGTTTAGCGAGGAGAGTTTCTTCCTGACCAGCTGCAGTCTCATGAAGGCGCTGAAGGCTTGTTTGTGCAGCTCCTCGTCGTCGTCGTCCTCGTCGTCCTCGTCGTCCGATTGCACATCGGCCACGTCGTCCTGGCCAAACACGTCTATACCAGCGTCCATGTCAAGTAGATCCAGTAGATAATTACTAGGTGTGTATCCCACCTGCGAGGAGTCGGGTTGCACTTGCGTACTGCCGTCTCCACTTGATACTTCGTTGTCATTGTCCATATTTAGAATAAAACAAAACAATCTTCCGTGAGCGTTATCCTCTCGGATAGGTGGCGACATGGACACGAAGTCCGGGTCCTCTAGTGTGACTTGAAGCACTGTACCTTTGCAACAATACGTGAGATATAGAAGCAGTTGGAACGTAGCTCTATCGGCGGTGGACAACGCAGAGAAGGACAGTTCGTCCGACGGACTGTCGTGTACGACATCATTGGAAACCGATAGAAATAAAGCTTTCCTTTTCCGGGGCACAGTGACATTGTCAATCACAGCAGTGTCCCTGTCAATATCAGGCAGGTAACATTGTCCAGTACTAAGCACGACCTTGGGCCTGTCGACCATGATATCGGAATGTACCGATAAAACTAACTAACTAGCTGCTGCTACTACTACTACTACTACTACTACTACTACTACTACTACTACTACTACTACTACTACTACTACACAGTATGGACCATTGCCATCTTGTAAATATTACTCGTAGTCCTGGCTGCGTGCAGTAGCTAGGAACTTCACCAGTAAGATGCGTGAGTGACTAGATTTTGTGGCTTCACAGCTATGATTCTATCAGTCATGTTCTTGGTTGTCTACGAGGTTTATTGGTCTAACAGGGTATTGGTTAACAGAATTATACAACAACACAACGGGTTGGGAAGGTTGTGATACAGGTCGGGGGCTTTGGTGCTACAGGTCGGGAAGGTTGGAACTGTAGGTCGGGAAGGTTGGAACTGCAGGTCGGGAACGATGGAACTGCAGGTCGGGAACGATGGAACTACAGGTCGGGAGCTTTGGAACTACAGGTCGGGAAGGTTGGAACTGTAGGTCGGGAAGGTTGGAACTGTAGGTCGGGAACGATGGAACTGCAGGTCGGGAACGATGGAACTACAGGTCGGGAGCTTTGGAACTACAGGTCGGGAACGATGGAACTACAGGTCGGGAGCTTTGGAACTACAGGTCGGGAAGGTTGGAACTGTAGGTCGGGAACGATGGAACTGCAGGTCGGGAACGATGGAACTACAGGTCGGGAGCTTTGGAACTACAGGTCGGGAACGATGGAACTACAGGTCGGGAGCTTTGGAACTACAGGTCGGGAAGGTTGGAACTGTAGGTCGGGAACGATGGAACTGCAGGTCGGGAACGATGGAACTACAGGTCGGGAGCTTTGGAACTACAGGTCGGGAGCTTTGGAACTACAGGTCGGGAGCTTTGGAACTACAGGTCGGGAAGGTTGGAACTGTAGGTCGGGAACGATGGAACTGCAGGTCGGGAACGATGGAACTACAGGTCGGGAGCTTTGGAACTACAGGTCGGGAACGATGGAACTACAGGTCGGGAGCTTTGGAACTACAGGTCGGGAAGGTTGGAACTGTAGGTCGGGAACGATGGAACTACAGGTCGGGAGCTTTGGAACTACAGGTCGGGAACGATGGAACTGCAGGTCGGGAACGATGGAACTACAGGTCGGGAGCTTTGGAACTACAGGTCGGGAAGGTTGGAACTGTAGGTCGGGAAGGTTGGAACTGTAGGTCGGGAACGATGGAACTGCAGGTCGGGAGCTTTGGAACTACAGGTCGGGAGCTTTGGAACTACAGGTCGGGAGCTTTGGAACTACAGGTCGGGCACTTTGCAATTGGTGTACTGTGAACATAATACAACTTTCACAAGTAGTCGTCTCTTGTGTGTTTTACATAGTGTTATGGAATATAGTTCTCAGGGTAGGGTGTAACACTCGTGCATTTTGACCACCAGATTACTCTAAGCTATGTGTTGATGTTCCAGGAACAACATAATTTGGACCTGTGTATTCTCCGGAAGGCGTTGTGTATCCAAAGAGAAATACAGATCCTTAGTTTATGTGTGCACACCGTGCTTAAGAGGATCTCAGCTCGTTTTCACTAGGGAACATGGCAGAGTACTATGCACCATACCAATGGCGTCAAGAAAACGACAGCGAACGGTGTGGACCCGTACGACCACCAGGAATATCCTCTGTTTTTCGGAACGTGCAGCGGCGACGAGAATACGAGAATAATAAGACACATCGCATATACAACAATGAAAGCCGACCATGCGGTCCCACGAGCTCAGGTTTGAGAGAATCGACAACTGTGAATCGCACCCATTCACGGCAGGAATACTACACCCCAGCTAAACAGAGACGATACAACGTGGAAAGCAACCAAACCGTTTCGTCTAGATACCAAGGGCAACAACCACAAGAAAAGCACCGTCAGCGCCTTACGTCCCGGGATACCAATACCACACCTATGTCAAATTCTAGGACTGGGTATAAACAGAAGCGTCTGGATGTCACACCAAGTCGCTTAAACAATAAGCTCGCGGGACAAGACAGGAATCGGAGCAATAGGCAGAAGGACACCTCATACCTACCCGCTAAGGCTGCTCAACCACATCACGACAAACCAAAGCCTCTCCGGGTTAAAGGAAAGCCCATCACCTTACAACGTGCGCCTCTCAGTTCTACTGGGCGCGATGCACAAGACATCAGACGCCGCGCTATCGGCCAAGAGCAGCCTCGCAGTTCACACACTGTGCCCACCCAACCGTCTCAATCGACGAGACAACCGAGTCCGAAGCAAACGCCACCGCGAGTGAAAAGTAACAACAGTGTGAAAAGACCGTGGAGGAATGCTAAACTCACTCGCACCCCCGACTCAGAAGACTGCGACTCTGACGAAGACAACAATGCCGGGTTGACACGCAGCACGGAGTATAATTATGGAGCTGCGCCTCAGGAGGAAGAGAACACAGAGATCCAAAGACACTCTTTGACGAACGGCCGAGCACTCCAGGAGGGCAATGCCGATGATGCCTCATCATCCGATTCCAGTGCGAGTGATGCAGAATCGCATCACTCCGGGTCGTCCGGCTCGAGTTCATCTGGATCGAGCGCGACGCCGTCTGCTTCGTCGTCATCGGACTCATCGGACTCATCGGACTCGGAAGACGAGGTGGCATTACCCGAAGAACATAAATCAAACAGTCAGCGCGCAGCCTCCACGAAAAAGGCCAGTCTTACTACCGCCGCTGTTGCAGCCACCAAAGGGTCTTCTCCAACCGTGGCAACGACATCAAGACAGGTTCATGGTATTGGAAAAGGATCATCTGGGACACGTACGCGGGAGCATGTCGGCGTCTTGCCGCGCAAACAAATGTCTAATCAACGCAACACCCACCGCAAGCCTCAAAGCGGCAGCAACAGCGCACTCGCTTCAGAGCAGAGCACACGGCCAACCATCACGACCCAAACTAAGGTCACATCTCCAGCAAAACCAGGTGAAACGCACAGCCGTTCCACTCCTCCTGGCCCTCGAACGGCGATGCAAACGCCGCACCACAAGCATAGGGCTCGCGGGCAGGCAGCGAGAACGACTCCTCAATGGAAACGCAAGCCTGGTGTCGTGAACGGTCAGGAAGTACCCAATGGTGAAAAACCCAAGCTTGATACACAACAAACAACGCCAGACCTTCGTGTTTTATCCAACAACCAGGCGCAAGATATTAAATGTCGGTGGGTCGCCTCAGTACAAGTAGAAGAATCCAGCCAAAAGGCCGCTGAGGCAGCCCTAAAGGAAATCAGTTCGAATCTGCGCTCCCCCGCCAAGCCTATGGAAGCGGAGCCCCTAGAAACAATCGAAACAATCGAAACAACCGACGCGTGCCGGCATCTGACATCCATTACCGAGCCTAGAGAAGAGGAAACAATCGAAACAAGCGACGCGTGCCGGCATCTGGCATCCATTACCGAGCCTAGAGAAGAGGAGCCCCTATGCCCGACCGAAGCAAGCTCACAGTTGTTGCCCTTTGATGACTCCGATTCTACTGTGGCCGTGGTGAGCCTACAGTGTATGAGAGACATGTGTAACACTACTATAAAGAAGAACACAAGCGACGAGCCCGCAGAACAGCCGCCGCAAGACGAGGTGCCAAAATACCAAAACCACAGCGAGTTGCCTCACGAGTCGCCTGACGAAACCGTCGACGATATCCTTCGGTACCTAGATGTTGTACCGGCCCCAGCGACAGCAGACAATGTTGTTTTATATCAGGGTGCAATGCAACAACAACACAGCACCAGCCCAAGATTAATTGGCAGCAAGAGAAGCAGGGAGACAACCGAGGTTCCTGCGGCAAGGTAAGTGTACTATATCATCTACATGGCGAGGGTCCCACAGTCTGTGTGTACATCGCCAATCGTCTTTCTAAAGCACTCACATCTAATTTGTACACTGTGTTTGTGTACAAAATAGGTTCGCGGACATGGAGACAGCCCAAGAGTCTGCAGATTACGTGAATGCATTCAATGGTGACGACGACCTTGGGTTTGCCCCGGCGAGAGCGTGGACGGACAATGGCAACAGAAGCAACAATGAGCAAAACGTACCAAATCCCAACTATGTGTTGTCATCGACATCATCACATAACGGAGAAGCCGTCACAGGCCATGGGTACTATAGCAACTCTAGTGTTTCAGATCGCAAAGACGATCTGAGCTATACCGAAGAACACGCGATGCTAGCACACGCAGCAGATACATTATCCTGCGAACGCGTGTCGCCTGTTAGTACGCCAGCTGTAGCTCCGCCGCAGCCGCCGACACTGCACGTAAACCCAGAAGACGGAGAATACCGCGAAGCACTCAAGTCTATACTAGAAGACGGAGAATACCGCGAAACACTCAAGTCTATACTTGAGATAGTTTCCAACGCTGTGAAATGTACAGTGTGTCAATGTGCATTTAACGCCACTGTGCTCTGTGTCGACTACACGATTAAGCTAAACAGACCCCTGCAGTGTGCCTGCGGGTGTGTCATATGCTCTGTGTGCTACACGAAACACAAAGGGTGTGCCATACACAAAGTGCAGTCGAGGCGCGCTATTGTCAATGTCACTGTCAACCAGCTAGCTAGCGTGGCACACGTGCAGTGTAATCTAGAGCTAGACCAAACGGCTGCTTTCAGGACCGAAGGGGACGAAGGTGTGCGTACGATCATGCATCTGCATTGCAGTGCTCCGACTGTGGACGAACTGAGAAATGGTTGGTTCTGCACACACACACACACACACACACACACACACACACACACACACACACACACACACACACACACACACACACACACACTGCATGGTTTCACAAGAGCACACTACGCTCACTTGAACATTTTTTTTTGTCTTCCAGCTTTCGAGAGATTAATCAACAACCGAGACGAGATGGCTTTCAAGTACTGGCTGAACTCGCCCATGCCGGAGGCGATGGCCTACAGATTTGTGTGCATGCCGCACATTCCGGGCTTTTGGGATCACATCGCCATGGGTTGCCACACGCCTAACACGCAACTCATGTTGTCGCCCGATGTGTACACGCCACAACTGTTCGATGTGAACATGGGCGGTCTGCATTTCCACTGGTGCTGTTTTGTGTTTGTTGACCAGACTATACTGGCCGTGTGGTGCTCAGGACAAACCAACACTGGTTTGGCAGAAGTTCTGCCTATCACAGACAGAAGGGACCAGAGAGTACGCCAGTTGACGTCGTCTAATGCGTTCAACTCTATGCTATATTATCTACACAGATGGATCCGCGTACACTACGGTAAAGGTGATGCTGATGTCGTTGAGGTTGTGTTTGACTGTATGCCTTCCGAGAGCTCAACCTTTGCGCATTTCATCTCTATGCTGGCAGCTAAAAGTTTAGCCTTGTCCGTGTTCTCGCCTGCGATTACACAACGCAGGGCGCAGACAGATTTGCATTACACCATCGACCACAGATACCCAGAGCAACTATTCAGTCAACCTCCAAATGATTTTGACGGGGGTGCAACCTCCAAATGATTTTGACGGGGGTGTCAAAATTGACATCAGACAAGAGTTTGGATGTCACCACGACGTGGAAATACAATCGAAGCTTTACTTTACTTCTAACGACCACAGGGTATACACTTGACACTTTCGTGTAACATAAGTGTTGTAAAACCATGAAGCTAAGTCTTTCTCACTGTACTTTTATATTTATATTTATTTATTTATATATATATATATATTCGTGTTTTTATATGGTTTTTGATATACATGCACAACATGTGTTGTAAACCATAAAGTCTTTCTTACCAATGTGTATCTGGTATAATTGATGAAGACAAATGCTACACTGAAGGGAATGTGTCTCGCCATAAAGTCTTTCTTACCAATGTGTATCTGGTATAATTGATGAAGACAAATGCTACACTGAAGGGAATGTGTCTCGCCATAAAGTCTTTCTTACCAATGTGTATCTGGTATAATTGATGAAGACAAATGCTACACTGAAGGGAATGTGTCTCGCCATAAAGTCTTTCTTACCAATGTGTATCTGGTATAATTGATGAAGACAAATGCTACACTGAAGGGAATGTGTCTCGCCATAAAGTCTTTCTTACCAATGTGTATCTGGTATAATTGATGAAGACAAATGCTACACTGAAGGGAATGTGTCTCGCCATAAAGTCTTTCTTACCAATGTGTATCTGGTATAATTGATGAAGACAAATGCTACACTGAAGGGAATGTGTCTCGCCATAAAGTCTTTCTTACCAATGTGTATCTGGTATAATTGATGAAGACAAATGCTACACTGAAGGGAATGTGTCTCGCTTGGTGCCTAAAGCGTTATGTGCAAAAACGCGCATGCTACTGGTATTGTGTCTCTTATTGTAATCGCTTTTGTTTATATACACATGTATATAGTACATTCTGGTTTGCTGTGTAATCAAAGCGTAATCTACAAACGGGTGAGTTTGCCCATGGCAAGACAAATAAAATGACGATAATATCAATAAACAGTTACTCTGAACTTCAACAAAACATCACGTCTCCTGTCGTCTGTACAACAAGCAACTGCTGTAGCCCCGACAGCTCCGTGCTGCAGGTCGTCGGCGGGCTCTGTGCTACAGGTCGGCGGCAGGCTCTGTGCTGCAGGTCGGCGGGCTCCGTGCTGCAGGTCGGCGGGCTCCGTGCTGCAGGTCGGCGGGCTCCGTGCTGTAGCCCGGACAGCTCAAAGCAGGCTTTATGTTGCATCTGAATTCAGTGTAGCTTCACAGCAGTCAGAACTCCTTCTCGTGTTCTGACATGGAACTATCATGGCATTTCCGCATATCTTATTACCTGAACAAAGAACCGTCCGCTTTTCGGTGGTTGGTGAAAACGCTCAGCGAAGACACTGAGTTCGTGTACGAAACCCGACAACATCAAGAGATCAAACGCGTCTTGGAGAAATACAACAAGACCGACGGGCACCCGGAGTGTCTGATCGTACTCCTTTGTCGGCATTTATGCTGCGATGTGACGAGAGAAACAATCGAAGCTTCGTTCCGAGCTATGAATCCCGACGCGCTGACAAACGACAAGCATTACAATGCGACATGTCCAACCCAACTGGTTCTGGAGGACGTCGACCACGTTCACGCCCAGCGCATGCTTTGCCAGTTGATGTGTGAACTCAGCGGCAGTGAAATCCGTAGGGTTAAAATGCTTCTTGCTTGGAACATTTTGGATAGTCGCGATTGTCTGCACATTCCATATGGTTGGATGGAAGAAAAGAGCATCTACGAACTGGCCCCCAAGATTTTAAACTACTGTAAAAAATATTACAAGTGTGTCATGTTTGCAATCCTGAACCTTTTGGACCGTAGGGATCTGCTGGTCTACCTGGGGATCTCTTCTGAAACGGTGTTGGCCTTGTGAAAAGGCACCACTGATTGTATGTTGTACCGCTCCTATGTATCTGTGCATACATCTCATTACTAATGATGCTTTTTAATAAAAACAAGCTCTTATACACATTGACGCTCCTTGTGCAAGACTGTGATTTTTGTCTAATACCACCACACATTACACGACCAACCATGAGCGGTCACAACGATTATAGCCCATATTGGTGGTGGACGGAGAACGAGGACTGGCTTAAGGTCACAGTTATAGCGGCTCCGGTCTTCATTGTCTTGGGGTTGGCACTGATCAGCTACAAACTGTACGAAAGACGAACCCCTTCGTACATTTACAAACCGGGGGATGGCACCGCAGTATACAACGCCGTGTACAAACCCACCACCTGTGCAATGGACGACGAGTGCTGTGACGGTGGGCACTCGGTCGTCGTTGGGCCACAGAGTCCATCGGTTATGACCGTGGTAACCGAGCAAGAGGAATCACTGCTGAAACATCATCATCGCAAGACGGTCCAAGACTGACACTGCTGGACCGTGTGTCTGTCGCCACACTTTTTGGTTAGAAGCAGCATTTGTGACACAGGAGGTCCGAGGAGCCCCGGGTCGCGGAACAAGCCTTCTTTGTACTTTTGTGCAGTTTTTTTTTATTATGAGTATGTGCAAAAGAAGAAGACAACAATGTAATGTGAAAATGTTTTTGTCTTTATTTCATGTCTAACACAAAAATTATATACGAGTTCTATGAAACCTGACGATTCGCCTGTGTCTATTTCTTTCGACGCAAAGCGTACACATGCAGTACGCACCATACACAAGAAGTAGGACGGACACCATCATTACAAGTATCATAGACCATGTACACCACATATCCCGGCGATGAGTACACGTCGTACTGTTGTTCAGCATGGTGTATGCGGCTGGATTGCTAGATGAGCTTGTGTCTGTAAAGCCAAAGGAGAGTGTTCCCAGCCGACGCTTGTTTAGCCGCTCCTTTAGAGTCTCCCGTGCCTGTGGTGAGGAAACACAAAAGTTTCACAGAGAATTACTACACTTGTTACCGCCATTTATGTTATGGATATGACATGCAATCCCACGCCTGCCCACCGTGTTGCCCACCGTGTAGTCGTGTACGAACGCGATCAGACGTGGCATCTACTGCACAGTCGGCATCACTTGCGTGGACGTCCAAGGGTATAGTAAGTTGACATTGACATGCGTAGCGACGAGGACCCTCAGTGAAGACAAAGTTATATTTGGGCAATGGCCAATTGGTCTGCTGGCAGATTTCCTGTTGAAAGAGGCAATACGATGTGTTATATGTACAGCATATTTGCAATTGTAACGTTATGTGTGTAAATACACACAAGCAGCCTGACACACCTGCAGTTGTCCAATGTGATTATCAGACTGTTGAGGGTAGTGTTCCTTTGACCGAGGTGTCTCTGTGCAGTCGTCGGGGTCGGGTTGACTTTCTTCACACTCGGATGCTTCTAGGTCAGTCCGTTTTCGTTTATTATCGAGTACCGTGTACTCATGGAAGGGGTTGCTACACTTGCGTGCGTTGTCGTCGATTTGCTCTTGAAAAGGTTCGGTAGCCTTGGACGCCGTTTGCCGGTCGATCCTGTCCTGTAGTAACGCATAGAGCGCTTTAGCTGCTGTGCGTTTGGCCTCTTTCTTTCTCGAACCACGGCCCGTGGCCTTGAGATCTGCAGCGTTCTCCACGTGTACGTTGACAACGTGGACCAGTCTGTGTTTCACACCGGTCACACTTTCCCTATACACAAGTTTAAGACGCATGCGAGCTGCGCGCATTTGTAATGTGGAAATCCAGTCGACGTCCATGATTCACAAAGGCCGTAGTTAATTAAATGTGTAGCACTGAGAAATTGCAAACGCTACAAGGAGCACGAGGCCTAGTTGAGCGGGTTGCGGTCTGGGAGTGACACACTAACTTGGTGACTTTTACTCTGCGCCCAGCAACAAAGCTGCTGTGAGCAAAACAAGAAGTGCTGTAGGTCGGGAACGTTGGAACTACAGGTCGGGAACGTTGGAACTACAGGTCGGGGACGTTGGAACTGCAGGTCGGGAACGTTGGAACTACAGGTCGGGAACGTTGGAACTGCAGGTCGGGGACGTTGGAACTACAGGTCGGGAAGGTTGGAACTGCAGGTCGGGAACGTTGGAGCTGCAGGTCGGGGACGTTGGAACTACAGGTCGGGAACGTTGGAACTGCAGGTCGGGAACGTTGGAGCTGCAGGTCGGGGACGTTGGAACGAACTACAGGTCGGGAACGTTGGAACTGCAGGTCGGGAACGTTGGAGCTGCAGGTCGGGGACGTTGGAGCTGCAGGTCGGGAACGTTGGTGCTGTGGGTCGGACAGGCATTTCACGTCACCGTGTGGAGTGTTTTGTCGTGACTCAGAGACATTTCACAAGAGTTGAAGATAAGGAGAGAGCTTATCCCACACAGCAATTGGAAACATCTCGGTTGGAGCGAGAACATAAAGCAGGGGCATTGCTTTCCCTTGTACATCAGAGCACTCACACACGGGACGAATATGCAGTTCGTGGTGACCGACAAGCCTGCCTGGTACTCAGATGAACAAAAGGACAGTCGGGCGTTCACGTGCACCGACACCGTTGGTTTATTCGACCAGGTAGCCGAAGCCATGACAGTGAAAGAGTCTATGTTATCCGAGAAAAGCAAAGCGTTTCAACACAAGACGACACGGAAAATCGTCAGAGACATGGTGATCGAAGACATCGGCCGTTTCAAACAAAACCCTTCCAAGTCGCTTTTGACTGCTTTGATGGATATTATGGACTTGCGAGCCGATGGCTTAGAATGTATGTCAACCGAAGACAGGGCCGGTATGAAACAGCTAATGTTGGCTTTGAAAAACTACACCCTCTTTTACATACCCTCTACAGCGTTGAAGTCCGTCGCAGAGGACCGCGTTGTCATACCGGTCGTGACAATGTGGTCCCAAACGGACAAGGAGTTAGAGCTACGGTTCTGTGACAAGCCCAGATCGATGTTGGGCACGTACACGGTGAATTTGATGAGCGGGAGCGCTGCTTATTTCATGCAGCAGGTCCTAATCGTGCCGGGTGTCCAAAGCTTAAACCTGTTAAAGGACATAACGGGCGATAGATATGAGTTCTGGGACATGTCTCTAGAAGTCCCCACTCATCCGGATGCTCTCACTCCATCGTTCAAGCACATACAACCGATGCAGTTGTTACGCAGCGGAGAGGACAATGACAGAACGTCTGCTACGCAGACGTGTGGGGAAACCGGAGACACCATTGCTGATGTGGAACCCATGTGTTGTGTACTGGACACTGAGTCAGCTGACCTGCAAGTCAGTAAACGACCGGGAAGCGTGGACTGTTTCTCGGACGTGGACGTGATATGCGATCTGTCGAGATTCACGTGTCACGCCGGCGTGGCCAAAACTGTGTACTTCAGACGCACGGCACGCGTGGTGGGCCGTAAGCGAGGTAACATGACACCGGTGGTTTCGTTGCGCGACCAGCAGAAGGACAAGCGAACGTTATACATATCTACCACCGCACGCTTTTGCAGGGCCTTGAAACACTCCTGCGTAAAAGGTAGCGGAGAGCTGCTGCAGTGTTGCTACACACTGCTAAACGAGCTCAGCGGCAGAGAGACTTTCCTGGCCGGACCCGAGTTGCATCAGGACATAACCAATCCTGCGCTTACCGCGTTCCTAAAACGGGTGAGCCCTCCCGCCAGCAACTGGTGTAACTACACCCCAAAACACGTGGCCTGCGCGATCGAAGAGCCGATAATGTGCGAGATAGTGGATCTGGGCATCAAGCTAATGGACGACAGGGTGCCCAATGCGTTTGCTGTTGCAGAGCTGTTACTGTGTAATACGCAAAAAGCCAACCAGTACGTTCGAGCCTACGAGTGCTACAACGAAGACGGCGCGTATCGCGCGCAGATTCATAGGAACAACATTGCTTTACTGCAGCAACAGTTCAAGGAAGACTGGCGCGCCCTGGCCAGCATCGACAGGCGGATTAGAGCGTCGAACAGCGGTGTCATCAACAAAGCGCAAAGGCATGCAACGAGAGACCTGTTCAGGAACTTGGGCACCCACAACATAAACGACACCTTTAAGAAGTGGCAACAGCTGATAAAAGACACACCGGCTCCGAAAGACACTGCTAGAGGCAGAGATTATAGCAACATGAAAGTGCTCTTCCACAACCTGAGGGTGTACCACAACAAAATTAACAAGCTGAAGAAGAACACCAAGACCGCCGACGATATCGACGACGACGACAACGACGACAACAGCAACACGCCGCCGGACGACGGTAACTCCAACCGCAAAGCGTCGAACGTCTCAGTCGGATCTGCCTCGCCTAGGTCAGAAAAAGCGTCGAGACGCGACGTCGACGTCGCAACCGGACCGGTATCACCGTCCCAAAAACCCTGGTGCTTTTCTATGATCGTGCCTGACAACCCCCCTTTGGGCACGTGGGTCAGAAACATAGGGACTCTATTACAAAGCGCAGCTTGGTTGTACGCAGATAACACAAGACGAGAAGCTGTGTGCAGCGTTCTCGGCTTGGAGAAAACGCTGCTGCACGAGAAATACAGTTTGGTGTTGGAACAATGGGTGTCTAGCAATCCCATCGTGGTAGAACAGCTGAACGCCCACGGTTTACAAGATAAACTGAGTTTGGCTCTGATCGACCGCTTGGGCGCCATATCGACCAAAAACTGGATAAGCAAAATCAAACGAGCTTTCACGCGTGCACCCGCAACAAAGGCCACAATTTCATCCGAGGCAAGAAAAGGCAAACGAGCTTTTGCGCGTACGCTCGCAACAAAGACCACGCTGGTGGACCGTGATCAGTGCAACAAGAAAAGCAGAGCCAACAAAACGTCCCGCTCCAACGCTGACAGAGAAGAATTGCTTTGCCAGGAAGCAATGAGCTGCGAGGATGACGCCGATGAGGAATCTGGCCAGGACGAAGAAGAAGGGGAGTACGATTACACAGCGGCCCAAGGCGAAGAGTTGCTGGCCACGGAGGAGTATGACAAGGATGAATTGTCGGGCAGATACGATGATGACAAGCGTCTAGATCAATACGACTTGGAGGACGACTTCATTGACGACAGGAGCGAGGACGATTACAGCATCGTAGAGAGTGACTCTGACGCTTGCGGCCCTGTGAAACAGATAGCCTTCGGTCGAATTGACCGCCGCCGTCGCGCTGACGACTCTGACGCTGAGTCGGACCACGACATCCCCGAACACTCTGGTGTGCATAAAGGCGCGTTATTTTCCTCTGACTCCGAGGAGGAGGAGGAGGAACCCGCCCCGGCGAGAATAGAAAAGCGACGACGCAAACACCACGGCGATGAAGATGACACTGATGGTGACGATCGACCGACGACAAGTGCAAAGTTCACTAGCAAGTCGCCCGCAAAGTCTCCTACAAAGTCACCACCTAGAAAGGTAAAGGAAACGCCGATTGATCGCTTAAGCCGTAAGACAACAACCAGCAGGAAGAAGCAGCACAAGGGCGATCGAGCGAAAGGTCCAGGCAAGCGTCGGAGAAAGTCACCTTCTTTTCATTCGGATTCGGACGCCAGTAATCCCGAGAGCAAGTGCAAGTCTCCAAAGATTAAACGCCCAAGACTGAGCTCAAGCACGGACGACGGGTCCAGTGCGTGTAAGTCTCCAGAGATTAAACGCCGAAGAACGAGCGCCCCTACAGAATACGAGTACATCGAAGACGAGTACATCGACCACGCTGCTGTGGATTCACATCGCCCTGCGGAAGACCCAGTGGCACCCGTAGAGTCCGACGGTGATCTAGAGGACAGCGTGGACTTTTGTGGACACATCGTTGCTATGTGAGCCGGGTCGAGGTGTGTAACTACAAACGCCGATTGCCCCTGTGACACCGTGGCCACTATGTCAGCCGTGCGCAGAAAAGAAAAACCGTGCCCTGGTCCTCAAAGTAGCGTCATGATCAAATATTTAGAGTCGCTGGCAAAAGCAATCGATGTCAGCCAAACACTGCAACCTTGCTCTGACCGACCACCCCTCGCAACACATTCTGATCATGGCGAGCCCGCCGCGAAACGTACCCGTGTGAGCAATAGCAAAGGTACACTGTTGAAATATTTTGACAAGAAATGACATTCGTTTGTAGGCCATGTTATGTATTCAACACACGTGGATCATTGTACCGCTGTGAAACTGTGTATGTTTGTTGCCATGTCACAATGCTCTTTGCTCTTTGTGTGTATTTGAAACAATGAAAAAATAATAAACGAACACGATCACTTTGCTCAGTGTGATATGTTATTTATTATACATATAACCACTATATGTTACACCTAAAGCACTATATGTTACACCTAAAGCCCCCACTCCTACTCCAAAATAACAAGGTGGCCGACCTACGGCACCGGCCGACTTAGTCAGCCGACCTGGATACATTATGCAGCCTACCCAGCCACATTATTCAGCCACATTATTCAGCCTACCCGGCTACATTATCCGGCCGACCAGGCTACATTACCCGGCCGACCAGGCTACATTACCCAGCTGACCTGGCTACATTACCCAGCCGACCTGGTGGCTACATTACCCAGCCGACCTGGCTACAGCGACCGACTGGGATTTACACACAAGTTGCTCCATAATCCAGATACACCAGCGGCTAGTAGACGGCATCAGCCTTATACAGCCGTCGCACGAGTAGCCGATTGAGATAAGTAGCCAGCTGAGACACAGTAGCCGACCGGGAACGAGTAGTCATCACAAGCTTTCTAAGGCTAAGCTTGGATCGCGAACATGAGCCTAGAGAAACTCGAAGCGTACAGGCACGACATAGCCGAGTGCTACGAATCGTTATCCGACATAGTTGAGGACGCCTCGGAAGCGTTCCAAGGCTACCGCTTGGAGTGCAAGTTACTCTCCACCCCGAACCTAGTGAGGAAAACCCGTACGATCATCGATCACTGTTTGGAGAACGAAGAGCGGGCCGCTAAGTTTCTTCGTATAGTGCAGACTAACAACAAGGAGTTGTACGAGAGCATGGAAAAGCACGGGACAAAAGGTCCCCCAGGTACTATAACTCGTAAGATGACACGTTACACGCTGACTTTTAAACGTTAAATGCTAAGTCGCCCTGTCTGTTGCTTTCCACTAGAGCGAACCAAAGCCACTCACACCTTAACGGAGGACGCGCAGTCAGCGCTTGGAAGCGGGCTCGACCGAGTATCGAAAGCCCTCGCCGACTACAGCTTCTTACCCAAAGTCACCGAGATCCTGGCAGCCGTGGACCACATGTTCGCAGAACGCGTGATACTGACAGAAGAATACGAAGACTTTGACGTCGTGTTCCGCAGGGGCAATTCACGGCTGCTGGATATTCAGTTTACGTGCTACAAGTGGCAGACAGTTTATCAACATGATAGAGAATACATAATTGATGCGTGTGAAAATGCAATGCTGGACATGATTCGCATGCTGCTCCATAATCCGGATATACCAGCGGTTACTAAACACAGCATTAGCCTTATACTGCTCTCACACAACATGCACATATACGGCCTGGATGACTGGGAGGCGAGCACGGTTTGCATGCGGATCGACTGACTGCTGAATAAGAGTACGGAAAACGTGACCCTGAAAGTGTGTGTGATGTTTGCTGTTATTAGCTGCCTTTGTAAAGCATTTCGAGTGTTGTACGTTGGAATTGATGATTGTGAAATAAACAGAAATTACACACACACAAGTCATAGGCTCGGTTTATTCCCAATTTTATTAGCACACAGATACATACCACCCCCCCCATGTACATAAACACACAACTTTCATACGTAGCACAACGCAGCCACCCCAAAACTTACGCCGTTTCGGCAAAAGTCATAACACTGTTCTCGTCTACACGGAAACCATAAGCTTCGCTTCCTTTTGGATGCGTCAAGCTCCACAGGTCGTACACATATTTCATGGTTCTGAACGTCAGCGACGATCGCGTCGGAGTCCAACTGGCTTGCGTTTTGTCAGGGATCTTAGCCATGAAAGCCAATGTCTTATAAAGAACGTGGTACTGTTCCAAAGATGCGGCGCGATCTTCGTTATCCCACGCAGCCTTTAGATCGTCACACCAGCTCGCGAACCGATCGTTCGCACCAACCTTTAGAAGCCCCTTGGGTCCGAGTCCTCGGAACGTGCGGGTGTAATCCGTACCGAACAGGATAAGAAGGACGAGGAGTTTATGTTTTAGCCGCCGGTACTTCGCGACGTCTTGCTTGACGCGAACGTACAGATGAGAGCCCATTTTGGTCAGTCGCAGGTACCTGCCGTGACTGAAGCGAGGCACCTTGCCTTCCATGTACAGCTTGCTAAGTTTTTTCATGCGTTCGAGTAGTCGCTTTGAGCTCGCGACACACGCGTCGTCCTCCGCAGTGAGCTCTCCCCCACATCGTTTGTTATTCACAGCAGAGCCCTCAGAGGCCACGGCGTCGTGACATGCGGGTAACAACTCAAAAGTGTCAACGAATGCCGATTTCGATTTCAACCCCCGCGGACCCACCACGGCAAGGCGTGCTAGTATCTTGCGCGCAACTTCGGCTTTATCCGTTGCATTTAACTTGAACACTCTGGTGAGAAATTCGCCGTACACGGAGCCTCGTATTCCACTCAGATAGAAATACCTAGCTAATCGTTGCGGCAACGTGGAGTCTTGGTCTTTGTCCGCCACGAGACTTTCCCACTCTCCGTGCAGGAGCTCGAGCTCTTCTTCCCCGAGGTGATCGTCGTCTTCCGCAATGTCGTACAGCGCACGGAATCTGGGCCTGCGGGCTTCGAAGTCCGCGTCAGTTATCCGTAAACCGCCAACCGTGGGCGCCTCCGCGAGCAGGTCGCCAAACGCGGAGCTGTGCATCGGTCGATTGCTGTCGTAGCTCGTGTTGGCCAACCGCAGTGTGAGCCCTTCGCGCCCGCAAGCCGTGAGCACGGCTATCACGTCTGAGTCTGCCGTGCATACCAGAACAGTGCCCGGAAGAGCGTTGGCCAGTTCTACCATCAGAGTATCGGCCTCTGTGCTCGAGCTCTTCCGGCACGCGCCGTCCAGAAACACGAGGTGTCCCTCCAGAGGTCGATTCGCAAACGACGCCACGTACGCCCCGTGGACTCCGGGCGGTCTGGCTACGGTTCCGATGCCGTCGACTTCATTTTTCAGATGCAACACCACGTCTTCGTTGTTAGATTCACACAAGATGTCACGGGAAGAACCCCAGTCCCGTCCGGTGACCAGAAACACTGCCTTTTTTGCCACGTTGGTGTCGCGTAGCAGTTTCAAGGTGAGATAGTCTATAGCGTCCGCGTTCCGTCTACAGAAATCCAGGTGGGGCGCAAGCGGGTAGCGGTCTCTGGTTTCTCTAACCGCCGGCTTTTGCGCTCCCCGTCCGTCCTTTACCAGAATCAGACACTCTGACGTCCATCTGTCTCGATTGTAATGTTCCGCCAGTGTTCTTGCCATGTTTTCGATGGACGCTAGCCGATCTCCTTCCACGTAGTCGCTAGCCTTGACCTTAAATCTCATTATCAAATGGTCGATTAACATCCAGTCGTATCGTTCCGTGGGTCGCTCTATCACATCGAACGGCGATAGATGGGGATTCGCGAGCATAACGTGCAGCGCCTGGTTCTTCAGTCCCATTGTCAGACGTCCTATCAACTCGTCGCGGCCTGACTGGCGTTATTATAGCAGCCGCACTCACGGGCACACACATGGGCACACTCACGGGCACACACATGGGCACACACACACACACACACACACACACACACACACACACACACACACACACACTTCAGTGATCAGGCACGCTTTGTGTCGGCTGCTGCGGAGGCTGTTGGTCGGAGTGCACTTTGTCGAGTTTAAGTTTCTTCTTTTCTTCGTTGAAACATATGTTCCTGTGGCTTAGATCTCCCGGGTTGACTTGTGAGCAAAGGTCCTCCGTGTACATAGTATCGCTTCTGTTATATGACCTCATGTGCACACAAGTAGGAGCTAGACAGTTGAGAACCTGTGTGCAGAAACATGTCAGCCAAGGGAAATTACGCCTCATGCTTTTCGATACGGTGGGCTTGGTACAGCTCCGTATTCTAACCAAATTCGTCCCGGGTCTCACTATGACCAAGTGGGCGGCGGAGCGCTGAGCCGCGCTGGGGTAGGTGACGGAAAACATCACCCACGTCAGCCACAGCTGGGTGTTATAACGCCATAGCGTCGCTTTATCTAGAACGTCGTTATGCCTGGTCTTGAGCTCTAGCAACGCCACTGTGTTTGTGACCGTGTCGTACGCAACCATGTCGATTTCGGTGTAGAACCCCCAGTCTGGCTGTATGCCCTTACACCCGGCTACACAGCGGTTATGGTACGTGTACCGCTTTTTTGCACCCGAGCAGCGGTCGGGGGACGGTATGCCGGCCACTCGTAAGCCTCCGCAAATCGGACGCAGGTGCAAGGCCTCTAGTTGCGTGAGGATAAGTTGGGAAACTGGACCGACCTGGGGTTTGGTTTTTTTCCCGTTGAATACATCTTTGCAATCCGCGTCCACCGCCACTCCGATGTGCGTTGACATACGTGTTTTATCCCACACCCGTCTACACGCCGCTACGCTAGGGACTTTGCTATACGTAAATATCCGCAGCACACCAGCCTGAAACTCTGAAGCCTTGCTCTCGGAGACGTTCAGTTGTTTGATGTAGTCGACGACCCAGTCCAACTTACTTTCGGGGTTGCTGTGTCGGTCTTGCAGCGCTCGTGTGAACACGTCCATGTTTATCAGGTTATGGTTTCCTCGCCTTCTCTGCTGAGCCATAGAGTCCAGCGTTCTCGTTATGCCTTGCACTTTGTACCACCGATGGTCATTCGTCGACTTCGCGTGCAGGCAGCCTGACACGGTCTTGAATTCGATCGTCGCGTTTCCTAACATCGTCGCGCAGAGCAAAACTAACAGCGGCCAGTTCGGCAAAGCGTTGCGTATCGGCCGACATGGTGTACTAATAGTCAGTAGATACTAAAAAAAAAAAACCCCGCACGTTCGCCAGACACGTTACACGCAACGACGATGAACCGCAAGAGAATGCCCGCGTTAAAGTCGCTCGTGTCGAACGGCAAAGACATGTTCGCGGCAAAATTTGCGCCCGTGTCGGGCGCCGCAGCCTCGTCCATGGCGCGATTCACAGGCCGCCTCGGAAGCTCGATTGCTGTCATAACATCTCTCATCGTGGGTTTCCTGACGCTACCAAATAACATCATGTATTTCCTCGACCATAAGCATTCGTCCAAGCTGACGTACGACAACGACGACGACAGTAACCAAGAGCACAGATACGCTTACATTCACGCTGGGATTGCTCTGGTCGTCCTAGGGTGCCTTGCCATGGTGGTGAGCATAGTGCTAAGTTACTTCGCCGCAATCAGCAAACGGAAGGTCGACGCTTCGGCCGCCACTTCTACCAACCCTGTCACACGGAGCACCATGACTGTGTACGCGTGCTTGGCGATGATGAACGTGGAACTGTTTATGGCCGTGATCGCAGGGTGCATGGAGTTGCTATATCGTCCCCTCACCAGTAACGAGCATAGGTCGCATAACGTCGAATGTGCTATTGCGGTGTTCAACATCATCATATACGCGATGTACGTGGTCACCATGATACTTACGGCATCCGTACTGCGAGGGAAACACGAAAAAGAACACAGTGACTCTGACCCCTCGGATATGACGGACGTTGTGACCAACATGGCAGTGCCGCGGGAATATGTCACCAGAAATTCAAACCTGTACAATTCACCAACTGGTTATATGATGTAGTGCTATTCTGTTGTTGTTGTTGTAGTGTGCAAAAAAAAACAGCAATAAAGATTCACGCCTGTGTAGGATACCAAAGTCTCTTTTTATTGTTGTTGGTTTAATATCAATCACAGTGTTGTAGATCAAGTTCAAATTGTAAAATGTCCAAAGACACACCAAAGACAAAGATCACATCTGTTGTTACTACCGCAGACTGTACATAAAACCAAATACAGTTTTGTCTTGTACGTACTATAAACTGAGTCTGTGAACGTTTTGGTATTACACAGCACACGTACTCATACATAGCCGATGACACCTTTGTGGGTTTTTTTGGTTTTTTTTTTTGTTTTATTTGACAAATGGTGATTACAATGTCAACACATACATGTACAAACATCACAATGCAAGCAAACACACGCCCATTCTCTTGCTAAAACGTTGTAGAGTACAGGTGCGCAAGACTATGTCTACGCGTGACACATGTTACACTTAAAGATACAACCTGACCGTTTCTCCGCGTACACATTCTGAACAAACAGGATTAGGACATTCGCAGCTAGCGTGACCGCAAGGCTTGATGTACATCTTAGCCTTAGCACAATCCGAACAGATTACATCCTGTGACACGCTACTCATACGGACGAACCGGTACCACGTCCACCGGCTTTTACAGTAGAAACACCTTCGCAACCCTGACACTGTCACGCTTTTCAGGATGCAATTCTCACATGCAACGTGTCCACAGTTAAACACACACATGTGTGTCCGTTCGTAACAACAGGGACACGTGTATAGGTCCGTAGGTCTTCCGATTGACACAGAAGGCGTAGAGGACGTTGACCGTTGGGGTTCGTTGAAAGATGCGTCGATTGTCGCCTGCAACGCGGACGGTCCGTCCACGTCGATTGCCTCCTGCACGGATGGTCCGTCCACGTCGATACCTCCTGCGACACGGACGGCCCATCCGCCCTGTAGCTCCCAGGCCCAGGTCTTTGTGCCGCGGCGGGCACTGTAGCAGAAGACACAAGGCGGGGAGGTAGCCCCATTTCACGTCGGGTGTGATCGTCCATGACAGGTGCACGCGTGGTCTCCCACGAGTTAGGACGTCCAGTGGGCACGGTTCCATTGTAGCTTTGGATCTGTAAGCCGAATGTAGGCTCGGTGCAAGACCTTTCGGCGTAATCCCTATCACTCGGATCGGGGCCGGTGAAGTCTACGGTGTTGATAAAGTAAACGGCCCCGCAATCGAGTTCGCAGTCCAGAATGTCTTGAAGCGATAACTTTGAACACAAATTCTTGTTGTACGGTGGTAACCAGGAGAGGAAGGTTCTTTGTACCCTTTGGCAGTAAGCAAATAACTTCCTTTCGGGCACCAATGCGTGCACCACCGCCAGCGTCTTGGTTTGCTGATCCTGTACGCATTTCCATTTGCTTACATGGAAACGCTTCATGTACACGGCCCGCGGTAGTGCCCGCTTGGCGTCCGGGGTTGTGGGGCGTACAATGCCGGCTATGATGTGCTTATTTGCCAAGGACATGACTGTAGACACAGCACAAGTCTGCTACCCTGTGCTGTTCTGTTAAATAAGCTCTTGTTCTGGGTAGGCCAGCCCAGAGTTACAGGTTGCCTGGAACCCTGGGTCGGCTGGAAAATGTAGCCAGGTCGGCTGGATACTGTAGCCAGGTCGGCTGGAAACTGTAGCCAGGTCGGCTGGAAAGTGTAGCCAGGTCGGCTGGATAGTGTAGCCAGGTCGGCTGGAAAGTGTAGCCAGGTCGGCTGGAAAATGCAACCAGGTCGGCTGGATAGTGTAGCCAGGTCGGCTGAAAAATGTAGCCAGGTCGGCTGGATAGTGTAGCCAGGTCGGCTGGAAAGTGTAGCCAGGTCGGCTGGAAAGTGTAGCCAGGTCGGCTGGAAAATGTAGCCAGGTCGGCTGGATAGTGTAGCCAGGTCGGCTGGATAGTGTAGCCAGGTCGGCTGGATAGTGTAGCCAGGTCGGCTGGAAAATGTAGCCAGGTCGGCTGGATAGTGTAGCCAGGTCGGCTGGATAGTGTAGCCAGCTATTGCTATATCTCTCGAATAACCATCCGCGTATATACATACACCGCCACCCCACGTACGATACAGTTATGGCTGTAGAACAACTCAGGTCGTGTCAACATGACATTGCAGAGCGGTGCACTCACATAACCGAAAGTATTTTTGACAGATACACCGACGGGGACCAGGACCTAGATGCAACTGCTATGACGAAAATACCAAACCATGTGCATCGCCTACGTGCCCTTGTCGAATACAGCTTGCAGGATGAGGTCCGAGCCAAAGTGTTACTGTCAGCGGTCCATGAACTCAATCCCTACTTTTACCAGGACTTGGTGGACCGGGGACCGCAGGGAAAGACAGGTACTGTATTTCTTTTCGTTGCAAATAAAAAAAAACAAAACATTGTGTTGAACGAACACCTTGTTGCTTGTATACTTATGTCTATATCTCCGCAGAACGAAAACTGACACAGTTCAAGTTAACCGGCGCTGTCGAGCAGATGATCGGCTCGTCGCTGCCGAGGTTCCGACGTGCAGTCAGAGAACGCAGCTTCCTGGACAAAATCACGACTGTAGATGACGCAGTCGACCTCATGGTTCAAGAACAGCTGATCTTACCCGATGAAGAATATATGCTATATCACATGTATGAAACCACCGAGGGGAAGGTGGGTGCGCTCAGATGCCTCTTTGAATGCCCACAACTACCCGACGAGGCGAAGGCCAGCATATCGTTGATTCTGGCCGTGTACAACCTACACGCCTTCGGTATCTTCCCAGACCGCTGGTTGGAGACTGTAACCCCCCAAGCGGGGGCTTTGGTTGTGTAGACATGTGGTGTGTCAGCACGAGTGTGAAGCGTGGTGTTTGACTGTATTTGACAAATAAAATAACAACCATTACACATTGCAGCACAGTGTCTTTATTTTTTTTATACATGATACCAACAAGTACCTCTGCAAAACCCTTGGTACAGATACATTTCATTACGTGGTCAGACTCATACATTGGAACACGTTTCGCCCTCAGGGGTCTTGTGTTTTTGGTTTGTGCGGATCCACACTACACCACACAACACGGCGATGACGGTCAGCAACAGGATCAGGGCTGCTATTATACCAGGGCGGCCTCTAGGTTGTGGAGAGTGTGAAAAAGGAGCCGTTGTGAGCTCTGAGACTGTGAGGTTGACACGTCCCTCGGACTCTACAATCTGGCCAGTTGTTGTGTTTCTGGCTGTAAGCTCACACGTATATAGCCCTGTGTCGGCTACACTGACGTTCCTTAGAATCACAGACCAGTTTGCGTTTCCCACGGACGGCTCGAGCAGCTTCACTCGGCCTTTAAACATGTCACACTGGTAGTTGTCGTAAGAACGTAGATTTCGAAAGAAGTACAGGTAACAACTGGATACGGTTGATTTCCGCCACTCCACCAGAATAACTGGACTCGCTGTAGTATCCTGACAGCGAAGAACCACGTCTTGTCCACATATCGCCGTTACGTATGTGTCAGCTAAACGAGAGAAACACATTTGGTTAGTTATTCGCATAAAGGTTACAACATTACGTTCGTTCTATGTACAATGTACAATGTCTTTCATCCAGGAAACAAAACGGCGTTCAAGCGAGTTCACAAACATGCACGTCAACAATAGTGTTTTAGGAGTGACTACAAACCTTTTGAGTCAAGAGACAAAGACATTATTGGAGTGCACAACACACACAAGGACAACCAGCTTAACATGGCCATATTTTCTCAGTGATCCACCGAGAATGTCCAATGCTATCATCACACGTTCTTCACAATGAGATTATACCCCAGGTCGGCTGGATAGTGTAGCCAGGTCGGCTGGAAAATGCAGCCAGGTCGGCTGGATAGTGTAGCCAGGTCGGCTGGATAGTGTAGCCAGGTCGGCTGGATAGTGTAGCCAGGTCGGCTGGAAAATGCAGCCAGGTCGGCTGGAAAATGCAGCCAGGTCGGCTGGAAAATGCAGCCAGGTCGGCTGGAAAATGCAGCCAGGTCGGCTGGATAGTGCAGCCAGGTCGGCTGGATAGTGTAGCCAGGTCGGCTGGATAGTGTAGCCAGGTCGGCTGGATAGTGTAGCCAGGTCGGCTGGAAAATGCAGCCAGGTCGGCTGGAAAATGCAGCCAGGTCGGCTGGATAGTGCAGCCAGGTCGGCTGGATAGTGTAGCCAGGTCGGCTGGATAGTGTAGCCAGGTCGGCTGGATAGTGTAGCCAGGTCGGCTGGAAAGTGTAGCCAGGTCGGCTGGATAGTGCAGCCAGGTCGGCTGGATAGTGCAGCCAGGTCGGCTGGATAGTGCAGCCAGGTCGGCTGGATAGTGTAGCCAGGTCGGCTGGATAGTGCAGCCAGGTCGGCTGGATAGTGTAGCCAGGTCGGCTGGAAAATGCAGCCAGGTCGGCTGGATAGTGTAGCCAGGTCGGCTGGATAGTGTAGCCAGGTCGGCTGGAAAGTGCAGCCAGGTCGGCTGGATAGTGTAGCCAGGTCGGCTGGATAGTGTAGCCAGGTCGGCTGGACCCGTGCTAATATAACCAGATCGCTTGGAGTCTGCTCAACCCCAGATACATTTAAGTTTCGTAGCTTAGAGGTAACACAGTGTGTTTTCAGCTAGACTCTTTTGTAGTGCAACAAACCCAAACACCACAGTGTAGCCAGGTCGGCTGGATAGTGTAGCCAGGTCGGCTGGATAGTGTAGCCAGGTCGGCTGGATAGTGTAGCCAGGTCGGCTGGATAGTGTAGCCAGGTCGGCTGGACCCCTGCTAATATAACCAGATCGCTTGGAGTCTGCTCAACCCCAGATACATTTAAGTATCGTAGCTTAGAGGTAACACAGTGTGTTTTCAGCTAGACTCTTTTGTAGTGCAACAAACCCAAACACTACCACAGGCTGTTTCCCCACTTATAGCTGGCTGACAACCATGGAGTACATAACGTTGGCCATTCGATGGTGCTGGGAACCTAAAGCTCACATTAATGTGTGGTCGCCCGAGGATTCAGGTGTTAGAAAGTGGAGCCTGACAAGATGGGAAGCAGAAGCCTATCAACTGCCAACTCAACATTTGACGATAGTGTGCATGCAAATCGACACCCTGTCGGCTAATGCCATCAAGAAACAACTGCTACGCCGAGCAAAAAATCTGTGGGTAGACCCTAGTTGTGTCGTTATGACGGAGGGTTGGTTTGATACAATCCTCGACTCCTATGTAGACGCAAGCAAAACAGTGTCACATACCTACACTACACTGACGACTCCGTGCTCCGGCTCGTCGTTCTACAGACACGTGAATGACTGCAATGCCCTTGTCGCTGCTAAGGGTTGGAAGAAGGATGCCAAAACAACCGCCTGTGATTCTCACACTATCTTCCAGCTGCATTGTAAACATGTAAGGTGGTTTTATTTTGTGTCGTGGTGCTGTTGACCCACTGTAAGCTATGTGTGTCTACATAATAACAACAATGATGATAATGATAATAATAATAATAATAATAATAATAATAATAATAATAATAATAATAATAATAATAATAATTGCAATGTATTTCCCCCCCCCCCCCCGTGCAGGAACCCCATAGCGTGACTCTTCTCGTCAAAAGCCACTCGGGCGATACTAAGTTGCTGCAAATCCGATGCGATGAACCTATGTGCATCCGAGACCTGCTGAAGAGATACGACATACATTGTGATACGGTGTGGAACGACACCATGTCCCTGTCATCCAACTCTCCCTGTATAGCCTTGACTGACCATGGCATGGACCTCATCTACACGGAGGCCACTCCAGGTATGATAACTGGCCGGTTCACAGCGGGGGCTAAGGACACGTTCGATCATCGCATGAAACACCTGAAAGTTCGCACAAAGCACCGCACCATGAAAAACAAGCCGTACTCTATACATACGACACCGCAGAATGTACCGAGAGGCGCGTCGCTCCTGGACGATGGTCTAACCCAAGAGGACTCCAACCCAACCTTACCCACCGTGTTATATTACAGCGACCCGCTGTCCACGATCGCCGATGTGCTGAGGAACGACGGTCGGTTTCTCGCTGATTGTCGACTCGCCGCATCTTACGATGACGGCCATAACGTGCACGCAGCTGATGTCGCCATTTCGGGAGAGTCGCCCATTTGTCAGTGGCAGCACAATCAGCTGTGCATTGTGGGTAAGACACTGTGTGTGTGTGTGTGTGTGTGTGTGTGTGTGTGTGTGTGTGTGTGTGTGTGTGTGTGTGTGTGTGTGTCATAGTCGCTTACAGTTGTTTCGTGTGCTCGGTAGGTACAACAACTCCCCCACCTGATGAGGATCACGTGTTCACATACCCTTACGAATGCACGGTCTGCCGAGAGGAAAGCGACGTCTACCTAGAGTGTGGCCACCTTTGTTGCCAAGCGTGCATAACCTCTTTGGGAAACAAAGAGGCCATGCTGATCACATGTCCTCTTTGCAAGCAACACGTTGGCAAAAAAACTATTACAACCGCAGGCGTAACCTCCAGGACTTGCACATCGTGTGGAAAGGACAAGTGTTGGCTGTCGGATTGCGGTCATGTGTGCTGTGTTTCTTGTGATACTACCTGTAAAGTCTGTGCCCGCTGTGTTAAAAAAGTTCTCAGAATGTACATGTAGCATTGCTTGCTTGGATGATCCGGTTATCGGTTATTGCCCACACAGAGTTGTACGTGGATCGCCGTGGAAGGTACTCACAGCAAAGAAGCCTTGGTGTACGTGTATCAGGTGATGATTTATTCAGCAATAGACCAACCATGTGTACATACAAACTGTCTGCGTGCATTTCATTCACATCAATCCAACAACAGTGTACGTGTATCAGGTAATGTTTTATTCAGCAATAAACCAACCATGTGTACATACAAACTGTCTGCGTGCATTTCATTCACATCAATCCAACAACAGTGTACGTGTACCACCCCCATGCTAAATAATACCGTGCTGTCCAAGCTATCGGTGTGTGTTTTTGAGCGTAGAATAAATGACACGAATAACACAATAGAGATTTACACTTTTATTGTAGACACAACACATGTATACTGCTGCGTTATATATAGCGTTATACAGTAGAGGTAAAACACAAGTGGATCAGTTGGATCATCTTCCACATCTGGTTGTTATAGGAATCCAAGTTGCATAATCGCTCCAGTTACTCCAGAACTTTCCAGGTTCACGCTGTGCTCCTCTCTTTCTATGTAGTGGCTAACACACTTAAGTCTCAATATAACAACCACTGAGAAAGACGAATCGTCCCCACGGGGGGACGTGGGGTCGGCGCCTGCCGACCTGTGAGTCGGCGCTTGCCGACCTGTGGGTTCGACACCACCGACCTGTGAGTCGGCGCCTGCCGACCTGTGAGTCGGCGCTTGCCGACCTGTGGGTTCGACACCACCGACCTGTGAGTCGGCGCTTCCCGACCTGTGGGTCGGCGCTTCCCGACCTGTGGGTCGGAGCCTGCCGACCTGTGGGTCGGAGCTTGCCGACCTGTGGGTTCGACACCACCGACCTGTGAGTCGGCGCTTCCCGACCTGTGGGTCGGCGCTTCCCGACCTGTGGGTCGGAGCCTGCCGACCTGTGGGTCGGAGCTTGCCGACCTGTGAGTCGGCGCCTGCCGACCTGTGGGTCGGCGCTTGCCGACCTGTGGTTTCACTGTCTTTTATTTCGCAGCGTGGTTTCTAAATTCACACATACATTATATTAATGGCTCGGACACAGCAATTCAAACAGCACTAAATACAATCCCTGCTAGCACATCATATAGTCGCAAAACGCAATTGAGCTGTGATACGTTCATTCAGAGTGCTTAGGTGGACCGACCAAAAGGACCTATAGATAGAGCAGGCAACTGAAGCGACCATGTCTTTGAATATCGCAAACCGTAAGCGCGCAAACGCGCAGCCCCTGGACGACATGACCGGGAGTCTGTTGCCACCCAAGAAAAAGTGGCGAAGAGCGACGTTGGGCAGACGGGATTGGGACACTGGAAATGCCTTTACTATCACTTACGATGTCACGAGAGGTCTCCCCTGTGTGACTTTCATGAGTACATGGCCAACCGTGAAGTCTGACCATAAGGTTCTACTCACGGTTGACAGCGCTGGTGAGCAGCTGTTTGCCGATAAAGTGGTCATCCCGCTCAGGGTCTTTCTGGATTTACTGCATATGCATCTCACGCATAATGAAGACAAATATCTGTACTTGTACACCGATGCCTTTCCTAGTACGGAAAACCCCGACGAAGTTGTAAAGAACATGCCTGCTGCTATATATAAAGATGCAGGTTGTTACCACACGGTGGTAATAAATGGTCCTGCTGAGGACGACGAGGAGGATGAGGAGGAGGATGAGCACGACGATGAGGAGGAAGAAGACCCCGACGGCAACATCGCCGATCGCATACGCATGCCTCAGGATGAAGAGGGGAATGACAACAACTGGCCCAAGATCCCCGAAGTGTCAAAGGAACACTTAAGATACACCGGTGTTCCAGGCGTATGTTGCACTATAGTCAGACAACCTAAAGGTCCACTCTTTCTCACCACCAGTCGCTGGCACATTCGAACCGAGGATGGAGAGAAAACAACCATGATGCCCGGGGACTGCGAGGAGACCGAGTATGTGTTTCCGTTATGCCACACGGAACAACTACCTGGGCTGGTGGCTGTTGTTCACAAGTGGTTGGAAACAGACTACCAGAAACTGGGCCTATTAGTCACATGCAACGTGCCGAGCCACATGACGCTAATACCCACGCCCATTGAAGCGCTGGATTATCGGTATACCCTCGCCAGCATGGACCAGTACTGGCCCCTTCTCTCCAACCCAAAGGATATGTGGCACACCTCGTACGAGGATACAGTTGTGTCCGTGGAACCACAGTACGGTATATGCCGAAACGCAATGATCGAGTGTCCTCACAGCAAGAGACATTGTCCCAACAAGAAGCGTCCGCGTCCTTGAACATAGGAGATATTGAAATGCGATGCCGGTGTCGGCAACAATAAGAGCTGTGTATTAGGAATACTCATCACCGCTTCAATGTTTACGCTGTTTTTCTGTATGTAAAAATAAAATAAAACACATTCAACTCTACACTGTTTCTTTGTGTTACCTTGTCATACGCGCGGTCTAAGTTTATTATATACATACATATATATATATATATATATATATATATATATATATATATATATATATATATATATATATATATATAATGTCAAAGCGTTCTTTCTGAAAACACACAGACACACACACGGCTAACACACTTAAGTCTCAATATAAACAACCACTGAGAAAGACGAATCATCCCCACGGGGGACGTGGGGTCGGCGCCTGCCGACCTGTGGGTCGGAGCCTGCCGACCTGTGGGTCGGAGCTTGCCGACCTGTGAGTCGGCGCCTGCCGACCTGTGGGTCGGCGCTTCCCGACCTGTGAGTCGGCGCTTCCCGACCTGTGGGTCGGCGCTTCCCGACCTGTGGGTCGGAGCTTGCCGACCTGTGAGTCGGCGCCTGCCGACCTGTGGGTCGGCGCTTGCCGACCTGTGGTTTCACTGTCTTTTATTTCGTAGCGTGGTTTCTAAATACACACATACACTATATTAATTGCTCGGACACAGCAATTCAAGCAGCACTAAATACAATCCCTGCTAGCACATCATATAGTCACAAAAACGCAATTGAGCTGTGATATGTTCATTCAGAGTGCTTAGGTGGACCAAAAGGACCTATAGATCGAGCAGGCTACTGAAGCGACCATGTCTTTGAATATGGCAAACCGTAAGCGCGCAAATGCGCAGCCCGTGGACGACATGACCGGGGGCCCGTTGCCGCCCAAGAAAACCTTGCGAACAGCAACGTTAGGCCGACGGGATTGGGACACGGGAAACGCCTTTACTATCAATTATGATGTCACACACGATCTTCCTTGTGTGGTGCTGGTGAGTACACATCCAACAGTGAAGCCAGGACAGAAAGTTAAGCTTACGGATAATACCCAGAACAACCAAGTGTTCGCCGACCGAATAGTCATTCCGCTCAGGGTCTTTCTGGATTTAGTGCACATGGTTCTCACGCACAATGAAGATAAATACCAGGACCTTTACTCGGATGTGTTTCCTAGCAAAGAGGACCCCGGAGAAGTGGTAAAGGGTATGCCTGCTGCTTTGTGTGCAGATGCAGGGTGTTACCACACGTTGCTGGTATTCGAGGACGGTGATACTGCTGCCCCCAAGCTTCAGGATGCCACCGGTAACAATAACACATCGCCTAAGATCCCAGAAGTGTCCAAGGAGCACTTACGGTTCACTGGGACTCCAGGTATAGATTGTACCATAGTCAGACAACCCGAAGGTCCAATCTTTATTTCTACCAGTGGCTGGGGCATCGAAACTGACGACGGAGAGAAGACAACCGTGATGGCCACAGAGTATGTTGAGCTGGAGTATGTGTTTCCGTTATGCCACACGGAACAACTACCTGGGCTGGTGGCTGTTGTTCACAAGTGGTTGGAAACAGACTACCAGAAACTGGGCCTATTAGTCACATGCAACGTGCCGAGCAACATGACGCTAATACCCACGCCCATTGAAGCGCTGGGTTATCGGTATACCCTCGCCAGCATGGACCAGTACTGGCCCCTTCTCTCCAACCCAAAGGATATGTGGCACACCTCGTACGAGGATACAGTTGTGTCCGTGGAACCACAGTACGGTATATGCCGAAACGCAATGATCGAGTGTCCTCACAGCAAGAGACATTGTCCGCGTCCTTGAACATAGGAGATATTGAAATGAAATGCGATGCCGGTGTCGGCAACAATAAGAGCTGTGTATTAGGAATACTCATCACCGCTTCAATGTTTACACTGTTTTTTTTCTGTATCTAAAAAATGAAATAAAACACATTCAACTCTACACTGTTTCTTTGTGTTACCTTGTCTAAGTTTATTATATATATGTCAAAGCGTTCTTTCTGAAAACACACACACACACACACACACACACACACACACACACACACACACACACACACACACACACACACGGATATCTATCTGCACACACAACAGAGATTACCACCAGACAGCACTAGAGGTTCGACATGGCGACATTAAAACGCACCATCGACGACGAGGTGCCCTCATCGGTTATCGCAGCTCCGAAACGACAGAAAACACAGCAAGATCCCCCGGAGACCGTCGACCGGCACCCGTGGGTATATGTCGATATAGGACCGAGGGAGTGGAAGATCGGACATTCTTTCACCGTTCAGTACATCACACCGACAATTGGTGTGCCGTGTCTGAAATTCACCTCCCTCACGGAGTCCGTCTCGGAGAATTGGCCTTGCAAAGTGCACGCCGAGGCGCCCCTGGGGTATTTTGCAAAAGTGCTATGCATGCCCCTGAGAGGTGTGTTGGATTTACTACATGTGCTCCTAACAGGGAATATAGAGTTGGTCGACCGCGTTGGTTACGACGCCGCTTTCCCTAAACCCGATATGCACAGTGACGGATGTTACTTTAACCTAGCGGCAATTGCCTGTAGGTTAACTGGTATGATGGTCCCGGAGCACATGAACATCTCGGCGAGACACGGCGATATCTCACGGAGTGTAACCGGATACTGGGGCGTGTACAAGCAACCTAAAGGCCCGGTGTTCATCAGCAGTGACACATGGGTTGACCGGGAGGACGAGTCGCTAGAGTACGGGGAGAATGCTGCAATCGAAGATCCAGTGCTAAAGCCGCTCGTGGGTGACGCTCAGGCCTGTGAAGACTCTGGGTTTTTTGAGGAAGACCGTTGTGAACTGATAGCCGAGCGCGACTGCGATCTTGAATGCGGCGATGCAGACCGTTGTGGCATGCAGTACGACGAAGAAGACGACAGTGACATACGGTACGACGAAGAAGACGACAGTGGCATACAGTACGGTGAAGAAGAAGAAGAAGAAGAAGAGGACTATGACATTCAGTCCGATGACACAGGGGACGACGATCCCACCGATGAGTCTGTGTTTCCCTTGTGTCACAGCGAGCAACTACCAACACTGATAACCGTTATACACACGTGGTTGGAAGACATGGACCACAAAGCGCAAGGTCTTGTGGTGCGCTGTAAAGTACCTGATCGTATAACACTCGTTCCACAGCCCACAAAGGAAGCTGGTTACGAATACACACAGTTCAATTGTGCTGTACACTGGGTACATTTGACGGACGACGAAGTTGCGGCCATGAATACGGTCACCTACAGCGGTATATGACAGAGCAACGGCTCACTTGTAAAATGTGATGTTGATGACGATGATGATGATGATAATGATGATGATTTCAATTTACTTGCTTGGCCATACTAGTATTCACTTAACAGTGTTTCAGTGTCTTTTTTGTGTGTGTAATTGGGTAACCGGATAAATAAAGAGAATGTGTGCAACATCGCATCGTCTCCTATCTCCTGCTTGCTAATATCATTCAATGTAATAACTGCTAGAATCAGATCAGACACATAGACAAAAAACTTGGGCAGAAATCAGAGTTGACATTAAAGTTTATTGGGGTTTGCTGTTGCCGTCGACGGCATACACAATTTTGTAGCATACATTCAGAAAAAGCAAGCTGTCAAATACAGTCAGACTAGATCACCAGCATCGTACGCCACAGGCGAGATGCGGGCGCTGTGTAACGAGGATCGTTGGTGTCACACCAGAGCATGCATTCTTCGTGCTGTAACTGGGCACGATACACATCGCCCAGAGCGGGTAGTTTGCCCAAATGACCCTCTATGACATTGTCAAACTCCTCCGGGTGTTTACGGATCAGTTGCACCCTGCTATCCTCGAACTCCCGGTCCTCGTACAGTCGTGTCACATCGTACGCCGCGGTCTTTGTGACGCCTCGGGGTAACCAGCTGCGACCAAAGTAGTCCTTGTAGGCTCGCCACAAGGTCTCCACGAAACGCTTCGCGTCGACCTCGGTCTTGTCGGCATCTGCCAGCATCACGTGGAGCCGCCAACAGCTATTGGGACCTCGGTCCACCTGCATATACCACCGGCCCCAATCCGGAGTGCAGCTGATGCGATTGTTCATCCAGAACTCCGCCATGTGGAACCCGAGCAGGCTCTCGGTGTTCAAATCGGCCACGTCCAAAACGTAGTCAATGTAATGACCTCCTTGGCAAAAGCGTAGCTCCTCACCCGTGAATTTCTCTCTGATCTCGGTGTGTAAAACGTGTAATGCCATTATGTCGTCTGACCCTTTGTTTGTGAATCGAGATACGGTGTCCACCTTTCCAGGCCATACGGCCTCCGGGTGGGAGAGTGTAATGTGGTAAGCTGAGGGCATTGTGTTCTGGTGGATCGAATGGATCTGTGAGTCTCCTTCTAAACAAGTTGAGCTTTTATAGTATCTGACAGCCCAGGTGTGTGTCGGTAGCCTTCCGATGGTGCGTACGTCTCCCGTGTCACCGCCGGATTTCAAATGTGTTGTTTATGTTTCCTGCGAGGTATATATACACAGACACTGTCACCACACACATCGCACTACATGCATACCGTCGTTACAATGCCAGGTACTCATCGACTCACCGTACGCCATCCCAGGGTGGCGTTCCCCGACTCTAAGATCGACAAACTCTCTAGACTCTACAGCCCCAGGCTAGACAAAATTATGAAAAGGCACGTGCTCTCGAGCTCAATGACGACCAAGATGACCGCGGACGAGAAGCCTAAACTGCACACGTTACTGCCGTATATAAAGCTTTTGGAGGTGGAAGACCTGGGTGCGCTGAGCACGGACGGGTTTCAGCTGTGTCAGTTTTGGTCGAGATATTACACGAACAGGGATTACCTGTGCTGGCCGTGGTACGTGCAAGTGGATCGCACCGCTGACTTAGGGTGGACGTTGACCCTTTTGATGGAAGACGACACGATGGATATAGAGCGCTTCACTGAGCAGTTGTGGAAAGCTTACAAAGAATACTTCACGCTCAGCTGGATACCAGGAGAGGCAGATCGACACACCGACTGCCGGTTTGAAGACAACCGCTGGAAACTCGTAAGCGCGGCGATCGACAAAGACCTACGGGAGTTGGTGGATGACCGCTTTAGTGTGGTGCCTCGTTTAGGTGATGTTTTCCGTGAGACGGAATCGCAGCAAGCTACTTGCCTGCTGTGGTGTGACACCAACCAAGACGCCTTGAAGTGGAACACCTTTTTGTTTTGGTATCCAGAACGCCAGAGATGAAATGGGATTCAGTGAGGCGTGTCCACAATTGAGCTGTGCTGTGTGTAACATACCGGCTACGGTGCTTGTGGAAGCGATGATAAACCTACTAAGAATGTCCTTTGTGTAACATGCAGTGTACCTACATGACTTGTGAACATAAACATCGGACCACACTAATAAAAAGAAACCACACAAACCCTGTGTGTGTCACCTTGATTTTATTTGCTGTTGCCAACATTCACATTCACAATAACATCGGGAGCGACACATATACATTTCACTGGTTACGGTGCGCAGTCTACGAGTCTGTAGCTCGAAACACTTTATAGCCTTTCCATTCGTCCGTCAGTCCGTATATGTGCATGTTATGTGACATGAGTATCAGGCCAATACTGTGCTTTGTAGCAACTGGTATGTCTGGATCACTAAGCATCTTGCGAATTGTGTTTTCCTGACACGACATCTTGGTTGCGAGAACAAGCTCTTCGTATTCCTCGGTCAGGATCACGCCTTCTGCCCACATGTCCTCAACGGCGTCCTGGATTGTGGTGACTCTGGATAACAACTGGTGTAGTTCCATGTCCTCCATTAGTTCGGCGCCGTTGAGTCCCTTCCCTTTCCACCCCAAGGCAAGCATCGCTGCAGGGGTCAAGGTGTGAGTGGTTTTGGTTCGCTCTAGTGAAAAACAAAACAAAACAAAAATAAAACGTAAGACGACATGATACAAAATGAAACACATACGACACCAACAGACCGTCTCCAGTTTCTTTAAGTTGTGCGTTTGTCAATGGTACCTAGGGGGCCTTTCGGGCCGTTTTCTTCTAGCCAGGCGTATAAATGCTTGCAGTGAGTCCGTACTATACGAAGCAACGCCTCGGCGTGCTCATCGTTGTCCAGACAGTAGTCCACGAGTGTCCGGATTCGCCTCATGGCGTTCGGGGTCTCGAGGGCCATGAATAGCTCGGTGTCCGGGTAACGATAAAAGAACTCCTTGTATATTACAGGTTCATAGCACCAGCAACCTTCGATGATGTCGTGCCTGTACGATTGCAGTTTGTACACGCTCATTGTCATCAACCCGAATGTGGATACGCTTTAGAATGCTAGGTTTGCTATGTTATTACATGCGGGGTCCTATGCTTCTAGCAAGGCATACAAATGCATGCAGTGAGTCTGTAGTATACTAAGCAACGCCTCGGCACGCTCATCGTTGTCAAGACAGAAGTACCCGGATTCGCGTTACGGGGTCCGTGGTCTCGAGGGACCTGGATAGCTCGGTGTCCGGGTAACGACGAATGAACTCCTTGTATATTACAGGTTCAAAGCAGCAACTGTCGATGATGCTGTGCCTGTGCGCTTGCAGTTTGTCCACGCTCATTGCTACCAACCCAAATGTGGATACGCTTTAGAATGCTAGGTTTGCTCTATTATTGCGCGGTGTACTTATGGGAGAGCAGTTGTCAGTTGGACACTCTCGTGGCTATGTCGGCTGCTCCGTGCTGCAGGTCGGGAGCTTTGGAACTACAGGTCGGGAACGTTGGAACTGCAGGTCGGGGGCTTTGGAACTGCAGGTCGGGGGCTTTGGAACTACAGGTCGGGAACGTTGGAACTGCAGGTCGGGAGCGTTGGAACTGCAGGTCGGGAACGTTGGAACTGCAGGTCGGGGGCTTTGGAACTGCAGGTCGGGAGCGTTGGAACTGCAGGTCGGGAACGTTGGAACTACAGGTCGGGAACGTTGGAACTGCAGGTCGGGGGCTTTGGAACTGCAGGTCGGGGGCTTTGGAACTGCAGGTCGGGAACGTTGGAACTGCAGGTCGGGGGCTTTGGAACTGCAGGTCGGGAGCGTTGGAACTGCAGGTCGGGAACGTTGGAACTACAGGTCGGGAACGTTGGAACTGCAGGTCGGGGGCTTTGGAACTGCAGGTCGGGGGCTTTGGAACTGCAGGTCGGGGGCTTTGGAACTGCAGGTCGGGAACGTTGGAACTACAGGTCGGGAACGTTGGAACTGCAGGTCGGGAACGTTGGAACTACAGGTCGGGAACGTTGGAACTGCAGGTCGGGGGCTTTGGAACTGCAGGTCGGGAGCGTTGGAACTGCAGGTCGGGAACGTTGGAACTGCAGGTCGGGGGCTTTGGAACTGCAGGTCGGGGGCTTTGGAACTGCAGGTCGGGGGCTTTGGAACTGCAGGTCGGGAGTTTTGGAACTGCAGGTCGGCTGGCTCCTGCGTCTAGGTCGGCCACTGTGTGGATCTGGTTATAACCCCTTTCATTGTCGGATAAAGCTGTCCTAAAGTTGTACGAGTAAGCGAGAACAGCTATTGATATAGTCATCCCATTACCACTCACGTATAAACACTCCTATCGCCACATAAGGTACCGTTATGGCTGTGGAACGACTGAAGTCGTGGCAACATGACATTGCAGAGCGGTGCGTTTACCTAACCGAAAGTATTTTCGAAAGATACACGAGGGAGCTCCCAGACACACCAGATATGACGGATATACCAAACTACGTGCATCGCCTCCAAGCCCTAGTCGAATACTGCATGGAGGATGAGGTCCGAGCCAAAGTGTTACTGTCATTGGTCGGTCACATTGATCCCCGCCTGTACCAGGACTTGGCGGAACGGGGACCAAGGGGGAAGACAGGTACTGTACTTCTTTTCAAAGTACCATCGTGTCCGACAAAACACTTTTTTTTTTTCGTATACTCATGTGTATATCTCCGCAGAACGAAAACTGACACAATTGAAGTTAACCGACGCTGCAGAGCGCATGATCGGCTCGACGTTGCCGAGCTTCCGGCGTGCAGTCAGAGAAGGTAGCTTCCTGGACAAAATCACGACTGTTGACGACGCAGTCGAGATCATGGTTGAGGAACGGCTGATCTTACCCGATGAACAATATATGCTATATCACATATATAAAACCACCGCGGGGAAGGTGCGTGCACTCAGATACCTCTTTGGATGCCCCACGGTACCCGACGACACCAAGGCCAGCATCTCGCTGATTCTGGCCGTGTACAACCTGGACGTCTTTGGCATCTTCACCGACGACCCTTATAGCTTGTTGGAGATTGTGTCTATTCCCTCAGTGGGGGCTTCGGTTGTGTAGACATGAGGTTTAACATTATGACTGTGTATAAAGAGTGATGTGTGATTACCTGTATTTCACAATAAACAAAAACACCATTATACATTTCTGTGCAGCGTCTTTATTTTGATACATGATACCAACGAGTACCTCGGCGCAAACCTTGGTACAGTCCCCGGGTATGCTGATATGGTGCACGGCCGGCAGAGGCCGCCCTTACATCCCACGGTATGTTGACTGAATGTACACACTAACACAACGTACACAGAAGAAGGGACTAATGCTGCATGCTTCTGTTCATGATTGTTTTATTGTTGACAATAAACAAAGACTGCAACATTGTATGTGGGTTGTTTGTACGCTCGGTGAACAAGGTTATGCTAGAGAGGAGGTTAATGCAGAGCGCCGCGTCTCGCTTTAGCCGGCGTTCTGAGGACTTTGCGATTCCTCAGCTGCAATACGTTGATGTCGTCGGGTTCAGCGGGCGTTCTGAGGACTTTGCGATTCCTCAGCTGCAATACGTTGATGTCGTCGGGTTCAGCGACGACGGCTGGCTTGTCAGCAGTAACGGTGCTCTGAGAGGCAGCTTGGTTCAGCTGCAATGCGTTGGTGTCGTCGGGCTCGGCGATGGCCGGGTCGCCTGCGGCGCCCGTGCTCCGGGAGGCAGCTTGATTCTCAGCATTGTCGGCCGAATCGGAGGCCATTAGCTCTGCGCCCAGAGCGTATAGGCAGATATAGCCCGTTACCTCCGCCATGATATTCCAGACCGGGTCGATGTCCACAACGCCTCGTCTCAAGACGCGAGCGGTCTCGCTGGGACACTTAGCAGTAGGCTCGACCTTGACTCTCACCGTGAAGTCGTGGTCCATTTCAAGAGTGAACCACATTTCGTAATCGTCCTCGGACAAGCCCACATTGTTGTCGTGGCCTGCGCATTTGGGATCGCCCGAAGCCTCGTGTAACTTGTCCACAAACCTTGCTATTGTCCTGGCGGTGACATACAAATCCTTGACGTAATCGGCGTGGTCGACGGGGTGTTCGTGCACGTGACGGAGCATAGCCAGACACCAGCTGTTGTTCCCCGTAGCACTCAGCGAGTGTCTATACAGAGACATGTTAGACATCATGACCTTGAATGTTAAAGTAAATGGCTCGACCGTCTTGGCGAACTCTGCAAACGTGTCCAAGTAGACCTGCCGTTTTGCGGTAGAAGTCGCAGACGATTGCGCACCGTCCAAGAGCACTAGCTGGGCGGTCGGGTTCATCTCGGTGTATTTGTATTATGTTGCTATCCTCTGCAAAGTTCCTACGTCTTGGGTGACGGTGTGACTTGTTCGAATGCCGGTGAACATAGAAGCAGGGGTTCGGTTTTATGTATTCTGTTTAACCATCGGGTAGTTGTAGGGGTAGGGGTAGGTGGGGGTGGTTTACGGATTGGCTGTGCGTGCAGGCACTCCAACTTGCGACTCTCGTTTCTGTTTATGCTGCAAACAAGCGGTGAAAAGGAACGTTATCACATATGAACGGCCCATAATATAATCATTCTACCAATATGTTTTTTTTTTTGTTTTGCACATCGGACCAACTCACGAGATGTTCAGCGTGTGCGCCTACAGTAGCTCACCTTTCCCAGCACGATAATCCGCTTGCCTCTAACCCCCCCCCCCCCCCTCAGTGGACATGCACAACAGCTGGGCAGAATGGTCAGGGTTTTATCCTGGTGACGCTGAGGCAAGAAACGTATAATATCATGTGGAGCGGTCGTACAGGACAAGGTGTCTCTTACACTTTGTCTTTTAACTACCAGCAGACATGCAGCAGACATGCATCACACAGTGGCGAGCGATAGAGCACGTGGAAACAATGTTTCTTCAAGAGAGGATACATGCAGCAACCCAGGACAGAGCACCTTAGATGGTGGACATAACATGGGGAAAACACCGCGTATTAGATACACACGTGCACCGAGCGTATCTCGGTGCAAAGCGCGTGTCTTACCCAGAATAATGGCAGAAGTCTAAAAATTAACAGTGCCGGGGAGTCTGTGTCACACATTGATTGTCATGATGATTATCAGTGGTGATGAGAGTTAGGCAAAAATGATACAAGCGACAGCTACGTTTGTGATTCTCGAGTCCCAGGGAGGGGTTTCGTACATTACAACGCGCACATAGTTGCAAAAGAGCCCTCTCTACAGACTCCGTGCATATACGGACTTGACATGGATTGGTACGACGGGGTGCATTTGAAAGACAGGACTTTTACGGCGCACGAAAGGGACTCACTCGAACGGCACGCTCGTGTGTCGAGTGTAAAAACTAAAAATGGAGAGACGATGGGAGTAAAAGGAACCGTTGTCAAGAGGCCAATGGACTTGAAGTTAACACATTATCATCACATGAATGCCTTGGTGGCTTTACTCTCCTGTCACACGGACCAGAGTTGCGAGTCTATCATTTGTTACCCCGGACGAGAAATACGGAGCGGTAACCCAAAATGACACGGAAGACCACACGTGTACCAACTGTACCTCCATCGTCATTCCTGTCAGATACACGCAGAGGGAACTGCTGATGTAAAAGAACAACAACTTGCCGTTTTACGAGAAGACAAGACTAAGAACTTCTTTGAACGATTTGATGTGTCACCGTGACTTTTTGTGCCGCTGAATAGTAGTAATAATGCGATGAATCTTAATGTCCTTTCCTTTTTGTCTTTGCGCGGTGTTAGATAAAATTCGAACATATTGCTTGATGTTGTCAACTGTTATGCCTGAGTTCCAGTGTCTGTGACATTTTCACATTTCACGAGTACTTGTCTGTCTGACATGAAAGACCCCAATAAACGTTATGGCTTTCTCCACTGTGGCGATGTTGGTGCTTTTTGTTTTTTTTACAACTTTACAACAGTGACAAATGTTGAACTATGCCTGAGTTCCAGTGTGTGTGTGTGTGTGTGTGTGTGTGTGTGTGTGTGTGTGTGTGTGTGTGTGTGACATTTTCAGATTCTATGACAACTTTTCTGTCTGACATGAAAGACTTCAATGAACTTTACGGCTTTCTCGACTTTCGCGGAGTTGGTGCTATTTGTTCATAGAACTCTACGCCAGCGAAAATGTTCAACTTGCGATTCATACATTTTAGATATACTCAATGTCCAAACCTAAAGGCCTCTGGGTGTGATTTATTTTTATTATTATTATTATTGTGATTGTGCAGCTTTACGCAGCGCATGTCGGTTTCGAGGCCTTTCGTCACCATTACCAACATCGAAACCGAGAATGTCCGTAAGGCGAAGTCGAGCTTTATGCGGGCCGCCAGGACAGCGGGAAGACGACTCGAGCGAGAAGAGCGATCGGTGTCACACGCGGGTAATCAACAGCCTGAAACGTGAACTGCTAGAGCTTCAAAACACCTTGGAGTTGGAGCGTACGCAACGCCGGGAGCGAGATGCGCGCGAGTCCGAGTCAACGTCAAACAGACCCAATGTGCCGCACCAATCCCACCGACTGGCAGCCGACCTTGAATTGTGTAAGAAGGAACTAGCGGCAACCAGGCAAGCTTTAGACGAGGCGTGCGAAGAACGGGAGGCCCTTAGGGTCCAACTGTCGACAGTTCAAACGGCATCATCGTCGGCTACCGAAGACGCCGAAAACAAAGCGGACCTCGAAGCCCTGCTTCGCTTGGACTGGGTAGGCAGCCATTATCTAGCGGTGACTCTTCCCGAAGACCACATGTTCAAACCGGGAGAGCCCGTTACTCCGGCGGGGGTCTTGCACAAACTGTACGAGATAAGAATGGGTAGTAGACTGGCCACCGGGTTCACCGTGCTGCTGGAAAATATAAACATTATGCTCTCGCACACGGACCCGCAGTGGTACGCGAAACACTTTGGTTTTCGCTCCGGAACCCGCACCCACGGAAACGACTACATCTCCGCGGACAGGATAGACGCGGACGAATTCGCCTGGCTGCTGTTTGAGTACGGGGCACACGCCCCGCTCGTCGAAGTGTTAGCCGGGCTTCAGACTGTGTTGAGCAGCACAGGTAAAGGCGGCGTGACAACCGCGGCTCTGTGCACAGGCAAGTCCATGTACACGGCGTACGTCGTCTTGTTCCGCGACACCGTGTCTAAGGCCTTTGAGCGATTCGAGCGCGTGCGAGACAGGGCTTACAAGGTTCGAAAGGAGCAAGGTGTGTTGTACATGTCTCTGACTGCAGGATTGGGCCGCGATCTCGACGCGCAGTCGTCATCCTCGCAGGTCGTCCGTAGTAGGGCCTTGCGATCGGTCATCGAAGGCATAGAGGCCCCTTCTCACGTGAACAACCCCGCTGCGGATGGTGTAAAACACGCAGACGACCCCTTCAGAGTAGGTGACTCGCTGTCGGATTTTCTCAGACGCAAGAGCCGGGTGAACGACCAAGGCAAAGCAGGGCGGGTCCCTGCATTTACCAGCCAACAAGCTCTCGCATATAAGTCTCAACAGGAAAGTGCGGCCAGAGTACACAAACGGGTGGTGTTCGATTCGCCGTGGCCGTAATCGCAACAAATAGCATGGCCGACAATCGACCCGCGGGCAACGCTGCAGGCGAGCCGTCTCGGAAAAGACAACGCGTGGAATCGGAGCAAAGTGATGTGGATAATAACAGACGCGCGGCCATGTTAGCGCTTTCTAGATATTGCCAAGAACAATGGGTCAGGGCTATGACACGCTTGCACATGTGTCGAGGACGCGCGCTGACAGTGGCGTTGCTCAGCGGTGACGCCGGGTGTGGCAAATCGTATGCAATTTCGCTGCTGATCGCGCAGCTGAACAAGATGAACGTGAGCGTGGCCGTTAGCGCCCTGACGAACAAGGCCGCGGGAACCCTAGGGGAAATGTGTTCTATCAAGGACGTGTATACGTTACACAAGCTCATGGGATTTCGAAAAGGACTACTGGATAACAACCTGTCGCTGGAGCGGTTCACCGAGACGTACCGGGAACTGCACTGCGTCGCACTAGCAAAGTTTACGAAAGTGTACCGCTCTAAGCTAATGGAAGACAAACACCTGAACGAACGACACTCGTGCGTCACAGCGAGCCCCGAATCGTGTGCGACCTGCAGTGCTTTGTTTCAAAAACTAAGGGTGTCGACCAAGCCTTCTGAGCAGGCTCCCATGCAAGACGCCCCTCCGTTTCTCGGTGTCAATGTTATCGTGGTGGACGAATACGGCCTGATGACCGCGGACCTGTTGGAACGTACGTTACGTTGCATGGAGTTGTTTTACGGACCGGGAAAGGGACCGTTGGTTATTTTCTCGGGTAGCGTTTCGCAGCTACAGCCGGTGGGTTCTTCTGCACGGATATGGGAAGACGGCCGATTCGAGACGTTGTTAGCGCACCGCACGCCGCTGTTTGTCAACAGGAGGCAGTTCCAAGACCCCGAGTACGCCGAGGCTGTGACATATCTTCAATTCAACACTGTGACAGAGCAATCCAAACGGATATTCGCTAGCCAAGCGACTGTCAGCGAACGAGACACGATGGACCCCACGTACCACCCGGACAGGCTGCGTGTATTTCATCAGGATAAACAGCAGAGGGAGTACACGGCGGCGTACATCAAGCATTACACGAAAGACGTACGTACCGGAGACAGGTTTCTCAAGGTTACACGTTGCGGCGCCTCGCGCGAAGGCCCAAGAGCCTGGTACGACGTTCTGAAACAGGCCGCTCAGGCACTGCCGAAACTGTTCTCGCTACCGCCGTACCGCCCGGGTGTTCGGCCCACGGAGAGGGATTATCTCACCGTGGATCGACTCTGGATCGGCTGTAGAGTGAGGCTGATATGGCACATGGATTCGAACGGGATACAAATAGCAAGTGGCCGAAGGCCCAGCTCTCTTCTGCCTTCCAAAGAGTCTCTGCGACAGGCGAACGAGGCAAAAGCCAGCGACACCGAGGGCGTGATAGTCGACATTAAATTAAAAACGAGTGAGGGATTCAACGTGTTTCACGTGAGGGGAACACAGAGCGGCACGGTCTACAGAGTGAGTCCCTCCGAGTGGCGCTGTCACAACTGGGTGGTGGCCACCCACCCGCTGGCGTGTTTGTTGGCCATGAACACATACGACTGTCAAGGCTGTACAGTTCACGGTCAGGTGCTGTACCACCCCCCTAAGTACTTTGCGAGTTCGCCTATTAAACCCTCGGTGTATGTGGTGTTGACCAGGGTGGTGAACCGAGAAAACCTACGGATGACAAACTGTAACTTTGCTAACAAGGTGGGACGTGTTGATTTTTATAACGACAACCTGGTGATGTATCGTAAGAGAGTGGAGATGAACTACTCGTGCTGAAAGGGTGCTTGTGTGGGGGTTTTTTGGTTTGTTTGTTTTTTTTTTACAAGGCCGAGATGGATGGAGATTGTTGGCACAGACTGACGTTGGAAGAAATGATACTCCTGACATGTTCGACCGGCTCGCGGGGAAACACTGGCGCCGATAACACGGTTCACACCGACCGGCTCTTCGCGGCTAACAACACACCACCTAAGCGGTTGGCACAAGATGACTTGGAGACGTACATAGTTGCTCGTTGGTGCCCTTGGTTCTCTCGGTCGTTTGGACCTCTGTCTGATTGTGACATGAACACGCTCGCGGTCAAATTGCTCAGATCGTCAAAGTGTCGCAACAGTACGACTGCACTAGAAATACTTACTGCGGTGGCAATCGTATTGACTCGGCCTAACCTTACACAGCGACCGCACAGCTGCGATCGCACTCTGGCTAAGAGGTTGCTATTCAAAGATTGAAGTGTCCACGAATAAGCGCTAGCAAGCCATGTCGTCCACGCGAGTACATCGACCTATACGGATCTACACGCACGGTCTCACTGAGCGGAAAAACCCCTCCAAGGATGTTCCTTTCGGCAGTTACAAATACAATTCAGCAAACAACGACTTGCCCGGGGGGTTATTCCACTTTGTTCGCGACGGAGACCTATATGTGCCTACGCTACACGGACTGAACGCGGAATACATTCAAACTCTAAAGGATGTGGCCGTGTGCTCCGCCAACAGTTCCATGGCCAGTAGGCCGTTTCTCAACGCTCCTCACATGTACGAAGTCGAACTGATCAACACGGGCCACGAGCAATTGCAACAAGGCGACCGATTCACCGTTCAGCTACCAAACCAACGCGACAGGGCCGCTCAGTTAGAAGCGCCCTTGGACCCCGGGTATGATCTGCACGTCAATAAGGGCATATGGGGAGGATTGCTGGCCACTAGGCGGGTGAACACCGAAACCGGAGGAGACTGCGTCGAAGAGTTGCTACGCGCTATAAAGGACGACGAGGCGTTCGACGTGTTCGAGCTCATGTCGCCTTACACGCCAAATAGCACGCTATCGATGCTTACCCTGGTAGCCAACGGAGGTGGCTACCAGCGTGTACCAGACCTGTGTCGTGCGAATGCAGCGGACGCCGCGAACGGAGAACTCAACCAGACGAACGTTGAAGCAGTTATCGACGACGGTCACGTAAAACAATATCTGAGAACTGTGATACGCCATGCCCTGACCATAGTGGAAAGCGTCCAGGGGTTTGCCTGCGGACAAGTTATTAGAGCTTGTAAAGGATACACAACTAGTCCTATTCATACCGGGGAGAGGTTCTGCGCACAGCTGAATGTAAACCGTTGGCTTTCGTGACAAACGCGTTTGTGCAGTACCAATATAAATGTATTTATGTGCGTGTGTGTGTGTGTTGATCTCAAGAATAAACGACATGAAAACAACAACCCACATGTGTTGAGTGTACTTTATTCACATTGCGAGATACACCATCCACTTAGCGTGGCAAGTCATTTGAACTGTGCGAGTACTTCTTGACGTAAGTTGGGTCGAGTCGATAAGGATGACCGTGAGACAGCCGATCAGCTTGCAGGGTTTTGCGATGGCTTTTCAATTTCTGTTTCAGGCGGTGTTCCACAGACCTGTCCTTTGTCACCACCGTTTGCTCTGGGGGTTCTCGGCGCTCCGAGTCGCCTGGGGTATCCTCTTCGATTGTGCTCTTTGGCCCGCCGAGTTCGGAATCCTCCGAGGGTTCTCTGCCGCTGCTGCTACTGCTGCTCCGCAGATCCCCTCGACGGCCTTTTGTGTCCTCTGTGTGTAACGCTTGTAACCATCGAGATGTCGGCGGTTGCGTCGCGAAACCCCGGCGGTGTAATCGCACTTTGTCTTTCGGGGTCTTATTAGAATACCAGGGATTTAGGTCCCAGGGTACGGTTTCGTCGTTGTCGTCCAATACGGTGGGCCTGCATCGTAGTCCAGTGAATGTGCCGCAGTTGCGGTAGGGGGAAGAGATGCCCAGGCGCCACCTGCCTTTCTGCGCGCCACCGGTCATGACGCTGGTGTCGCTCTGAACGCACGTACGTACAGATAGCACTTACCGAACCACAGCATAGTATTCGCCAATACCAGGGCACGCAGAGTTAATGCTACCAAATCCAACAGGGTCTCCTTGTTGCACTTTCGAATGCCACTGGCCATGGTGCCGGGCGGCGATCTGTAAGCACGTACTCGCAGAAAAAGTATACTCGACGCCCACACCAGGGGCCCGCAGAGTTAATGTAGTGTAATCCAAGAGCTGCTCCGCGGTCCTCGTGAGCGCAGGCTTCAGATCACACGTTATCCGGGGCGGTTTCATTCTAGTAGTAGTACTATCTGCGTGAATCTGATGAGCACCACGTACATAGCAATCGCTGGGATCCCGAACAACAGGGCGGATGAATCTGTCACTGGATTAAACGCCAGATGAGCCGTATTGTAAAGCAGTAGGAGCAGCGATAGGATAGCCCAACCGACAGGGGCCTGATTGTGCTGGTGTCGATTTATTATCGGTATCTCCTTTTGTCTACCAAATGCGTCGTGCTCACGTCGGTCGTCGAAAGTGGTGTGCAATGCACGAGCTTCTCTGCAAAGTGCTAACACCTCCGCGTTGCCCGTCGTCGCTACGGCAGAGTACTGCAATTGCCTGAGCGTCTCGCTTAGCACCTTGAGTTCCACGGTGCAGTAGGACCACACGGCTTTCAGTTCCGCTAGAAGAAATAGTATCCTATATCCGTAGTACCAGTCGTCCAATGCTGGAGCGGTTGCCAATGTCCACAAGGCATGCAGGCTGCATAATCCGATGGCGCACATTTGCATTTTTACCTTAACTCCCATTATCGTGCTCTCTTGTCGTTTTTCTGTGCGTAACGCACGTTATATGTGCCTAAACAGCCGGACGAAGCCAACAGCGTTAATCCACACAAACACGCCGATCGTCCACGCGTACAGGTGTGACTCCGCTGCGTCTGCGGGAGTAGATTCGCCTTCGTGGCGGGTCCTCGAATGCAGCCACGTGCACATGTAGGCCACCATCAATTGAAAGCACAGTGCAAACGAAGATGTCTTAGATACGCCGAAATCGGGATACAAGCGGCCTTTACTGTGGTCGTAGTCGGTTCGTCTCGAGGCGCACGTGGCACCGATGTACAAACCCCAAATCAGGGTCGTGCACACCGATAGCGACCAGATGGCAGCTACTCCGCTCAGCGACTCCCAACTGTACAAACGCAGAGCGTGGGCCACTGTAGTGATAAGAATAAGACATGTCGAAAGTAACCGTAAGGCCATGTACAACTTCAGCTTCCAAAAGCGGACCTGTTCGTGCGTGTTATTTATCCAACACACCACGGGAGGGAGGTATAACGGATGAATGGCCGAAGTCGTCATGTTTTTATTCAGTACGACAGATAGCACTAACTCCTGATCGGGCAAATGCGCTCTGGGAAGCATGGTCGTTCTCGCAATGTACGTTTTTTTTTTTGGCGGCGTTATCACCGTGAATTAATACCGCGTTGACCGCAATCAACAGGCATGCCTTAAGAGTCTAGCGGAATCTGCTGTGTTGCCGGATAACTCAGAGTCCTGGCAGCGGGATACCGCAGTATCAGCTACAGCGACCATCGTCTGGAATCCTACGTGATCTGAGTAACGCCACACGCAAGATCCGTTGCATCGGAAGGTATGGCCGTGTTCGGTCCCGATGTGCACGTAGTAGCATCGTCCGCTATCTCGAAGGTAATCGCAAAGGAGTTCGTCCTCGTCTACTGCCCACACGAGAGCGAGGGTGACACCCGCGTGGTCTTCTAGGAGAACGCGCTTCCCCGAAGAAGAAGACGATTTGGCCACCAGGTACAATTTTACAGCCGACGGAGCGCCCTTGTCGCGGGGCACGGTCGTAGCCTGAACCTCGCCCGTGTGACACATATCGCCGAGGACGGATCCGATCGAACCTACCAGCTGTAGCACCTCTTTCACCAAATGCGGCCTAGCTACAATACAGTGTATTGCAAACCAAAGGTGTTCGCTTGACACCGGAACGTTTTTGTATGCCATGCTCATCACGTTACGCATCACCGCAGCTCTGCGGATTTCCAGAGAGCGAGCTGAGCGGGAAGCGTCGTCGCATCTGATCATTTCGTGGAAGCGACCCAACGATTTGTTCCATTCTGACACCAGCAAGTGTATCGGCATAGCGGGAATGTACAGCTCTTCCATACCGACGTACCCGCTCATCAACCTTTTTGCCATCACGCTGCTGGGTTCCGCGACGTTACTGTTGTACAGGTCCACGATACCGCAGTGCCGCCCGTCCCCGGGTGTGACCGGCATGAACCTCACACACACGTCTCCAACCTTGGGCCGCGAGGAAACGCCGTCCATGATCTGGGACGCGACGTGCTTGAAATGGATGGTCCCCATAGCCAAGTTGTTACAGCCACCGCGTAAACTCACGGTCGGACATATCACGTCGTCATGCCAGTCGTCCTGCGGAGTCCTCATGACTCGGCCATTGTTCGACGCCGCGCGATGAACACCGGAGGTTTTCAGTAGAAAACAAAGCGACTTTACGGCCATGTCTCTCTATTCTGTTGTGCATATGGTCTGTGCGCACAGACTACTACTGTGGCTTCGCCCTAATGCGTAAACAGTGCAGATCATCGTACACTGTTGTAGTACGTGTAGTTAGTTATTTGCAGTTCTTCTACCACCGCACCCACGCGTCGTGGAAATGAACCTGTGAATGCATGTTGTTGTACGATATGCTGTATAATCAACTGGTTGTTATGTCAAATAAACACACACAAACAACAATACACAAAGGAGTCGTGTTCTTTTGAGTTTTATTCTGCAATCTGTCTCGCGACATACACGGCGTTAGAATGTTAGCCGTTTGGGCCCATTGATATGACACAAAGATTACATTTTACATTTGCCTCACACTCAACAAGGAGCCGGACTGCCAGCAGTGTGTGCTCTCACGCTCAAACGTTGGCCGACCTGGCCCCCAAAAGCCTACCGACTTGCAGACAAACGTTGGCCGACCTGGGCCGAAAGTTTATTAGGCTGCGTGCTTATAACTTTCGGCGAACACAAGCAAGCAAGCAAGCGACAATGGCACATGCTGGATTTGCAGCGGCAGTTCTGATCATCGCCCTTTCAGCGGCATATGCAAGCGTAGCGATCCGGGGCCCCTTACAAGATGCCCTAGTCGATACTCTGCAAAAGCACCCAAGTGTGCGTAAGGTCACTATCGGTTCACCGGAGCTGCGCAGGGGTGTTCGACCGAAACATGTACCTGGCCGGAAAAAGCCTTCGCGTCGCAGAAGCTGTAGATGGACCATGAGAGCTCTGGTCGTTGGAGACTACGACGCCGACAACAGCTTTGTGCACATGACAACCGATGACTGCGGCCGGTACAACGAGTCCGACTGGGCTGAGACATTCCCATGTGTGTTTGACAGAGAAACTCTGACTACCACATGCAACGGCCCGCTACCACGGGGCACGAGTCAGCAGCAATGGCAAGTCGGAGCCCTTATCGTAGAACCCCAAAACATCAAGGTCCCCCGTAGCCCCGCGCCATCGCCGAGACCCATCGTGGCAACCCCCTTCACAGCAGAGCCGACGCTCGACAGTCTAGGCGGGCTGGGTTTAGCTAAAACAATACAGTGCACCGGGGTGTACTCTGGGTCTGTCAAACTAGAGTCGAGTTGGTACGGCGGTGACGTTCACGTCGGCGGCGAGTGTCCGGAGCTTTACTTTGGCATGGACTTTGCGTTCGACAACGCATTTACAGCTAACGGATCTCAGGAGACTCGCTTGTCATGGTACGCTTGGGTCCAGGGCGACAAATTGATAGTGGACATGCTGTACGTCGACGAAGTTGCCGTCGTACCTACCCCGCCTGACACACAAGCCGCAGACGCAATGCGTGGCACTCGCAAAAGCGTAAGCTACAGCGCAAACGATCTGACGTCCTCAGACATCACAATAGACGGTAACGTCTACAAGTACAGGTCTAACGAACACGGACGATCGTCTGCCATGGAGCCTCGACTGTGTCCGGTTCTCACGCTGGCCACGGCGTGCAGCATCGCTAGCAATTTGGCCGAGACAGACAAGGAGCGGCTCGGTAACATAACAGGCTTTTACCTCACGTCTGCTAATAGGGATTCTGATCACTTCTACATTGCCGGGAATGTACTGGGGACCAAAGGACTGCTGAATGTAAACTACAGAGCCTCTGTACTCGATCGCAACGATCCGGCGTGGGTCGAACTGCCTATGTACACACTATCACAATGCGCACAGAGGGTCTACGATGCTGAAGAGTGTCTAGAAAGTCCCGCGTCCGACGGACCTCAGGTCGGTCCTCTGGTTTACGCGCAAAGCTACGACTTGGAGGGTCAACTACACGACATCCGTCCTGTGTTTATTGCATTTTAAGGGCTGGTGGTAATTCACATGTGTGTAACCTTATATCGATGCATATTTGCAGTGTTAAATCAAAAATCCTGCAGTAGCTACATCACTGTGTACCTACACCAACCATAAATGTGTTTTTGTGTATCTTGAAATAAAAAGGAATCGTAAGCAATCTGCCACGCTGTTGTTCTTTTTTTTTTTTCCTTTGTGCTACCCACCACCTGTACGCGTTATACCAGCAACTAACTGGTTCGACTTGCATTGTTATGTTTACCACTGCCTTTCGTGCATGAAATGTCGAATGAACAAAGTTCAGGAACACATAACACGTACACACACAAGTGGATATACAACACCGTGTTTAATCACAGACATATATATATATATATATATATATATATATATATATATATATACAAAATACACAACATTTGATTTAGCTCTACATGGTCAGTTTGCAATAACGCAGCTTCATCAGTACGCAATCCTTGATCTCACTGCAATTAATCCTATGTTGTTGGTTCGAGGTGTAGTGTGCCCCGTAGTCAGCGGTCGCTGCACAAATGACACAGCGATAACGGCCGTTTAGTTCGACGAAACCGTAGCTGTTCTTAGCCAGTGCCTCAGGGAACGCGATCTGGCCTCTCCTGTAACGCTCGTAGCCTAGGATGAGACGTAGGTTGGCCCACTTCCCTCGGAATCTATCCTCGATGTAAGGACAAAAACCGCTCTCGTTGTACACATGGTAGATGTGCTCGCCTAGCAGCGTGTCGTTTTCAACAAAGTCCTTTACTCGTATGCCGCACGCGTCGCACTGGCGATCTTCCACGGTGCCCGATACGTGACGCATATTGGCGGGGTCCGCCTGGAACACGCAGTCCGTCCAGGATGCAGATTCACGCGTGGGTTTAAATTCCCCGGTTCGCGTGTGACGGAACACGGGGCCGTCGGTGCCGGATGCATCGAGAGCTAAAGTTTTAGCCTTTCTGGTCATCATCTCGGCCAGGGTGCTGCAATTTAAGAAATGTCCGTTCCCAAAGGTATACTTGGTCGTTTCGGCCATCGAACATATTACGCAGTGCCTGCGACCGGCGACGGTGACATAGCCCTGGTTCGAGCACAGGAGATATTGCGGCAGTGCCACGAGACCCTTGTTGAATCGCACACCTCCGTGCAAGTCGATCAAGTGGTTCTCTCGACCTCTGAATTTAGCTTTAATGTATCGACACCGAGCGGACCCCTTCCATATGTGCTCTTCCAAATTCACTGCGCCACTCTTGTATCCTGCGAGAATCACATCACAGTCATTACATTTGTACGTGTCGTAGCTGTGGGGCACCGGTGTCATTATGGCACCGTCCGCCAGTATCTGTTCCTCCGATGGATTGTTGTACCACCGGTTACTATCCGTGTGCGTTACCACAACGGGTTCCCCTTGTATTATTTGAACGCGAGGCGGATGTGGAGCGTTGGCAGCGTACGCGCGCTCCCCGGCCCGTTTCTGGGCAATCTCCTGCGCGGACAACCCTCGTTCGTCCCAGCCGAGGCCAAACGTGTCTTTGTGGAATGCGCAGGCGAACAACGTTGGGCCGAACGTTGGTTGTGACACAAGGGGTTCCGTTTGAGACTCCAGGCCTGGGATTTCCCTTTCCAGTTGATGCACAGTCGCGATTGCCATAGTCGCACCACTCTCGCCAAGCACTGCGTGTGACTCAGCCTAACCGCCGACCAAACAACTAGTACTTAGAGACCTTGTCGTGCTTACAACGCTGAGATACCAAAATCTGTTTAGTAGCGTGTTGCTGTCAGTCTAGAAATGAGGACCTCCGATCGCTGGAGCTGTGATGTCGATGCCGGTGATGGCATCGGTATCCAGAAAACAGCTAACACCACTTTGTTGTTGTTTTTTTTTACACACCGCTAGTGACCTCCGATATTGCATACATACACAGGCGGTGGCTGAGACCCGAGTGTCCACACGCAAGAGCCTTTGACGCATTTGAATCAAAATAAACCAATTGAGCTTGTAGACACTAAAAAAAAAAGATCAACACACAATGGAAATATATGAAGCGATGAGACTTTTTATTCACTGCATAACTTGCACACTGTACAACTGGAAAACATGTAGGGTGACAAGAGTAAAGCAACAATGGCACACAACACAGCCAACACATCGTGTGTCATGTTCCCGCATTTGAATCAAAATAAACCAATTGAGCTTGTAGACACTAAAAAAAAAGATCAACACACAATGGAAATATATGAAGCGATGAGACTTTTTATTCACTGCATAACTTGCACACTGTACAACTGGAAAACATGTAGGGTGACAAGAGTAAAGCAACAATGGCACACAACACAGCCAACACATCGTGTGTCATGTTCCCGAGTCCGCGACTCGGTGATTTTGTGTTTTGGAAAACAATATCGTGGGTTACACTCAACAACAAGATCGCGTAAAAACCTTCACATCTCAAATGATTATACAGCCTTGAAGGCGTAATAGAAGAAAACAGAACTCGGTGATTTTGTGTTTTGGAAAAACAATATCGTGGGTTACACTCAACAACAAGATCGCGTAAAAACCTTCACATCTCAAATGATTATACAGCCTTGAAGGCGTAATAGAAGAAAACAGAAATGAACATACAGCCTTGATGGGCACAATGAAAGAAAATAAAAAAAAAATAATATCGTAGGTTGCACTCAACAACAAGATCGCGTAAAAATAAAAAAAAACAAACAAAACCTCCCAAATCGTGTGGGACGACACATTGGTTACAATCACATGGCCTTTATCGTTTTTTTTTTGCTGTTCACCGGCTCACACTGCAAGCTTACGAAGGCCTCTTGCGAGGGATTTCACGTCTGGGCAGCACGACGGTATAGCCCTATCCATGGTAATAGGCGCCCAGGCTACATATGTGCCCGTTAGAGCGTGGACGGCGCGGCGAAAGTCCATCAACAGCTTGAAGTCGGTATCGGTGATGTACTGTTTGAGAGCGTTGAGCACGCACCCTGCGAACGTGCGGTTGCTCTCACAGGGAAAACGGATGGTTTTGTACCTACCGAGCCAATCTACAGCAGTGTTGAGATCCTCTTGCTTTCCCCTTTCCAGTATACAGGCCAACCCGTCCACGACGGCCTCTATGACAGCCGGCTCGTTCATTTCCGCGCCGCCTTTGTGCTCTGGGTGATGAGGATTGCGAGCGTAGTGGTGATAGAATCCCTGGTTCGCCATTTTGGTGAGAACCGTTTTTTCGTCGACGTGGGCATGCTGGTCGCAACCCGCTTCCGCCTCCATGAAGTACGCCATGATACCCGAGTAGGCGGCGGATTCTATGCCGCTCGTCTTACTGGAGTCGTGAATCAGTAGGTCTCTCACGTAGTATCTGTCGGCCAGTAGATCCGACCAGGGACTGTCTGCGACGCCGACGCTGGCTTGCTCCAAGGCTCTGGCCACTATAGTTCCGACCATGGTCACGAACATGGTGTGCGTTAGGAGCGCCACATGATGTTCTCGTATAGGCAGACAGGCTTTCACGGCGTCTTCGCATTCATCCGCGCCGTGGCGCTTCTCGAGTAACCTGCATATGAGGGTTACTAAATTGGCGGTTTGGTAACCGCGCTCGTTCGTGACGGGTTCGAACTTCATACGGTGCGCCTTGGAGATCTGCAACAGCTTGTTGTAGTGCTCCTTCATAAGCGCCTGGTCGTAGACATACGCAAGCCTTTCGGGGATGAGGGGAGCTGGAAGTTGTCCAGCTCTGCCTCGCGTGGCTCCTTTCGCCTGGCTCGCCGGCGTCGGTGAGGGCTTATCGACCGGTGCTGTGGCGGCCGATGTACCTTTGGCTGTCCTGGGTCGCGGAGTGGTTGTTTTTCTTGACGACATGGCGTGTCCGGAGACAATGTGTGCTAGCTGCACGCAACGGGCATTGATGTTGAGAGTATAGTATGGGTTACATGTTAATAGTTAATATTGGCGATGATAACACAGTGTATCGTCCACGGAGGAAGGCGACTTGGTAGATGGTGCCCGCTAATGTGAATTTGGCTGTTGTGCGCCTGGACGGTCGGTTTGGCGACACCACGGGTTGTCCACAATACAATATTGCCAGTGGCGTACAGTGCAACAGAGACAGAGTGTGCGTCGCGTTACATGTTGATAATTAAGGTGGTAATGGACATTAACCACGCCAGACCACAAGCTGTGAAAGAAGGCGACTTGTTGCTAGATTCAATCGTTGTTACAGTAGACCTCGGCGACGTGCACCGGCACGGGGAGGATGGGGACATTTCCACAGTACAGTTCTTTATTTTAAAGAGCCAACATTGGTTCTGCCGGCCGACCTTCGCCCAGCGTCGACACACATAGACCCGGTCCTGTGAGCACGCCTCACGCTCAGTTACACTGAAAGCAGTGCTATTTGTGATATTGTACATCCCCGCTGGCGTGGAATATGTAGCCAGGTTTCCGCCGTTGTTAATGCGATAGATCCCTCGAAACACATCGTTGTTCGAGCATGTATACCAAGAAGTAGTCGTGAAATGGTCCGCGTTGTCGGTAGGACACGCCAGCCGTACCCATGTAGCATTGTCTCTCGCCTGAGTTGGCTGTCCGTAATCGATGGTCGCGACCTCCTCGTCGCCAGCGCTGGCAGGCCGGGACGTGACCGCTGTAGTCAGCGCGAGCTCCTCGTCGCCAGCGCTGGCAGGCCGGGACGTGACCGCTGTTGTCAGCGCGAGCTGCTCGTCGCCAGCGCTGGCAGGCCGGGACGTGACCGCTGTTGTCAGCGCGAGCTCCTCTTTTCCAGAAACAACGGACTCGAGGGTGTTAGCCGTTACGTTGGCCGAAGGTCTACGTGATTCCAAGGGCGAGCCTCGACACAGCGTGAGGTCGAGAAACAGCACAACCGCCAGTGTGTTCAGCACAACGCTTGCCATGGTAACCCTCGCTGGTCGTGAGATTGTGATTTGTCCAACGGTATGCGAGGCTAATATATAGAGTGCTGGGTGGGTGTGAAGCAATAGTCGTGCACGCGCATACGTGTGCACGTTACAGCAGCGGGAATTCCGCGATATCCCTGCGTCTCGTGATGGTAAGTTCGACCGAGGACCTCATTCTTGTGCAAATGAGAATCAACAACGGACATGTCAGAATTGACAATGCGACAGATAGAGAAGCCATAACGTTCAGACGTGCGAAGGACTGCTGGTAATCGACTGTCAGCTGTTCGCAGTGAGACCGCATAGCTCGGTCCACTTTGTCCATATACTTGAGGCTTTGAGTTTTTGTGTCTTCGATAAGACCGTGCACATCCTGAGCTCGCTGCCACAGACTCGACGTGTCCACTGTTATGTCGTGGATGTAGGCGAGGGTCTGGCGTAGGTCTGCGTTCGAAAGGGAGTGCGCTCGGGTGAGCAATCTGGGCTTTGCGGTGCGACTGAAGCCGTGCTCGGAGGCTGACGTTTCCTGGGATGTAAGAAGACTGTACGTCTCCGTGTGCGTATCGTAACACACCGGTCCGTTGCAACGTGCTCCGCATTGTATCGGACACAGCAAATCTAGCGTACCGGCGACAGAGACCTCACACGAGGGGATCGTGGTCTCGTCAAGTTGCAACGGGTCGCACAATCCCCTCGAATCGCAGTAAGGCATTTTGTAGTTTTTGCTGCCGTCCGTAATCACGGAACTAGTCAACCAACACACTCTGTTGTTTTGCGAGGTGTCAACGAACGACATGTACCACCTGGATAACGACAAAGGCTCCCAGGTTTCCCGGTGTGTGACCAAAGTCAGTTTGGACGCAGACACCGATTTGCTCGCCACCGGAGTGTCCGTGTGAAACTTTACGCTCAGGTTCGGCTCACAGCCGGTCATATCCGATCGCACTACGCCTTCGGCGCACAGTATCAGCCGCCGTTCGGCCGCTTGGATGATTGTGACCATGGTGGTCAGCTGCGTGGAAAGCGTGTACACTCCGATCTTCCACGTTTCCAACATGTGTGACAGGCGAGTACTGTTGTTGCTGAAACGCGACGCCGTGTCGGTTTGCTTTGCAGGTAGAACTTTGGCGATCTCGCTCAGGCCTCCTTGTATCGCGGCCCTGTAATATTCCAAGACATCTATGATTCTCGGTGAGTTGTACTGCTGCGAGCCTACGGCGGCGTGCGTTCGCGACTCGGCCGTGTGATCCGGCATCCTGTTCACGATGTGAGTATCCAGTATCGCGGCTAGGTCATTGTAACTGGCGTCCAAGGACTCTACCGCGCGGTCGTATCCGAGGAGCGCGGTCCGGAGAAGCGCGTCGACCTGATTCCAGGTTCCACTCAAACACAACGAGTTGCATCCCGTGTGATATTCGACAAGTCCTTCGCACGCGATCTGTGCACACGAAGGGTGTGCGATTCGCGACTTTGAGAGATCCGCCGGACCCAAATCGAAGTTGTACGTTACGTATATAGGCGGGTCGCTTCTTCGTATCTTCCACTGAGCGGGAGTCAATACGACCCTGTGCTCCACCTCATCCGTAGTTGTGTGAGCATCGGTTGTGGCGTTGGGTGCGATTCCGTCGGTGCCGCTGCAGCAAACGCGCACCAGCGCGCAGAAGCATAGTAAGGCGATTGCATCGTTCGCCGTCATTGTAATTTTCTATATCGGTGTTCTCTGGATCGAGGGCCCGAGTACACACAATATAGCATCACGATGCACACCACGTTGATTAATAAAGCCAGTACAGTAGCAACCAAAGAGAGCGCTGCGACGCGACTCTTGGCGGCAGCCACACGAGGCACGTTGCTTCGTAAGCGCGCCTCAGCCTCGTACGAAACTTTACCAAAGGCCACCACCGTGGCGTTCGCCTCAGCGGCGAGCCGTTCCGTTGCAGAAACACAGTCCTTCGCCCACATCGCATAACCCCCACGAGATCCGGCATCATCGCCACACGTCTCATTGTGACACAACCCTTCTGTAATGACGCGTGAAACGCGTGTGTTGATCGATTGTATCTTTCCGATCTCGGATGCGACCCGATCGAGCAACGGTCTGCGTTCGCGTCGGTAGTATCCGCTCGCTTGTCTGTTGACCCTGGTGTCGTGAGAACCGAAGGCGAACGGCTTCAGGTCGCAGGACAAAGTAACTGTGAGCGCTCCGTGGTTCGCGACGACGATCATTTTTAGCACCACTCCCGCTTCCACCTCAAACCCCCGAACGTCTACGGGGTACCCGGTTCCACCTTGAGGCCAACCGTTCTCGACCACGTTAGCCAGCGCGAGGCACGAGCTGGAGCGCTGCAGACATTGAAGGACGAGGGAAATCGCGTGCGTTTCCGCCACCGCACCAGCCTCTCGCTTTGACTCGACAGAGCTGCGCTGCTGTTCAATGTCGGCCGCGTGAGACAACCACATCGTGTCTTCGAGCGACAAAACGGGCTCGCTCATCGATCGGCGTATAAGCCGTATGTTTTCAAGTAGCGTCTCTTTCTCCGTTTCAGTCCGCGCGGGCAATGTCACCGCGAGCCTAGTGTGCCGACGGTCGCCGGGTACGCTTTGAACGCACCCGACGCCCAGTAGATTGCGCTCCGCGTGTTTGACGGCGACGCCAAAGGGCAACGTTCGAAGCGCTGCCCCCGGTGTTGTCGGTGGTGGAACGTGGTAACATATGACATCCCCGTCTGTGTCCACAAACACGACAACTCCGCTCCGATTCACAAGGACCGTCTTTGCCCCGTACGGTATGTAGCTCATTTCTCGTGCGGCGCTGGCCATTGCGAGTTTGCTGATAGGCAAAGTGGAGCCTACGTTCATATCGGAAGACAGCCCGAATTCCAACTCGGGCACACCGGGCATCGACACGAAGCTTTTCACTCGAGGACTTTTGTCCGATACGCGTCTAAAAAACATTCCTGCCTCTAGCTTGTACACGCCGTTGACTTCTACGGACGAAAACCCCCCGTCGCCAAACGCGAGGTTCCTCGTGTAGCGGTAGTGTAACGTCCTGAAACGGGTGGCGGCTACCTCGACCGCGTTGGCCAGCACGGTGAACAGCGGCACGCTACTAGCCCTAGCGAACGTATAGTCGAGGTAGCCTAAGCCATACCGAGAGACACCCCATCTGGCCATGTCTAGTGCGAGCACAGAGAGTTCTTGTTCGCTGTACATCAACGCGTTCGCCGAGCGTGCGTTGTATCTGTTTGTCGGATTCGGCGGTTCTACGCAATCGGGTCCCAGTTCGTACGCAGAAGACGGCAGAGATACTATTATGCCGCCTCGATTGTTCGAGCGTCTGCTCAGCTCGTCGAAGACATAGAGGCCCGACAGTTGCAGACGCCTAACGTCCGACACGTCGACGATGAGCTCGTGCTCGTCGGAATACCCTTCGGCTCGCCATATCTGGGGATTGAGCGTATCGCAGCAGCGCTTTTCGAATGGGACGCGCACGTTGGTCAGATCTAAAAACGCACCGTGTCGGGACACCACACGTCCCAGCGTCCGTAACGTGTTTTCCGCGGAGGTCTGCCTGGGCGTCAGTCCTGCGAGCAGTTCGGCGTGAATACCCCTGGCGAGCATTAGCTCTGCCAATGCGCTAGAGGTCAATCCCGGTTTCACGTCAAACCTAGATCCGTACGTTGTGCTGACGAGATCCAAGTCGAGAAGCGCGCCTTCCTCCAAGCTCGCGTCGATCACGACAATCTGAACGTCGCTCCTCGAGAGCGCCAGCCAGTCTAGCGCACCGGACAGTTCTTCCTGGGTTGGGGTCGTCAGAGCGTTACTGCCGTTGTGAAATCGGAGTTTCACTCCGATTTCAGTCCTCCACCTTTGGCGATCGATGATCGCAATAGCGTGCTTAACCGCGCTAGGAACACACAGCTCGCCGTTCGCCAGAGCCCCCTCGAGCGACCTCACCGGTACACGGGTGCACTTAGATGCCCTCGCAAAGCTGTCATGGTCCGTGGGCAGCACGGTCGCGTCCCCCCCGATTGTGAGAATGTTAAATTCTAGCAGCGTGACATCGCATCGCATCAAGTCCAAGGGAGCGGAGGGTGCTTCTGCGGTCGGTCCTTGCCAAGATGAAAAAACCGCCGGTGTCACGACGCAGAAGATCTCGGTGTTTGGTTTGACGGATCCGTGTACGACTCTGCTCCGTCCCAGCGTAGATTCTGCATGATTGTAAAAAACCTCTAGCTTCCAATCGTTGTTGGTGCCGGGCAGGCCTGAGATCACGCGCGAGAACGGCACACAGCTGGGTGAACAAGGCCCGTCGCGGTCCGTGTAGTCCGCCGTGTTCGCGCAATGGCAATCGGCGTGCCGTTTGTGTTTCCAAACATATTTCAGATGTATTCCTCGTGTGATTACACTTTCTGTAACGTTGCCGTCAGGGCCAACCCGGTCGTACCACAACTCCACTTCCAAGTGTCTAAATACGTGGAGAGACGGAGACTTGACGATCAACGAAATGTCAAACGCGTAGACAAAGAAGCCCCGCGCGTAGTCCTTATTCCACTCGGCACCCTTGGCGATATCACATCTGCGATCCACGCGGTTTACGGTCGAGTCGGTCGCGGACACCAATAGAGGGGCTGTCGTTTTCATAGGCGAGACACGTTGCACTCCGTACCACATGACGTCCGCGGATCTGAAAATGCGCTCACCGCCCAGCGGTACGGTTGCGCGGGCCTGTACGATTAGCGTGTCGCCGGAAACGTCCACCGCTAAAGGGTCTTCGTGTGTCGATTCAATTTTAACTCCGGTAGGATCCAGTCCGGGTGACATAAACGGTTTCAATATGTCTTTGTGCATTCTAGCTGCCGCGTCGAGCAAAGACAATGCGTTTAGGGCAGAGTACAGATGTTCGGCGACCCTCGACCCATCGGCAAACAAACGGTCCGCGACGATCTTGTCGGATATCGTAGACGGTGAAAAGTACTTGCGTAGTTTCATAAACTCTTCCTCGGTCAGACCCGCCATCCAGAGTTTAGTCAGCTCGTTCAAGGTGTCGACTAATGCCGTCGACGCGGGGGGTTCGACTAACGTGCGCATAGGTGTGTAATCGTCCGGCTGGCCGCATATCGTATCGTGCCAGAGGGAACCGGGAAGGATGACTTGCTGGTTCGAAGGACACGTTTTGTGCAGGGCGCATGTTTGGATGAGGGTATCTTGGCGGTCGGCCGCCCTAACGTGATAACCGTTAGGGCACGCGTCCCCACATCCCTCAAGCAGAAGAGGTCGCCCCAGCGGACACCGATATCTGCAGATCGGCCTCCTGGTGTTGTCGCAGTGGAGTATGACATGCGTCGGGTTTGGACAGCCGACGGCGTTATGCGTACAGGTGCTCAAATTAGACGCAGCGGGTACTACATACGCAGCTCTCTCGTGGGCCGTCGACAGTAAGGCCAACATGGTCAAGCGGACGACGAACACGAGCGAGAACAGAGCCATCGCCGTGCACTTTCACTCACGCACCACGACAAATCGTTTGGTTAACGTAAATGGATTAGTAAAAAAGACAATGTCTACTCCACAATGCCTAACGTTTCCCCTCGTCGGACACTGTTGAGTCTGTTCGATGGCACTGGTAGTATATGTAAACCGTTCGTGGATAACGGGTGGCTGGTGCGGAGGCTAGACGTCGACGGTCGACACGGCGCTGACATCGTTGTGGATATCTTGGACTGGGATCCGTCCAAGGACTGGTCCGGACCACCTCCCGATGTGATATTCGCAGGTCCGCCGTGCGAGCAATACAGCATGGCCAGAAGTACGGCTAAGACGCCGCGGAATCTGACGTTGGCCGATTCGCTGGTGGCTAAAACCACGGAGATAATCGACTATTTCCACAAAAGAAACCGCTCGCTACAGTACTTTGTGGAGAACCCTGACTCGAGCATGGTGTGGAAACGATGGGTCTCTCACAGGCTGTACCATGACGTGGGCAAACACCCAAAGAGCGTGACCGCTGCAATGCTCCGCAAGAACAGGAAAGTCAGTCAGTGGAAGCTGACAGCTAATGTTGCGAAGGTGTCTCGTGGAGACAAACATGTGATGCGGCTTGATTATTGTCAGTACAAGGCCAAGTACAGGAAGCGAACGAGACTGATGACCAACAACCCCTTCGCGGGCTTGATGTGCAACGGGAGGTGTGCTAGCATGGTGGGAGGAAGACATGTAGAAGTGGCCCAGAGAGGCCCGAGGGCTCATACTAAAGCGTCGCCTGGTGCACCGGGAAAACGGTACCATACTCGCGATCAGCTCCACGCTTATCCTGCGGATTTGGTCGAGGTTATTTTCCGACACGTCGACTCTTCGCCCTCACGCACTAGGGACGGCGTACACAAGGCGAAAGCGGAGCCAAAGTGGGATACTGTGAATGGACGATAGATGCAATAGATGCAACCCTTTGTCTCGTACGTCTGTGTATCGTTGTCTTTTTTTTTATTTCATGTTGAGCTGTGTATTGTGCATGTAAAAAAAAAACAAACAAATAAAGAACCTTTGAGGCATGGTGAGTTGTAAGTGAAAGTTGTCTTTATTTTTATTCATTTGTTGAAAGACACCACAATTACACAGCGTGATTTATTGTAACACTACACACGATTAGATTTATTGTAACGCTACACACAGCTCTTCTGTGTAATCGTTAGGTTGGCCAACCCGCAGGTTTGGAACCGCCGACCTACGGGTTTGGAGCCGCCGACCTGCGGGTTTGGAGCCGCCGACCTACGGGTTTGGAGCCGCCGACCTGTGGGTTTGGAGCCGCCGACCTACGGGTTTGGATCCGCCGACCTGTGGGTTTGGAGCCGCCGACCTACGGGTTTGGATCCGCCGACCTGCGGGTTTGGAGCCGCCGACCTACGGGTTTGGAGCCGCCGACCTGTGGGTTTGGAGCCGCCGACCTACGGGTTTGGAGCCGCCGACCTGTGGGTTTGGAGCCGCCGACCTACGGGTTTGGATCCGCCGACCTGTGGGTTTGGAGCCGCCGACCTACGGGTTTGGATCCGCCGACCTGCGGGTTTGGAGCCGCCGACCTACGGGTTTGGAGCCGCCGACCTGTGGGTTTGGAGCCGCCGACCTACGGGTTTGGATCCGCCGACCTGCGGGTTTGGATCCGCCGACCTGCGGGTTTGGAGCCGCCGACCTACGGGTTTGGAGCCGCCGACCTGTGGGTTTGGAGCCGCCGACCTACGGGTTTGGATCCGCCGACCTGCGGGTTTGGATCCGCCGACCTGCGGGTTTGGAGCCGCCGACCTACAGCACAAACCTAGCCGCCACAGGCTGTAGATCTCTCCCCCCCCCCCCCCCAGCTGCGGTATAGATAAACCCTTCCCAACCGAGGCGAAAACACTTCAGGGTCAATTCACAGGCTACCTAGGGGATAAGCGCACAAGGTTTTGATTAGGACCACTCGAACACAGATGACACGCTTACACTTTACCGTAGCGCTTCTTGCGCTTGCCATCGCCGGAGCATGTGGCGGGATCGTCGACCGAGGATCCCTGCACGCCGCCATGCTCGAAGGTCTGAACTCACACCCTACCATGCGACAGGTGACAGTGTACGATCCACACAAGTCGATCGTTAGGTGGCGTTTGGGGCCTAGTCCTCCGAGATGCGACTGGAGGATGACAGCCCATATCGTAGGTGATTACGCCGTGGACGAGACTCAGATCTCCATGAAATCGGACAACTGCTCGGAGTACACCACTCAGCATTGGTCGGGTACATTTCCCTGCGTATTCAACAGAGGAGATTTAACCACCACGTGCAAAGGCCCTCTCCCCGTAGGAGCGGAGAACGGAACGTGGCTCTTAGGCTACACGATTGTCGATCCCGAAAACACCGTGCTTCCACAGAAACCCCCACCGTTCAGCAGAAACGTCACGGCGACACCTTTCGCAGCAGAGCCAACTCTACTAAGCCTGGCGGGCTTAGGGTTAGCGAAAGCCGTACAGATGTCCGGGGAGTACTCCGGGTCTGGCGTGATTGCATCGTCTTGGTACGACGACGTGTTGTACGTTACCCTAAATTCTAAAGATGTAATGTTTTCGTTGGATTTGAAGATAGACGTCTCAGAAGCGGAAAAGTACAGGGACGTCAACGTATCCTGGTGCGCTTGGACTGCGGGCAATAGACTGATTGTGGACATGCACGCGTCCTGGTACAACGTAAGCCTACAACACCCGTCGGAGACCGATGACTACGACTACATCGCCGAGGCCGACGCGCCGTCAAAACGCACGGATAGGAAGAAACGTTCCCCGGGCTTGGGTGCGATAACATCCACATTAGGTCTAGATTTGCACACTTTAACCCTAGTTGCCAAAGTGGAAGAGCAAATTAATCGAACGAAGACCAACTTGGTTCCAATTGCCAATGACACAGCAGAAGTCAGCAGGGAACTTCGCGACATCATCGCGGCAACGGAAAACAGCTTGGTTGCAATTGCCAATGACACAGCAGAAGTCAGCAGGGAACTTCGCGACATCATCGCGGCAACGGAAAACAGCTTGGTTGCAATTGCCAATGACACAGCAGAGGTCAGCAAGGGCCTTCGCGATATCATCGCGCGCTACAACGCTAGCCGGGACGACACAGAGAGTGCCGCAGTGTCCCACGTCGATGTAATCGACAGACCGCCGCCGCCCGACGCCCCGGTGAAACACACGGCGCGCGCCATTGTGAGTTACAGTAGAAACGACATAGAGTCTTCCGACGTTACCGTGGCTGGCGAGGTACACAGGTTACATTACGCTGCGTTGTTGAAGTCTGCAGAGCACGAACCCAGACTGTGTCCCGTGATCACCCTAACAAGTGCCTGCGCTATCATGAATGTCATTGTGACAGACGAAACCCAGCTGCGGAAACTCGGCGGCAATCTCACTGCGTTCTATCTCCGTGATTTGAATAGATGTGGGCGTAAAGGACAGAAGTACATTTGCACCACAGGCAACGTGCGTGGGACAAAGGGACTGCTTATCGACGTAAAATACAGAAGTCCCATGTTGAACTCCGACGATCCGGCGTGGATGGAGTTACCCATCGGACCTCTGGCGCGTTGTGCCGAGAGGGTCTACCATTTCACTGAATGCGAAACGCCCCAGCAGCCGGCTCGATTCACCGGACCGCCACAGAACATCAGGCGTGGCAAGATGCACAAGTTCTAACGGCCGTTTCGTTCATGTAATGGTCGTTTATGTGTATCGTGAGGGGCCTGATCTAATGTTGTGTGTCCGCGGTGTTCTGTGCACTCCGTCTGAATGCTGTAGTACATCTTGATATTGTGTTTTCCACATGTGAACCAAATAAAAAAGAAACCTGTACTCATTGAGCGTGGTCTTCTTCTTTATTGTGAAGCAGCGACAACAAGCGAATGCTGGTTGATCAACGGCATTTTTTTATTCATTCACGACAACACAAAGCGTGTGTTATAATATCAGGACCCCGGTTATGTCTACAATGTCGCTAAACGTAACCTTGCGAAGACTTAAACACAGGGGAGCTGTGTAGCTGTTAGTTTACGGTGTATTCTTCTTCTCTGTCTCTGTCCAGGTGAGATTCTGGTGGTTGGTTCGAATCCCACCGTAGCCGCTCTGGGTGACACCGTGGTGCTGCCGTGTCACCTGGAGCCCGCGTTCGACGTCCGGGGTTTGACGGTGGAGTGGTCCAGACCCGACCTCAAACCTGACCCGTCCGACCGGCTCAGCCGAGTGGGGTACGTTCACCTATACAGAGACAAGAACGATGTTCCCGACATGAAGATCGCGTCGTACCTCAAGAGGACGCAGTTGTTCGCGGACGCCATGAAACACGGGAACATTTCCCTCCAGATCACGAATGTGTCCGAGGGAGACGCAGGCAGATACCGCTGTTTTGTACCAAAGCTACAGAGTCGGGTGAAATTTGCGATCGTCGAACTTTTAGTCGGTGAGAGCAAATGTTTTTTTTTTTTGTTGTTGTTGTTGGTGGTGAAGAAGGTGTTGTGTGGTGCCAAGCTCACTCACACAGGCTACAGTGTGATGACGAGCGTTGACTCTTTGTTTTTTTTTTTGTCGTTTAGATTTGACGTTTGTCAGAAACTCGACAACAGAGGCACCGCTGACGTTTGTCAGAAACTCGACAACAGAGGCACCGCTGCAAACTCTAACAACTGCAGATCATCGAGACACTACTCCAACAAACGGTGAGAACACTCAGAAAAGAACAACACTCAGACCTTTCGGTGTACAATTCACAGTTGGTCGCTTTGTGTGTGTGTGTGTATGTGTTTGCGGTGACCTTGTTGCTTTTTCTACATCAGCAGATGGAGCCAGGATCTACGCGATCGTAGCTGTCGTCGTCGGCCTACTACTTCTGCCTGTTGTCGGCTTTGTTGTATATCGTCATCGTCCCATTTGCTCATGTTACACCGACGTTAGACGCATTAGGGCTTTAATGCCACATCTTCCTCGTACTGCTTGAGTATGCGGTTACGACGATAGCATCGGCCCTGTCACTTACCGTGTTACTTATTTTGTTTTATGATCTGTGCTGAGAGCATATTTTCTAATGTCAATGATGTACTACTTTGTGATCAATGTATGCGTGTACCTTTGTTGTGTTTCCTGAATTGAATAAACTGTATATTTTGTAGTAATATCACGGTGTGTCTCTCTTCTTACTTATTATTGCTTTCAGACACGTACTCAATAACAGCAAACACGAGTGTTTCCACAGTGGATTCTTTATTTGTTGTACATACATAACAAACACCAAACGCATTATTACTGTTAAGTGACAAAACATTTGTGTTTGGTTTGTGTAGCAAACACGAGAGCGCTGAGTTTAGAGGTAGAGTGCACTCTGTTATGTTTGGGGCACGGGTACGTCGTCGACTTCTCCGTGGCTTGCACGCAGAACAACCCCGTTCCAGTTTGCCTAACAGTCACAGGCACCCCCCACAAATCCATAAGTCGTTTAGCCTCATTCTCCACCCGTTCGCCGTCGGGGCTGTCTTCTTCGGCGTCGAATTGGATTGCAGGCAACCCCTGGCGTTCTTTCAGTAAGTCCGCGAATCGGTCACCCAGAAACGTGACGTCGTCGGCGATGGGATTGGAGGAAAGTCCCACAGAAAGAGAAAGATGATGGTCGAACCCGGACCCGGGGAGATTGATCTGATCGTTGAACGTTTCTACGTATTCGAATCCGGTGCCCTGTTTGTAACAGTTGGGCAATCGCACTGATTTTCTGAAGGCATACGGAGCCTTGTCGATGGCCGAACGCCTTGTCGTTTTGCGAGGCGCGTCTGCGCTCAGTCGCAAACAGCGAACGTCGTTCTTTGAGGCGCTCTGCGATATCGCCTTGCTCAGATCGCACAGGCTGCAGGCCCGTGTCTCCTCTGGGTACGAAAGCAACAGGTAGCGCAGAGAAACCTTCTCCATTTCTTGCAATAACGGCCTGTACGCCTCTATGCCACGGACACTGCACAGTTCCACGGGCAGATACCACAGCATCCTAAGGCTCAACTTAGATTGCACGGACGACGATCTGATGTACACGGCCACTTTACCGATTGCTCTCGTGAGCTCCTTCAGGCTTACGCCATCAGGGGGGCTATTGGGCCGTTGGGCCCTTTGCGCCGTTGGCGTTGCGTTCACCATGGACAGTAACGACTCGGCTACCACCAACAACAAACTACTCGCCATCGCTCGGCTAACCTTGCGTCTCGTCGCGCAGTTGGCCTTCACCGTGTACCGTGCGTGACACGACGCGCAGCACTTCATGTCCACATCGAGATTCAACCGAGTCACTGGTCTTCCGGGCAGAAAGACCTCATTGTAACAAGGCCGAGTCGTCAGCTCGCTGAGGTGTCCTCTGGATGTTACGACGTAAGAATGCGCAGTCTTCCCGGTAGCAGGATCGACATTGTCCTCCATAAGCAGCACTGGGTTCACAGAGCCCCATTCTCTACGCGACGGCAGCGATCCAATCTGAGCCTGAGGTTCTCGCGTCACGCAGTACTGGATCAGATCGTTGAACGTGACACCTTGTCCCACGTGCACGGCGAACCTGCAAGGGAACGCCGCGGGTCTGTCCGTCAAAGTCCCCGGGTGGTTATTGAACCAGTGTATCGTGCCGTCGTGTTCCACCCGCTGCTGCGAAGGCGCGGTGTGAGAGGGCGCGTGCGTCGTTAGAAACGGTGAACCGGGGGTTGTGGGGCGTTGGTGTACCCCATCGGTCGGTTTGACTTCCCGTTCCGCCACCGAATCTCTGTTCACAAAGGTGCGGTCGGACGTAAGCGACTCGGACTTGGGATCGGACTGCAGTTCGAACTTTAGCTCCGGTGTAATAACCTGAGCCGGTTCAGCTGGTTCGTCTTCGCCACAGGTCACGTCTAGCGAGTTGTCCTTCACGTAAGGGTAATTCCAACGTTTGAAGGCTAGGTGGTCCAGGCCCGTGACCGAAAGTCCGTGTAAGGACTCGTGTTCACCAACACTCTTGTCCAACAGCCCTCCGTGGTCGATTACATCTTGCAGCGAAGGGGGGGCTGTGGTGTCCTTCTCCACATAGTACATGCTCATCATCCGGTTGAAAAGTGGGTAATGGTGCATAATATCGTACTTCCTGGTCAGCATTTCTCGTGTCGCGCAAACAAACAGCGAATGCATGCGTTCGCCCAGGTCAAGTTCCTCGGTGTCAGCGCGTTTAACGTAATGCTCCAGGAACGCAGCACATTTTATTCCCTTCGACATACACATTCGTACCAGCTCGCTGTCAGCGGCAGCAAGCGAGACATCGGCGAGAGGTTCTTGGAGCTCTATGTCATGGCCTGCCACACACCGACGATCCTTCAACCCGGGCACCGCCACGTCTCGCACGATACGTAGTTGACAGAACGTGGTACGTTCCATGTCCGACCTCACCGCGTGGACGCGGGCGATGTCGTCTTTGCGTAAGGCTAAGGCCGAACGAGACGAATTCCACAGGTGCCACACATCGGCCTCCGCTCCTCTTGTCAAGAAGCAGTGTTCCTGTAGACTAGGTGTCGTCTGGTTCGCAACAGCGGGCTCGGCGTCCATGTCCATCGGTGCGCTGGAAGGTTATGTTTGTGCAGAAACTGTAGCAACATATAGCACTTACCGTGTGTACGCCACTTACCCGGTTTTTTATACATATATGCACGTGTGGGTGTGTGAAGAAGAAGAAGAATTAGAAGAAGAAGAACAAGAAGAAGAACAAGAAAAAAAGCTTTAAGAAACAGAAAACGAGGTCAAGTTGACAAGACGTCGAAACCAACACGGCGATACGTACGTCGTTACTAGAAGCGAGGAAGTGGATAAAAGCCGAGCCCTTGTATCCATCGCGAAATCTGTAGATCCTATTCTCGGGACTGCCGTACACGCCGACTGGTTTCTCTTCCTCCTTGAACGACGGCAACCTCTGCAGTTCTTCCATGGCAGATTCTACACCCAATCTCAACGTAGTGCACATGTGGTTATTTTGAGCCTGGACCATAACGTTGATGTCCAAGTGCAACAACACAGACGCTAGGAGCAGTCTCATCATCAGACTCTTGCCGCACTGCCTCGGCGCTAGGCAAAGCGTGTACGGATTTGCGTAACGCCGAAAGTCCTTCTCTATGTGATACCAGTGACTTTGCGTGGGTTTCGCGTGGTCGTACGCCTCGGATCCCAGGGGAGCCAGTCCGAGTTTGGACAGTAATGCGTGTTTGTACTTGTAGAGATTGTCGCCCAGTTGGGTGAGCGTAACACCTAACACCACACCTCGCAGGAGTTCAATTTGAAAGGGTTCCAATCTCATGTCTTTGACTCGGAAATATTCAAACACCCGGTCGATCATGCGGCCGAATCTGCACATGACAGAATGCGAGTCCTGCTTACTAAGGGCGTCGGTCGTTTGCAAAGTCCGCATCCTCGCCCGAGCTCCTTCTAAGCCGAGCCGCTGTATCAAAAGGGCTTGCGCTGTGCGGTTCGTGAGCAACTGCGTGTACTCGGCCATCGTTTCAGTGTGTTCCCTGTCCTTCTCGCTGTCTCTCGTCATCTTGGACAGTCTGATTCGGATACAGTCCACCGACACCCCGATCGGAGCCACTTGAGATGTAACGATGGGATCCCTGGTGAACTCTGTCAACAGCCACTGGGTATCCTCCGCGCACGGGGACAGCGCACCGCGGTGCAACATCGCCACAGCCGGAGAGTGTCGAGCGGACGGAAGCGACAATTATTTCGTCCACGGCGACGGCGCGGAACTCTGTCCCGCTCGACTTCTCGCAAATAGTCCTGCGTTGTGTCACACGGAAAAAGAACTGAGGTGTCCCACCAAGGCCTCTCTGATGCAGTTTGTCCTTCCGAATAAAATATACTTCAGATACTGCTGGTTGTTTTCGGGTACACCTACCGACAACGGCTACATTTTCACCAACGGAGGGGATGCATTAACCGATAGAGATTTGGTCAAACGAAACAGACTTATGATGACGAGCGAGCTGCCCAACGACGTGGATCTCGAACGCCGGTGCGATCGGCGACACGAGGCGCTCAGGGCCTTTTGGTTAACCAGCGAAGGCAATTTGGTGTACGTGACAAGTAGTTCGGAGGACATGAAATTCCGGTCGATCAGAGCTAGAAACCGCAGCGTGGCACTATCGCTGTGGACCAGCAATCCGGAGCTGTGTGGTCAAACGATGAGGGAGTCCGCGTCGGCCTATTCTAACCTCATCCGCATATGCGAACGCGCTAGCGTGTCTAGCAACGGGAGGTTCTATAATCTGTATGCCAACTACCCGCTGCCCGTGCAGGGTGAACCGGACGAACTCGCTGGCTGCGAGCTACACGTGTGTGAGGAAAGGGACGTGTGCGGCATTGAGATTCGCGACGGGGATCAGCTGTTGGTGTACCTCAGTCCGATCTATGAGAAATACTTTGACTTTATAACGGACCAGAACAACGCCGTTGACCTACGGGATCGAGTGGAGTCGCTTGGGGCTCGATGGTTGGTGGAACACGATCGCAACGAAACGCTGTTCACCTTGCGTGTAAAACACAACTGGTTCACAAGAATGTGCATCAGAGTCACCATGTTAATGTCCGCCATGTAGGCTAGACCGCACGTACCGATGAAACAGTACTAACACTCATCGGACAACTAGTCGTGCACATCCTACAAACTCAGTGTATCCACGGTGGACATATATATAATATATATATATATCTAGCTTCACACCATGGCGGAGCAGCTTAACCGAAAAGGAGCCTTGAGGATTGAGATGCGAGAACGTGACAGGTGCGTCTTTGCCACTTGGCGAAGTGCCGTCGTTGCCGGTGCGACTCCCTACTTCCCAAGCAGAACCCAATGCTTTTCTGCGATGTCTAAGCCGGGACCGGGGTATGTTGCCCTGACGCACGGCCCCGACGGCGACCTAGCCACGTTCGAGTTGTTCACTAAAGGCAAGGGGTGCATCTGGAAATACACAGTCGGCCCAGACGAGACGTGCACGGAGTACGTCTTGTCTTCTGGCAGTGGGTCCACCGCTCGGATTGTGTTTCGAGATCCAGACGGAAAATGCGTGGAGTATGTCTTGTCTTCTGGCATCGAACCCCCCGATCGCTTTGTGTTTCCGAACATGGAGTCGCTCACGCTGTATTGCAGAAAGCAGGCGACCGAGCGCGCGGTAGATAAAGATCACTACGACATGATCAGAGGCTTGGAAACGGCCGACCGAGAGGCCTCGTATCCTCAAGGAATCTGCGATATGATGGGAGACTTACGAGTAACGTCAGACCGCGAGGCTGCTTCCTACGACGGCGGACGACCTTTGGTGTTGCCGCCACCGCCTCCTGTCAACAGGAACACTAAACCCGGCGTGAACCGGGTCGCGCGCGAGACGCACGGGGATCGTCCCGTTGTTCGCAGAGAGTTAAAGCCCCCGACAGGTACTCGTGAACTAGAGGAAGGCTATCCTTATCCGCCACCGAGACGGTCTGCCGGAGAACGTGGGGTATCAAGGCCCGAGTGGACTGGCAGCGACGAGTACGAGTGGTTGGCGGCGTATCGCGACTGAGGAAAAAGTGCCGCGGTGAGATCACACCGCAGGGCTCCCCAAGTTGGGGAGACACGAAAGCCATTCCGAAGAAGACCGCAAACTGTCCTCCAAATAAATGCCAAACGGAACCCGTCTAGTGTGTCTCACAAGTGATTATGTGTGTCGATGATTCTGTGCTGACGCTGACCTGCGAACGATGAAATTTGCATGCTTTGTGTTTTTGTATCACATTTGATAATAAACGACCACCGTGGTGGATGCATGCTTTGTGTTTTTGTATCACATTTGATAATAAACGACCACCGTGGAACAACGTGTGGAATGTCCCATCTTTATTTATTCGTGTGCTGTTCAAACCACACGCGTCTGGTAACTGACGTGTGACTCGTACATTATGTGACAGCTAGATGTTAGGTTAAGCACGAGTACTTGGGTGCTTGTCTACATTTGTCCACCTGCAAAAGTATAACCATATCATCACGACTCAATGTATCAAAGTCAAAATGAAATAAGGCCTGAAACAATGACACGGTCCACATTGTACACACATCTCAACGGCTTTATTCGAGAGGTTACACGTAACAACGTATTATAACACAGAGAAACATGTGACATTCTGCGGTCCGCCAGCAACAGAGGGCACACAACTCTTAACGGAGGGACTTAGTGTAGTTTCCTTCTCGTGTAAAGCACCAGATGCCCTGGGTGCGATGTCCCACGCCAGCCTGCGAAGCTGACACGTATGAGCTCGGTGAAACACCAGGTGATTTGTTTCAGCAGCTCAGTTGGAGTCGTCGCGTGTCCGGTGAAATGCAAGTCGCCCGTGTAAATTATATAGTCTCCGCGAAACCTGGCGATCAGACCTTCGTACTCATCCGACATGATGCTAGGGTACGTGAACATGAGACCCGATGCACCCTTGTAGCGAAGAACCGCATCGCGACAAGACAGTGCTTCGACCAAATCGTTGGAAGGTTTCGCATCTGTGAGATGCACCACCTTTGCGGCAAATAGCTTGTGTGCTATGTAGTAATCCGTTACGCCGGAACGGCTTTCCACCGACAGTATCTCAGGTATGGTGGGGAATCTGATCCCCTTGGCCTCGGTGATCAAGCTAGACAGGCAGCCGGCTCCGTGTTCGAAACGCACCGGGGTGGTTCTCAGCAAAGCTGCTACGCTACCGCATATTCTCTTCCACCGATTAGAAGGATGCTTCTCATCGGGGTATTTGCGGCTGATCGCAATGCCGTCGCAAAGCGACACATGGTCACCGTGAGCACATTGTGTAGGTGAAACCCAAACCGACCGGGTGTCATTCTTCTCCATAGTTGCGAGCTGGGTCTCGGAGCAAGTGCACCGTAAGTCGTCCTCGTGTTCCATACGTGCAGCCAGCATATTCCTAGGTCGGCCAGTCTTCCGGCGTCTAGGTCGGCCAGTCTTCCGGCGTCTAGGTCGGCCAGTCTTCCGGCGTCTAGGTCGGCCGCTCCCGACGTGTAGGTCGGCCGCTCCCGACGTGTAGGTCGGCCGCTCCCGACGTCTAGGTCGGCCGCTCCCGACGTCTAGGTCGGCCGCCCCCTACGTCTAGGTCGGTCGCTCCCGACGTCTAGGTCGGCCGCTCCCGACGTGTAGGTCGGCCGCCCCCTACGTCTAGGTCGGTCGCTCCCGACGTCTAGGTCGGTCGCCCCCGACGTCTAGGTCGGCCAGTCTTACGGCCGTCTGTAAAAACATGGTACACAAAAACACACACAAGCATCAGTGTACCGACCAACATATGTACCACTTGATGTATAAAGTACGCAGCATACACAAAATGCATATACTATACACCATGTTCAGTGGGAAAAAAAAACAGAACGGTGTGTACCGAACAAAAACTCTGTCTCTGTCAGCATTCTAGGTCGGCGGTTGCTCGTTCTCAGTCGGTCCGACTCACACTCACCGAACCCTTTCACAAGAGTATAAAGCCCCAAGACTACCGGTGTGTTCGTCGATTGCAAGTGGGTTTGCTGGAAAACATGTGGCAGTCAAAAGCTTGCGTTCGAGTGCTAGTCAGCCTGCTAGCACTTTGGCTGGAGTGTTGCAACCAAAGTGCGATTGGCTACGCTGGCCAAGAACAAGTAGCTGTATTTGGGAAACTGTCTTATTCGCTCTCATTACCTGGCTATTTGGAAAGTCCTACTTCTGTCTTTCGAAAAAACGGTCAGGTCGTCAGGCCAGCTAGCCACCATCTGTATGAAGTGACACACACTAGATTGGGGTACCAGGTCACCATTCGATTTCTTACTTGCAACGACGAAGGGCAATATGTGTTAGGCGGGGCGAGATTCACTGTCATCGCAAACCCAATCGATCGAGGTATATATTATTACACGTCAAAGGCGCGCTGTGGAACGGGAAGGACGCCGTGTAGCGTAACAGACAGCACAGCAGTTATCGCTCCGCTAGATGGAGTCGGCGCAATTTACAAGTTTCACGTTGAGACTCCCGACATCTGGCGTGTAATAGAGATATGGAACCACACTATGAGCCCAACACAAAGGCTGACCGGTGGCTGTTTTATAACCCCAAACGGTACGACGTTTGTGGGGCGCGGCAATGTAAACTACAAGTATTTCATTTACACACGGCAAAGTGCTGAAGCGGATCAGTCCTGTTCACAAGTCAGTCGGTCTCTCGACGGTAATCCGGACGACGCTGATCCAATCGATGATCCTGCCACTGGGAGCACGGCAGAGGAACCCGAGCACATGACACCGCAGACTACCACTCGCTGTACGTAGTGAGCACATATTTCCCCCCCCCCCCCCCCTCTGCGATATCACGATATCGACACGGTTGTTGGATGGGGTGTCGAGTAAAAAAAAAAATAACAATGCACTCTTTTCATCCTTAGTGTGCACAGACGACTGCCGCATTGCCATACCCAAATTGGTCCCCCTGCAGCCCGTGGACACCACCAAGGTGCAGCTGTATGCCATTTTAGCCAAACGTAAGCCCGCCGAATGCCACACGTGTGTATGTTTGTGTAATATATAAACTACGTGTTAATTACCATGGTATATGTTCACAGTTGACAGGATAGAAGCCACGATCAACAAAGTCAACGTTTGCCGTTCCGACGCCAGCCGCAACGGAGGACTCGACGCAAAAGTGTTGCTCGTGCCGCTGTTTGCGCGTCTCTACATATGAACAACGACGCTGTTGGGGTCTGCTCGGTGTCAACATGTGGTTATTATATGGGACTCTGGTTGTATGCATAACAATCTTGTCTTCCACGCAAATAAAACAAACATGACAGCACAATGACAAAGGGAGTGAGATGCTTTATTGTATGAATGCACAAACATACACATACACATACATATGAGCGTCCTCACATCGCAACATAAATGCACACTAGTGTGATTTACAGGCTGTGCGCTGAATGCCAGCGTAACGTTTCACACGGTCAATATCAACATCGGTGATCGCGGCGGCGATCCGTTTCCATCTACTGTCATCCAGTAACGTCCGCGCAGTGAGTCTGCGCTTCGGGTCGTACTGAAGCAATGCCAACGCGATTCTCTTCACCTCTGTACACCGCATCAGGGTGGGCATTACACACATGGGATTCCAGATGCTTTCGTCTTCGTGGTCGTCGCGACCGAGAGTTTCCTTGATGATTTTATACGTTGGAAAGTTTTTACTGTGAAAGGTCATCGTCGCCTCCATGGCATCTACTATCAGCACGCCCAGGCTCCACATGTCGATAGCGCAGGTGTACTGCGCGATACCCTCCTTCTTTGTGTCAAATAATTCCGGGGCTCTGTAGGACTCCGTTACCAACCCAGAACTCATGGACTTCGCAGCATACCTAGAAAGGCCCATATCTGCCACCTTCACGGTTAGCGTGTCCGCTGTGAGCAACACATTAGCGGGTGTCAGATCTCTGTGTATCATGTTAAGCCCGTGCATGTAAGCCAGAGCGTCGGCGATCTCCAGAGAGAAACGGCCGATAAACGTAATCGGCAACAGGCCCGAGTGATAGCGACCCTGGTAGATCACCTCAAACAGCGTTAAAGGGAGGTAGGGCATGAGCGTCGCTATCTCGCCATCGTGAAGAAAACAGTCCAGCGTCTCCACTATATTAGGATGGCCTCTCAAAGCCGATAGACAAGACAGTTCCCGGACGGTGGAGTCCGTCATAGTGCCGTTTTCGTAATTGCGGTGGCACTTCAACGCATAGCGTTGATCGGTAACGCGACACTTAACGTGGTACACAACACCATATGCCCCTTCGCCTACCTGTGCAACAATCTCGTACTTGTCCATGGCGGTCACGCGAGACGCATGTAATGTTAATCCGCTACAGTGACAAAAGAGCGATGGCGGTGGTACAACCGCAGAAGCACTTCGCAGGTGTTGATGTTTAACAGAGCCTTGGTGGTTTCGCACGTGTCGATGTCGGCCGAGGTAATGGGCTGTAATTCGGTGGCACGCTTACGGCGTGCCAACCAGTTAATTTCTCTGCAAAACACACTGTTCCATCGACGACTGTTGGAATTGGAACTGCGGCGGACCGCTGATCGTTTAGCTCTTCTTGTAGCCGTTGCGCGGCGAGCTAGAGTGCTCGCCGATACAGGTTCGGCTTTCTGAGTCTCGGAAATCACAGCGAGCAACTGCGACTCTGGTTGCTCGAGTATCGGTGTGCCTGCTGGCGGATCGCGTATAACAATGACATCAGAACACCCGGGTTTGTTTTCCACCTGATATCTTCGAACCAGCAACTTAGACTCCCCCGTCGAAGTGGAGCTGTGTGTCGGAGCGATTACGTTGTTCACGTCGTCCGTTCTTTGGTCTTTCGCACATAGAACGGCAGCGTTTCCGTTGGACACTATAGACTTGTAGAAGTCAATGGCGTCCCCGTCAGTTGTGCCCGCGTCGACTGGGTCGATAATCAGGTTGCCGCTTAATGATTTCCTAATGAGCCGCGAGCACTTGGCATCTTTCGCATGTATGAACCCACACACGGTACTATCTTCCTGCAATAATACTATGCACGACACGTAGTTGGATGTCTCCAGGTCGGCCACCAGACACGATAGATCCGTGGAAGTGTAGCCTGTTGCGGCAAACGTATACCTTGTCACCGCTCTGATATCGAATTCCTCTCCGTGTTGCTGTTCGAGCACACCGCCGCCGTGCTGCGCAAGCGCGGAGTACTCCCGGATCAAGGTGTTGGCGGACTCACGCTGAGGAATTGGTGTTACTTCTACTCGGCAGTTTGATGCTATGCTATTTAAGTACGTGTCCACACTGTTGATAGTACCTTGCGTTCTTAAATAAACAAAACCACTAAGCGTCTGGTCGCCCGTAGATCTGATCACCGTGGAATACGAAACCAACGCCTTGTCCCTGAGTCGTTCCAATAAGTCCTTTGTGAAGCTCTCTGAGTATATAGGTGTAGTGAATCTAAAGCGGTTTAGGTAGTATCTCATCGTTTGTAGGGTAATGTAACCCTCATGCCGTCCCTATGTATGATCAACAAACACAAGGCAACACAGCACAGCACGTTACTGCCCGCCGTCCCCACAGGTCGACGATATATAATGCCCGCCGGCTTGCCTGCTGGACACTTATTGGCTGTGTACTGCCTTTTTATTGCGTCTGTGTGTAATGTAACAATAACCGAAACCCTGATATGACAAAAGAAATACAAATGACATTGGGTTCATTGTGACATTGAAGACTTTATTGTTATTCATATGTACACAATTTTTTGATTACATTATTCAAATAAAAGACAACCATCGCCACCTTCAGCCTAGAGACCAGGTGATAGTGTCACTCCAGTCGCTCCAGTATTTCTGAACTGCCATTGGGATCCCGGGTGTCCATCTAGCTCTCGCGGTCACGGTTCCATCTTCGTACGAGGCAGGAACCTTTAGTTGACAGCTCTTGTTCCTGAAACACCTTCGAATCTCTCTGAAAAGATAGAGCGTTTTCATCGTTCCGCCACTCTACGTCCACGTACATGCTGCAGTTCCAAAGCTCCCGACCTGCAGTTCCAAAGCTCCCGACCTGCAGTTCCAAAGCCCCCGACCTGCAGTTCCAACTCTCCCGACCTACAGCGACCGTTTTGTATTGAGTTGAGGTTGAGCACATTGATGTGGTGCATGTTGTGAGCTTTCTATTGACCTATGCTGTTACTTTTTGTTACAATGGATCGCAACAAAGGGCCCCCAGAGCGGGTTGTGGGACTGTTGTCCAGAAAGAGGAAACTAGGTTCTTGCACCCCTGTAAATCAACCAGCTGACACATGTGTTCTTCGTGGCAACTCCGACTGTGCGGCGAACACCGACGACCAACTTGTCATTCCCACGCCAGACATGGAATTAGGCTTACAGTCGATGACTAAGGAGGATCTGAACAAGGCCGACTGTGCGGCGAACACCGACGACCAACTTGTCATTCCCACGCCAGACATGGAATTAGGCTTACAGTCGATGACTAAGGAGGATCTGAACAAGGCCGACTGTGCGGCGAACACCGACGACCAACTTGTCATTCCCACGCCAGACATGGAATTCGGCTTACAGTCGATGACCATGGAGGATGTGAAGAAGGCCGCCGTGAGCCAAGTTCGTCTACACCGTGTCCACGCACCAGCGGCTTTGGTGCACGCCCAAGGCCTGCATGGCATAAACCTGGAGAGGTACAACAATTACAGACTGGCCGCGGTGTCGTGGTTTGCATACATCGTACCACTCTGCACATCCGCGGATGTGCACACGGTGGTTTCGGCCACACTCGATCTGTTGGACAGACATGTGGTAACGTCACTGCAAAACGGCATCGAGCTCCAGGACCTGTTGCGCGAGATTAGATCTACACGTGCGGCATGCTTGATGCTTTCGTGTCACATGCACTGCGTTTTCAGGACCGTGGGGTTGCAGCATGTGTGTCTCGCGTATCGCTGGCCTGTGAAAGCGGTTACCGCGGACCCCAACTGTGACGAGGACGACGAGCAATGTACTACAGTGGACGGTGTACGGCGAAAACTGCAAGAGATAACAGTGACACTAAAAGGCAGCCTATTCCCCACGCACACAGAGACTGCGATCAGCGTGCTTTGCAAGTACACGCTCCTAGAGCATGTGGGTGAGACGGCGAATCGAGATGCATTCGCAACGGAGCCGCGTATACGGTCTTTAGCCATGAAATTGTACGCACGACGAGCCCTGACCGTAGAACTGCTTAAATATAAGCCTGTCCGCTGCATGGCAGCGTGTTGCCTAATGGCCATGACCAAGACGTTAGACATCGCACCCGTCAACGCAAAAACATTACGGCTGACTGTGATAGATCTGCTTCTGGACATGAACTGTCAGGGCGTGAGTGAACAAGAGCTAAATGACATGGCTAGTCTACTGGCGCCGGAGGACTGCGTGGTGTGCACCGGTCCATTTGTGACGACCGCTTGTGCAGAGAGAGCATTGCGAACATTGTCGGCTTCATCCTGCTGCGGTTGTAAAGAACTGGTCGGATGACATTGCTGTACAAAGCTTTTGTGTCATGTATACACATTGTGAAAACAAATAAACAAACGCATTTGATATATCAGACTGTATGTTTTCTTTATTTGTGGTTGGAACATAAACACATTTTCCTTGTTACATTCACACATTATGCACATGGATGAACAAGCAAAAAAAAAAAAAAAGATCGTTCGAATGGCACGTTCATCACTAACTACATCCATAGTCGTTGGCGTGTAACACAAGAGGAATCGTGCCGACTTCGTTGCCTCGCCCGTCTCTTGTAGGTTCCACGTCCCGTATTTGCCCGGTGCCGCTACGATCCCGGACGGCTTCTTTGATTCTGCTGTCACAACACCAGGCTTCAGTCGGTGAGGCCCACGCTAGTATCACCGCGGGGGTCTCGTTTGTGCACAGCCATACCCTCGAGACCGATCCTGGGTTCGTAGTATATGTCACCTCGATGTGTTCTCCAATGCAATACACGCGAAGAGGTCGAGCTAGGATCCCCGCTTTAATCAGCGCATCTAGGCCGGTCGAGATATTTGTTTCGAAAATAGCCCCTTTTAAGTCAAAGAAACGTTTGGGGCACAAGCACCTGCCCAACGGGTTTTGATCGGGGCGCCTACGGCGGTCCCGCGTGTACACACGGGTTTTGACGATCGTCTGTGTGACCACCAGCTCGGTTTCACCATTGTTCGCTCGTAGTTCCACGGCGGTATTCATATTTGGGGTTTTTTGTTGTTGTTGTTGTTGTGTAATTTACACAGAGTAGATGAAAGACCACAGGTTTGCTCCTTGTCCACTCCCAGCGATCGACAACAAGTGTCGTGTGGTTGTGCTGCAAAGCGTTGTTACCGGCTTTGTGTGAACCTCGGCGAATGAACGCTCTGAGTCGGCGGGCGGACTTATGCTCTGGGAAGGCGGACGAATGGTTCGAGTCGGTGGATGAATCCTCTTGGTCGGCGGACGAATCCTCTGGGTCGGCGGACGAATCCTGTGGGTCGGCAGACTAATGCTCTGGGTCGGCGGACGAATGAGCTGAGTAGGCGGACGATTGCTCTGCGTCGGCGGACGAATGCGCTGAGTCGGCGCACGAACGCTCTGAGTCGGCGGACGAATGCTCCGGGTTGGTGGACGAATGCTCTGAGCCGGCGGACGAATGCCCTGAGTCGCTGTGAATGGACATCGCGGTGAATGGCACTGCGCATCACTGTGAATGGCAACTGTGAAATGTCAGATCGGTGTATTATAGACTCTGTGGAGTGCACTCTCAGCTGAACACAGACGGTCGGCGATGACAACTAAAGACACTGATTAACACCCAGGAATTCAACGCTTACAACCGCTAGAGACCCATGGCCAGTAACTCAAGAGACCTTGATGAGATGCCACAACCGCGGACCTCAGAGCGCGTGGTGAGACCGTGCTGGCTGAACATAGACGCATCGGGTCCACGTGTTATCGTCTCTGACGGGTTGAGCCAAAGTGTCCGGCATCTCAACGACCCCCCCACCTTCGGATCCGGTTGGATGGCAGACGCCACGGGCATGATTCACATCGCAGGGTCGTACGACACGTACAAATGCGTAGACTGCAACATAGTCTTGTCGGGATACAAAAAGGCCGACAGAAGCCTAAACGAGCACGTCCTTCGTAACGCTGCCACAGGGCACCGATGCCGTTACCTAAAGGCTAAGTTCAAACGACGCGAGAACGAACTGCGGCTGTTGGAAGGCCTGCTACGCTTCCAGGAAGGTCGAGTTGCTTTCCCGTTGCACCTGCTGCTCGCAAAAGAGCAGTACATGATACTGGCGGGGTGCTGGTATTGCGTGCTGTGCTCGCAGAAAAGGGGAGACGTTCACCATCCAGCATGTGCCGACATGGCGTCGGAGTTGAAACAGTTTCTCATCAAGACAACTCTGGCGACAAGGCCCGCGGGAGCGCCGTTGTTCACCAAAGCGGCGGTTCCTGGGACCGTAGACTATTATGCACTGGGCGATATATGGGAATCCGACGCATCCGCCATTCGCACCGTTCGCGATTTCTCGGAGTTAGGCGATAAGGCGAACATGGAACATCTGCCATGGACTCGGGACAAACACCAATGCGCTGCTTGTGATTTGTTTCTCCACAGCTTTGTGGTAGGAGACACCTTTGTGGGCGAGCACATCTATTACATATACAACGAAGGTAAGCGTTGTCCGTATATCGACGCGAGATACAGCAGAGACGAGATACTCTACGAACTCGGACGGCAACGTTCCCGGAGAGGACTACTCGCCTTCCCGAGTCGCGTACTCACAGCCGAGCGGGGCTACAGCTCCGTGGCCGGTCTGGAACGATGCCTAGTGTGTGGAGTTACCACTTTACAGGAAAAGTATCTGCCTTCGCTTGGTCATGATGCCTGGTGCTGTGATATGAAAAAGGCCTTGGAGAATAAACTGGAAAATCTGCGACTCGTGTAAATCCTAAAGACAACACGGTTCATTTTCTTCCTCTACAATTTGATATATGTCTGTGCGCTTCGCACCTCATATGTTACACAAGTTGATATCACCCCCCCCCCTCCCTATGTTTTCATGTGCTCTCGTTTAGCTCTCGATAGAGTGTAGCGGATTGTTGTACTAAGGGACCGTGTTCACAATAAACAATCTTTCTGTGGAAAACCTAGTATTGTTTTTGTTTCTTCTGCCTCTTCTTTTTTCCACCACCACTCACACTACTGTAGCGCAGGGTTGCAGACGCCATGACAGAACACAACCCCTCGGTTGCTTATCAAGATAGCGTAGACACGCTGCTCTTGACCGTAATAGATGGAACGATAACACACCGTACCCAGCAGTGTGTCGCTAATAAAGGGCGAGCATTTAGGGTGTTGAAACGTGCAGTCCGTGATGTGTTGTGGACGCAAAGAACGGAATACTGCGGTAAGTGTTGGGTGTTTCTCCACGACGACTATCTGCAATAGTGTCGTTGGCGGACAGCAACGTAGTGTACTTTGAAAAACTTGCAATTGTAATAACCACACGCACGTCCACACAGGCATGCTCTCACTGCAGACCACCGCCGCCGAAGTGCCAATGGTCACACGTGTGGCACGCACCTTGTTTTCAGACGGCATTATAAACTGGGGACGCATAGTAAGCCTTGTGGCTTACGGCACAGTGTTACTGCAAGCGTCGAAGTCAACCTTGGGACCCGAGTGCGCTTACGCGATCGGCGTGTCGATAGCGGCTTACATTACAGACAATCACATGGATTGGCTCGCTGGCACCGATGGTTGGGTATGTTCTTTCTTTACTGTTTTTTTTTTCATCACTTTTGCCTAGTAGACACTTTTAAGCATTTACAATGATGGACACAACAACTCTGTTGTCACGTGTTGCTCTTTTCAGGACGGATTCGTGGACACCTTCGACCGAGTACACCAACGGCCGTGGCTGTCAACGGAAGGAAAGCTGCTTTTGCTTGGTGTGGGATTCGGTTTATTGTCAGTTTTACTGTGATACAAGATAATAAATACAATTTACACACACACACACACACACTTGGTACATGTCTTCTTTCCATGCTTACACTGCGCAATGTACATGGGGAACATGCACCATCACCATCACAACCTACAAACATATCACATCTCAGCCCCAAACCCCGTGACTTCGAACGGTTCCAGTTCCAGTGTGAGGTCGAAAGTCGACGTTTGGTCTCCGGAATAGGGTTCTTCTAGGTTAGACGAAAGCCAACTTGTCAACACATCCCATTCGTCGTAGACACACTCGTGACCCGTGTGCACATTTACACTGTCCAACATAGGGTCTGAGTCCAGTAATACATCCTCTGGTACAGCTGACGTGACGTGAAGCGCACCACCGGAGCTCGTGCGCTTCTCGGGCGTAGCGTTCCTTCTCACCCCGGCGTTTGCGGCTGCAATAATCACTTGACGATGAATTAACATCGTGCGATCCACCTCTCCCCAGTACTCACACAGGCGGCCCCACCAATAAGCTGCGCTTTCGTCGAGCCAGGGTGTCAGAACGTAGCGTCTTATGTCATGGTACACCAGACCGATTGCGTGTAACACATTTAAAATATCGTACACCCTTCTTTCTTTGACGTTCAGTGTCACGGAGAGACTCCTAGGGACATAGGGTCCGGGATTACTGTGCACGTGCCGATACACCACCTCGGTGTAGTGCAGCAGACGACAATCTCGGTTTTTCTTGTGTCGGTTACATATCTCCATCACAGGCACGACTTTGAGGGCCTGCAGGACGTGCAGCGCGTCGTAGAATCTGCGCACCGAGGTCTGAGTTTCATGTTGAGCCCGCAACCCCTTCAAGGCGCCTTGAACATGTTCCGGTTCAGTGTGGCGCATTATCGTCAGCATTTTGGTAACGTGGATCTGCAGACGAGTTTCGCTCCCACGCCTCCGAGGTGCCATGGTGACAGTGTGTAGCATTGGCGCTCCACCGCCGCTGCTTTTGTACTGCCCTTCGCAGGGTCCGGTCGGTGGGTCGGTCGGGTCTTTCTCCGACCGACCCACCGACCGGGCGCAGTGTTGTAACACTTACTTAAGGTAAGTGTTACAACACAAGACAACAGAAGACAACAGAAGACAACACAAAATGGGTCTAGCGCGATAGCTTTCGCATGAGGCGAGGCAAACTATTAAAGGTTGAAGTAGTACACTACGGCAACCGAGGACTGTGCTAGAATGTCGCGGGTTAACGCCCGCACAGGGCGCCCGGTGGTCGATCAGACAGTTTACAAGTTGGTCAGTGGTTGGTTGGGTGATGTTCCGGAAAGTTTGAACGTGAGACTACGTGAACTTCTCAAGATGAGTCAAAGTGAAGCAAACAGATACGGAAATGTGTTCGCCAGACGCCATCGGCTCCTCGTCAACTACATTCTGGACCACTATGCGGACTCACGGGACTTAATTGACAAGGGCGAGGACGACGACGACGGTGTCGTTGGTGATGGTGATGGTGATGATGATGATGATGATGATGATGATGATGATGATGATGATGATGATGACAACGAGGACGAGGGGGCTAACAGCATCACGCCACACGAGTTAAGGCAAGGGAGTGCGGAGGACCGGCTCTATGAAGACGATGACACTATACCCTACGTGTTACGCAACACTAACAACGTGTTCAGCTCCGGCGATGAGACTACATTTCACGCGTTGTACTTCGGCTCCGGCGATGAGACTACATTTCACGCGTTCGGCGAAGCTAGTGAAATGTACTTCAACTCTGACACTTGTGACGCTTTAATCGGAAGGAGTCCGACGAACCCACCCGAAGCTAGTGAAATGTACTTCAACTCTGACACTTGTGACGCTTTAATCGGAAGGAGTCCGACGAACCCACCCGAAGCTAGTGAAATGTACTTCAACTCTGACACTTGTGACGCTTTAATCGGAAGGAGTCAGACGAACCCACCGCACAACCACGTCGATTACGCTACATCTCAGGCGTCAGGGGAAGAAGGCATGTGGATGGGACAGTAGGACGATGAAGACGACACGATACTAGGTGTTACGCGTTACTGGACGAGAGTCAGCTGCTACTACATTAAAAAAAACGCATGTAGGGTATTAGTGGATGGTGTCCACTCACATACTAACCATCCACCCCAAGCTATAAAAATACGCTTTACACCTTTTCATACCAGGCGCGTCGAAATGGCGACCGAGTCAATGTCACACTTCATCCGAACCTTCCTAGACAAACACAAGTGCTACGCTCTGGCCGAACACTTGCAGGGCATGTCATACAATGCCTTTCTTCAGACATCAGCTTGGACATTGTCGCAGTGGGGCGCATCTTGGGATTGCATTTTCGATCACACAAAGTTGGTGTACGACACCTACCGCGCTCGCACCTGCATTAAGGGCCTGCGCGAGGTGCCGCCCGGGACAACGCCAGAGGCGACGCACAAGGACTTTTCCCGGGGCCGCGGCCGAACAAACGACCGGGGCGCGCCTAAAGTCTTAAGGGCCATGACGACCGAGGAACCCGTGATGAGAAGTCGAGCACAAACAATGGGGGATCGGTGCTGCGGCCAGCGCGCAACGTACCAGAAGGCTGTCGACCCGGAGTCAGGCGAACGTGCCACGGTTCGCCGAGCTAGTCCCGACCACTACCGCACCAAACCGCAGCTGTTTTAACGAACGCCACAGGCTTGCGTGGCAATAATTTGGTCTACGAGGTCCTGGGATGACATCGCTCGGAATCTTACACACACACACACACACACACACACACACACAGAGGGCGCTTCGTTCGAACACTCCTAAAAACACAAGGCGGAGTTCTGGTGGGCATGTGTGTATAAATGAGACCGCCTGGCTTCGTGCATACCACCAACGCTCCACACAGCATATGCGTCTGACACGAATAGAATGTCTCACTACGGCCATCCGAATATGTCGCTTTCCACATCAACCCTGACGACCGACACCAAGACGTACGTCTCGACGAGTCTAAGCGGTGAGCCGCAAGTCACGTGGTGTCAAGTAGGCCACGGTGGAGGTTCGCCTTCTGCGCAAATAGACGAGCGCGCCCCCGAAGCCACATCGCTTCGATCGAACTCCGGGTCTTTGTGCGAGTCTGACACAGATGAAAATTATGTGCACGAAGAGGGTTGTTCTTGTGGCGACGACACCAGTGACTCCGACGACGCGAGTGAGAGCGACGACGCGAGTGAGACCGATGCCGACAGTCACGACGAAGGCCAGTGTAACGACCCGTTCTGCTGCGATCCGGCTCTGATGTACCACTCCGAGGACGAGGTCTCGTACTACCGGAACAGAGGCATGGCCTTCGAGGACCGGGGTGACGGCACCGGCTTTTGGTACGACCCTGGGCCTTGGATGTCGTTTGGAAAAGCGACCGGTGTTGTGTTTGAAGACTAACGTCGGTCTCCGCCACCACCACCACCACCACCAACAACAACAACAACCCAGGATTTCATTGTTTATTGCTTTGTTGTATATGTTACCCACGGCCACGTAATACTCGTGTGTGTATCGTTTTTTTTTACCTACAGTATATCTCAAGTTGTGCCCCTATGTTGTGTGTATGTTCTCATCCTAAGACCTCAAATGAGCCTTAATTAAAATAAATGCAGTTGACAGAGCGATTTGGGATCTTTCTTTTTATTGAGTCTGCTTTCTCTCCTCTTTCACATCATACAAAGACACACCACAGTATAGCACATTGTGCACCACGTTTAGTGTGCGCATTTCCAATAATCACAATTCTCCTCACATAAAAAAAAACACACAATCTTCAATGGTAGTGTTTGTGTGCGTAGGTTGGTTGGTTACGGTCGATCCGGCTTGTTCTGGGACTGTGGATGCTCTGGAAAAACAAACAGACACCGCCGACTCAGAGCATTTTGTCGGCCGACTCAGAGCATTTTGTCAGCCGTGCCGACCCAGCGCAAAAAGCTCCCTGACCTGGAACACTCACCGACCCAGCGCACGGTCGCAGAATGCGCATAAAACACAGCCGACCTGGCTACATTACCCGGCCGACCCGCGGGTCGGGAGCCGCCGACCTGGCTACATTACCCGGCCGACCCGGGGGTCGGGAGCCGCCGACCTGGCTACATTACCCGGCCGACCCGCGGGTCGGGAGCCGCCGACCTGGCTACATTACCCGCCCGACCCGCGGGTCGGGAGCCGCCGACCTGGCTACATTACCCGGCCGACCTGCAGCACGGAGCCAGCCGACCTGTAGGTCGGGACTCGCTGGCCTCGAACTCAACTCGTGTGCATATGCATAAATAGCAGTGTTGTTAACTGGTTGACTTTCACAAAGTCTTAGTGCTTGAGACCCATTCGACATGATGCCTGGCCTCATGTGGGTTCTCAGGATCGCAACTGCCCTGTTGTGCACCTCAGCTATAGAGGGAGCTGCTATAGCGGGATCAGCTGCTCTAGAGGACCCACCACCTTTAGAGGGAGGAATTAACAAGGACTATGTTGTGCGACTGGGCCTCTGGGCAGCGAGGCAAGCCGTAGCCCTGAATCCTCAAAAAGTCCTGAATGCTCAGAAACCTGAAACCCCTGCGACTCCAGGACCCATTCCTGTCCCTGCGCCTGCTCAGAAACCTGAAACCCCTGCAACTCCAGGACCCATTCCTGTCCCTGCGCCTCCAAGACCTCTGAAGTCAGCAGACGTAACTAGGAAAGTGACTGTGCAGCGCGATGCGTACGTCGAGTTACAGTGTCCAATTGAGGGGTCTCCTGTGACATGGACCGTGGTTTCTGGTCAGGCTAACGTCATAATGACGGCTCGTCTGTTGGTGTTTCCTCGCATGGGTGGTGCCGCCGCACAGGAGTACCGTTGTGAAGTCTCCAACAGAACAGCCGCTCTCCTGCTCAGTGTCATCGATGAAATTCCGGCTGATCAGAAGGATGGTGATATAAACTATTGCCGACACGGCACACTATGTTTGGTTCCCTGTGCGGATAAAGCTGAGTGGAAAGGTGTCAACTGCACCAAGGAACAATGGACCCCTTTGACTTGGACAACGGCTTACAAGGTAATATACCACCTTATGCATCGGCTTTGGTGACATTTGCATTCCCGCTGCTGTGTGTGTAACATTGTCACTTGTTTGGGTTTGACCATTTACCTTTTTTTCTAGCCTGAACCATTCTTCGTTGGTAACGGAATTCTGGCAGCGGATGCAGTCACCAACCCATCCCGAATGGCGTGCAACTACAAGTGTTCTATAACAGAAGAGGGCGAGCGTGCATCTGGACTCCGCGTTGGCACTGAACTTGATGGTCAAAAGAAGGTGTATGGCATTTACATCAACCCACCAAAGCCAATGTTTATACGGCCAGTGTTGCGTTTTGAGCGTAGTACTGTCAGACAGCCCGTATGCGTTGGTAAGCCGACGACCATACTTTGTGACGGCCAGGTGTCTGGTATCATGGGGGAGGCATTTTGGTTGACACGGTTAGGCTCCAATGAACCAAAGTTCTTACCATGGAACGACTCATCCCTGTATGAGACAACTGTTCCGTCCTCAATCGCCAAAACCGCATTGGGCGTAGGTGTTGCCAGTATGCTAACAATCAACCCGGTAAAGAAAGAGCATTTGGGTACCCTTTTTGTGTGCAAACTGGCAAGCAGTGACGGGGCGGCATTTTTACCTGTTGAGCTCTATCCAAACAATGCTGTTTGTCAGTAAACGAATGTGTCTACTAACTTCAACCTGATGTGCCCACTAACTTCCCACTGTGGGTACTTATTTTGTTTTTCATGTGCCTACAACTCCCACAGAGGAGATAGTAGGTGCTTATTGCTTTACGTGCCGCAGTACGGGGTATGTTGACGTTTAGTCTATGTGTAATGCCATTGATGTTGTATTACATATTTGTTCACACGCATGGTCATTTATGTTGAATGCGGTCTTTTATATTACGCATACTACAATGCAGTGATTTTTTTTATATTCCTTGGTATTGGTGTATGTTTTCTGGGGTTGGTTTATGGGGGTTTCATTTATGGTGTATTTTTTTTTGTTTTGTTGGGTTGGTTTATGTGTTGTATGTGGTTATATTACGCATACTACAATGCAGTGCCTTTATATTCCTTGGTAGTGGTTTATGTTTTTGGGGTTTTTTTTTGGGGGGGGTTGGGGGTTTCAGAGTAGCTTTTGCATGCTGTCATGGATTGTGTATCTTGTATATGCGCATCTTATATATCTTGTATATGCGCATCGTCCTTTATCTTCTTGAACGTACTATTAATCATTCTTGTATGTACTATTAATCATTCTTGTATGTACTATTAATCATTCTTGTATGTACTACTATTAATCATTCTTGTATGTACTATTAATCACGCATAATACAATAAAGTGATTTATACACCCCAAGAGAGTTTATTGGTTTCTTACACACAATAATAAAGTCCCACTCAGTATAATACAAAACACAAGACATCGAAAACTGTATACTACATTTCTAGACTGCCATTATAGTCACCAGCATGCACATTGAGGCTGGGGACTCTCGCTCTCGGTCAGGGGACTGAGAGCGAAAAAACCCCACACTCGTTCTAGTGGAGTGTCGTGTTTGATTTGATATTTTGGTTGTTGCCGTATGTTCGGTGTACTGTGCTTGTGATAAATAAAGACACGTTGAAAAAGAACAGGTTCCATCGAGTTTCTCTTTTTATTCAGGACATACACAATCATCATGTCACATACAGCATGTTGCAATATCCCACTATCGTTAGTCGCTGCAATCTGTGGCATTGTGGCCGCCACACGAGTGTTTGTTCTCAATAGCCGCTAGAGTCGGAACGTTCGAGCCTTTGGCGTGTTTCTCTCCAGAGCGTTTCGTTCCAGATGGCGAAACCGTACACATTAGCCGGTGTAGCGCTCAAGGTGCATATTTCCATGTAGTCTGACACATCATCTTTGTCGGAGGGCACGCCGTCCACTTTCACATACTTGAGTCTGAATGCCGATTGCGACGTCGTCGCTTTGCTCGAAGAAGCGGTGGGGGAATCGTTACGCTCGTTTGTTCTCCTGGCCGCTTCCATGACAGCGTACGCCAACATGTTGAAATATCCGGTCTCCATTTCCTTGGTATCGGAGTGGCTTTGTTTGTGTACAACTCCAACACATTGTTTCTTCAGGTTACACACCAAAGTTATGTCTGGAGCAAAATAAACATTGTCACAGCTCAGGTCAGGTTGCAAAAGCAGTAGATTTTCGTCGTCGAGATGGAATTCGTTCGGCGTGATCCCACCGGCCGTCCACACCTCCCTGAGAAGCGAAGCCATGAGTTTCACCCTCAGGTACGGCTTCACGTTACCGCACAGTTTCAGGGTCACTTTCGCGCACGATTCTAATCTTGCGGTGAGCTTGGACCACATCGCGACGGTTTTGAGGAAAATACCCTTCAGACGACCGAAGGACATCGGAATGTGAGCCAAAACCATCATCGCTCGGACGAGTTCCTTCAACAACCGCGACTTTGTGTATGGCTGAACCGAAATTGCGTCGACGATCTTGCGGGCGGCGGGCATTTTCTCATTCTCTGTTCCAAAGTAGAATGTGCGACACAACGTGTACGTCTCCTTCATCTGACACGTCTCGCGGATAAGCCAGTCTACCGTCTGGCGCTCAGCTCGCTCGGGGAAACATTCGCACACATACGTACGGCACGCCTTTACGTCGGTGTCCGGAAATTTGTCAGCGTGTACCAACGATATTGCGGCTTTACAGGCGTCTCTGAAGTTCATCTGACACGTCTCGCGGATAAGCCAGTCTACCGTCTGGCGCTCAGCTCGCTCGGGGAAACATTCGCACACATACGTACGGCACGCCTTTACGTCGGTGTCCGGAAATTTGTCAGCGTGTACCAACGATATTGCGGCTTTACAGGCGTCTCTGAAGTCGCCCCATACCCCGGCCGTTGTTAGCATGTCGCGAGCAGCGTTGTCGAACTCATTCGTAGAAGCTAGCAAACGTGGATAGCAGGCAGCGAACGTCAACGTGGTCCTCGTTCGATTCCACACAGTGCTTGCGCAGGGGTCGTCTGCGAGAGTACCGGGTAGATTGAGCGCCAGAGCGGCGCATTCTTCCGTGTACAACGTTTGAGGATCGGTGGAAAGCAAAGTTTCCATGGTCGATCACACGTGTAGGTTCCAGGTGATTCACAAAGAATTAATAATGATAGTGCACAGGGTAACTGCTTATATATCTCCGAGATGTGGTGCGCACATGCACACGCGCGCACGCAATCAGATTATGCGCAATGTGGACTTGATGCACATCACAACCGTCTCATGGGCGACGATGGACGAGTAGCTGAGGGGACTGTGGTACACCTAAATGTAATAAACTCAATACTTCTCGGACACGAGTGTGCTTATTCACATCGCTCTCTCTCTCTCTCTCTCAAGCGTGAAGGAAATGAAGTGTGTTGAGATGCAACAGTTCTACCATGAGTACGATCCTACGATACGCACAGCCCAAAGTGTGCAGGTCCTCTCGCGTCGTAAAGATAAACTGTTGTTCCAGGCTGCCCAATGTACTGCCCAGATTCGAGTGCGACACCCTCGGTAGTCGCATCTTGGCGCGCGGGGTTATTCTGCTGTATTCCTCCAAGGCTCTGTGATAATCGGCCTCCTGACAAGGACTCAGGCTCAACTCCCCGTGTTGGACTCTGGACGCCACGAGCGGATTGAGTATCCCGGTGACGGAGACTAGCCGGTCGTGCTGCTGCTGGCCCGCTTGAGCACGCGTGAACTTACACACGGGCTTCTCGGACGGGTTCTGTTTAAGCGCGACGGGCGGATTGAACGCACATATGCCGTATATGTTCATGAAGTCGTAAGAGGCAGAGGGTGTGCTCATACGTTCTACGTATTCTCTCACCAACGTTCGCATATCCCCGAGCGCTCTAGTCCTTAGCTCATAATACACACGCCTGTATTCCGCGTCGAGAGCGGTGGTCCCGTCGCGCTTGGCCTGTGCGTTCGAGGGCAGAGCGTCCACCCTAGGTCGCTTGGCATCGTGTTCGGTCGGTCGTTCGAGCTCCACGCAATCTGACAATTTGCCGTAGCAAGCTTTAATGGCCGTGGCGACGAAGAACTGTTCGGGCGCACCTTTGTCGGATCCGGGCCGACGTCGGCCCGCAGGACACGTGAGCATTCTGAAATACGACGGCTTTCTGAGATACTTGGTGGACGAGCTGGAACGTGCGACCGAGCGTGAAATTCGCCTGTGCGACGAAGCCTTAATAGAATGTCTGGTAAAGCACAGGGAATTGACAAACGGTCCGTACGTGTGGTCGCCTCTAGCCCGATCGTACCTTCCTTTCCAAGAAGCTAGGCACGGGCACTTCTCCGCCCTAGTGCCAAAGGGCCCGTGTGTTGTCAAGTACGTCGACGCGTTGCTGCCGCTTTACTGTAAGCTGTGTTTCGCGGCCGACTGTCACGATCGAGCCGGCTGTACGGCTCGATCGCTGTTATCGCGCCTGCGACGCGTGGCTAGTTGCCCACCGGACCCCACGCTGGCGTACGAGCTCAGAGCGGCGGAATATTTGATCGACAACCTTTCGGCTTCCCCGCCTCGAGAATGGGGAGACGTAGCTAGGTCGCCCGACGTTTCGGTGGACACAAAGGTAGCGGTGGAATTACTTTGGTCTCATTTGGTCTTGGTGTACTCGGGGAATAGACGGCTTTTGCTGCACAACGTCGAACGATTCTTCACCACGCCGCAAAACTCTTTCGCCCTGTGCCCCGTGGAACTGCGCGCGGCTCTATTCGCACACGGGCGACACGACCCCATCTCCAAGCGCCATGACCGATACCGCAGAGAACACGTATCGCGACGGACGACGTGTCCGGTGTCACCTCGGCAGACCGAACACCACCGTAATAAGCGCAGCAGACAACATACGCTCAACAACAGCTTATACGAATCCCGATTATCGCGACTCTGCTGGCTCGGGGCCCTGTGGCTTTTGGACTTCGAGTGCAACGAGACCTTTTGCCGCTGGCTTCGCAAACCTGAGCCGTACAGAGCCCAGTCCGAACGCTCTGGCGACGACCCTCGAGGAACACTGTGAATGGCAAAACGTCTCTGCTGGCGACAGTCGTCTAAGCGAATGCGCCAACGCTACTCTGAGAACAACGGGGAGCTGCGTAGTACAATTGGCAAACGGGGTACTTCTGCACGTGTTACACGTCAACACCGTGGGCAATCAAAAGTTCAACGCCACGGTGTTCTCCGAGAGGCACAGACGATACGGACAATTGCAGTCTAACACCACGAAGACCAGGAGGCTCAGCAGGTTGCGCTTCGTCTCGGACAAGAAGAGATTGTCTTCTCAACACGGGTACAAAAACACCAGGATAGAGTTTTCGTCGAATCCGAGCCGAAGCGCCAACTACACGTCTAACGCAAAGTATCTGCTCCAGTCCTATTTCCGAGGCGTTTTCGATACCGTCTCGCTGATGCTGGGAACGTGCGTCACGTCGACCAAACCGTTCACGGTCAGCAACGAGAATCTGACTTGCTACATATACGGCGCGGCCAACCCGCTCACGGTGGTGATACGCATGAAAAACACAAAGACGCATTTCCACACGCCTTTCTTCTTCTCCTCCGTCAACGTGGCCGGCGAGAAAAACAGACATCAGCTGTTTTCCTCCATGTCTATCAATTCGCAGAAAGTCAAAGATGTGACCGAGGACCTGCCCCACGCGCTGGACACAGTGGCCAAACTGCTCGAGATCCACGTTCATCTCAACAGGCTGTGCTGCGAGCTATCCCAAGAGCGACGCGGAATGCTGACCGCTAAAGAGAAACTCTGTTTGGTGTACCTCACGGAATTGCATTTCGTCGACGTGACGGATCGCAGCCACCCGAGACACTGGAGCGAGTACAGGGCCTCGGTCAAGGGCGCCTTCGTCAAGCAACACCGGAGTAAACTGACCTCTTTCCAGGACAAGGTCCTGACCAATTATCATTTGAAAAACCCAGAATTCATCCACATTGTACCCTGGCTACTCGACAACCCTAGTCCACTGCACGCCAAGCTGTTAACGTCGCACGAAGCCTACCTCAGCCTCGAACGCAAAGTCACAGCGAGAGTGGAATTGATCGCCACGGTCGCTGTCGGTATCGAACGAAACCCCGGCAGACGCGCGCCCGAGGGATTCCCGTCTCTGCAGGACGTGGACTTCCGTGAATTGGGATACACGTCGCAAACTTTGATCAGGGCGATAAGAAACGCTAGACTGTCTAAAGTGATACGGCCCTACAACGAAACGGACCTGTAAAGAGCCGTCTTACGGTTACTAGCCCGTAAGGTTTATTGTGTGTGTGTGTGTGTGTGTGTGTGTGTGTGTGTGTGTGTGTGTGTGTGTGGGCGCTACGCTAACACCGAACATCGCTTCCCATGGCCGCCGACCGATGCAACGCGACGAACCCCCCGCCGAGTGTCGCTTCTGACGACGTGCTAAAAGTGTGGGGCATGATCAATCGACACTTTGAATCGGCACTGGTTTCGGCTGGCAGATCGGACGCTGTGACTAGAGCGAAGACCGAGATAAAATCGCAAGTGGCCGATTTGCGAGACGTTGTCGAGAACTGTGTCAAACGCCTGAACGCGATAGAGGACTACATACACGAACTTCAGAGACTTGAAGGTCGCGACGCACAAGACCAACTGGCGTCTGCGTCTCGATGCGATGCGCTGACGGGGGACTGGCATTTTCTGTACTTGTCGACGGGGAATGTGTTTGGTTATCTGAAGATGATGCCCGAGAGCGTTACGGCTCACGAGGACCCGGACCCTGACACCGGTTCTCGTCGAGCGGCCGCGTTCACCGTTCCCCTAGACGTATTGGACGAGGCGGGGGCTGTCGATGGGGAGCCAAACGTGCGAGCCGACGGCGGGTGTGCGTCGCTGTGCCCTTGTTGTCAGGTCTCTTTTGACAGTACCGTGTTTTGGAAGCACGCTCTTTTTGAAATCGCGTCCAGGGGGAACAGCGTTACGGCGTGGCAAGTGGTGGATCGCGACGACAATAAACCCAGATGGGTCGTGGATCGCGCTTCGGGTTGGAGGGACCCTATTTACAGACCCCGAGATGCGAGAGGCATGTGCGAGATCGGACAAAGCCTCGGCGAGTTAAACCTTCCGCACTTTCTATCGGATCGAGACTTCTCGTCCGCGTTGGACGCTACGTTCCAATACTTGGAGAAGGAATTGACGTCCTGAACATGCTCTCCTACACCTACAAACCACCAGCCCGAGGCACCGACCGGATAACCCCATCCGAGTCGGATAGATTTCTCGAGGCGATGGAAGACGACGTGGTCACGTTGGACTATTTGATAGGAGTGACGCAGATAAACGGAGCATACGCCTTCGTTCAATACAAGCCCACCGAGAAACACAAACGCTGCGCGGGGACTAAAATATCCCCCGTTCATCAGACAAACATGTTCATCCAAACCTTACGCGATAACGGCGTGTCGCTGGAAGCCGCTATATGCACCGTCGCGGAATCTAACCAGCGAACCTTATGGCTACGGATTCCTCTATCAGAGCTAAAGGAACTTAGCCTAGAACCTCTGTGGATGATAAGAGGGGTAGTCCAGCTATTCGGCAAACAGCAATGCATCGCCATCGCGATCGACGACAGAGCGCTGGCGAACACGACGCTGGATCCCGACACTGCGCTACTGGTCGACTCGTGCGCACGGGAGCAAACGGCGCAAACCCATCGCGACGACGAACCTTCCCGGCGACAGCAGGCGCCCAAAGGCTCGCCGCCGCGTTCGCCTCCAACTGAAACCCTCAAACGAAAGCGTACTCTCGCGTCACAAGACACGGACAGTGTCGCCGTCTGCAAAAAGCCCAAACCCCTTTGCTGTGACACACCGATACACGGAGAGAAGCAACACAGACGACGTGATGTTACGCCAAAGTTTAATGTGAAAAACAGAAATGTACACAGATACAAAACACGTAACAGGACAAGGATTGACACATCTGAGGTCTCGCTCGTCGCCTCCAGCGACATGGCACGACCGGAGACGCCTTCGGCCTTGCCGGCCGACACAGCGGACGATCCTGCGTGCGATGCGATCGTCACACAGGACGAGCCGTCTCGCGGAAGTTCCCCTTCCGTTCACCGTGTCGATCTCGGCGGAGACGTTCCCCGAGATCCCTCTTTTGTCTCGTTGGCGACCGTGACCGTGGATCGGCGTGCGCCTTTGCGAGACTCTCGGTCGCCGGTCCCCCCCGATGATCCCGCTGACGAACGAACCCAGCTTGCGTCGCATCCGTCTCAGGGGATGCGGCGTAGGTGCCTGGTGATGTAAACAAGTCCAGGTTCTCGGGTGGGCTAACGTGATGTTCGCATCTCACGTCGGAAGGCCTCAGTCCCAGTTTGTTGGCCAACAATAGCCCATACGCTACGGGATGGAGCGAGTCCCGCGTGAGCATAACGTCGTTCACCGTGAGCGAAGAGTCAGGTTTTCGTCCGGACAAGCTGTCCGCAAACACTAAGCCGGACGTGTTCAAAAGCGTCACCAGCATCGAGTGGAAAGTGTGAACGGGGGACCCTGATTCCAACTCCCGAACCGTGTCTCTGTTATTGTACTGTATCGTGTTATGTCTTCTGCTGAATTGATTGAAGCCGGATAGTGCGCTCCGCCAGAAATTTGTCCACATACTCAACGTCTCCTCCAAGTGAGCGACGCTCACCGCGGACGGGTAGCTGCACACCAGTTTGACGTCCGACCCAAGCTCCGTGACGGGTCCCTGTTCCTGCTGCCCGTCGGCGTCACGCTCGAGCTTTCTCGCTATGAGATCGGCCGTTTGAAGCAACTTACTATTTTTACACACTTTTTTCAATTCGTCCACCGCCGCGCGAGGCCGCCGTGTCACTTCTTCCAAAAACTTTCTCACCACCAGAATCTCTTGTCCCTCGGAGATCATGGTCGCCATCATCTTACTCAAGCTGTGCGCCACGCTGGCTGACTTGTGTTCCGAGACCGTACCGCCGACTCCGGATCGCAGTAAGAAGTCGGGCAACTCGGACGCCGGTAACCCGAACATGTCCGTGCTGTTGTTGGCGGTCATGAAGCGAGACAAGTTGTCCAGGAGCGGTCTCCCCGATGCGTTTCCGTTGACGGAAACGCCCGTCGCCAGCGTCTGGTCTGCTCTACCTGAGAGAATGGCATCTGCCAAGTGTGTCAACGAAGATCGATCCGCTCCCCCGCTGGTATAAACCTGTCGGCCCGACGCCTTCATTAACCCGGCTATGATGTTACGGAAAAGAGCGGCCCAACATTTGACCGTCTCGTGTACCCTTTTGGCTAGCGTGGAACCGTCCGCCCCGGCCGTCCAAGAGCTTTCCCACATCGGTATGTGCCGATACAAAATGCCGTCTACCGCAGCTGTGACGAGGCCGGTCTCGACGTCGAAGAAAGCCACGCACGACGAGGCCTTGCATTCGGGAACGACGGGACATCTACCGTGTTCGAACGTCTTCATCACACCCCACAGCCCGACGGTGGCCATCTTAAGCTCTGTTTCCTTTATGGGATTGAGTCTCAGCCCGGCGTCGCAATCTATCCAATCTCCTACGATTTTACACACCACCGACACTTGGGGCTGTGGAACGCAACTGCTCATTAGCAGCTCAAGGGCGGCGGTCAGTTTGTCGAGCGGCACGTGTAAAACGGAAGGCAGGGCTCGCTCGTGCGCACGGAGCTCTTGGACGGATTCGGCCACGGCCTCGCGGGGACTCAGCGTGTCGTACACGCTGGTGAAAAGGGACCTTTTGCAATGCCGCTTGTCCAGTCGCGGAGCACAGGAACAGTACCGGTCGGATTGCCGACGTCTGTTGAGCGTCCTCACGTCCGAGGACACCAAAGCATTCAGACTCGCTCTGCTCGAAGGTCCCACGCCTATCTTCCTTATCCTTTGCCACGGGACAAAAATGCACGGCACGAACCCCGCCAATACAGTCCAACGGATCATATTGCGCAACGTGTTCTTGATGTGCTCGCACACGCGATTCGAGGAGTAATAGTTCACCAAGTACCGAACTAAGCACGTGGCACTCTCGTTGTTGCTCCCCAACACGTTGTACAACAACAACTCTATGGACAGATTTGGATTGAACGTGTTGACAATCTCTTCCACGGCTACGGCCAACTGAGGATCCTCGGCCACGTAAATCCAAGACTCTACGTCGCGATGAATCGGTATCAACCCGTAATCTCTGTAGTCGACGAGGCGGGACGCATCTCGTTTACACTGCTGCTCGTTCCTTCTAAACCTGTAAAGGTCGTGCGAACACGGCCTGTCTCTCAACGCCACCTCCGCTAACTGTTTCTCCACCAGCGCACGTTCCGACGCCATGACAATGGCTTGAATTCCCAGCCCCTCTAATCTTTACCAGTATGTAGTCCGGTTAACAATTCTATCCTCAAATATACTTATTATCACCTGCTTTTTAATACGAGCGTGTGACCGTTTGCCTACCGTCGGTTCGGGATGGTGTGGATGTTATTCAGAGCGCTTTGCTGCCTGTGTCAAAACAGGGACACTGTGCGCGGCTACATGGGCGGCGGCGGCGAGTATTATCAGGAATTCGAGGACAGCGAAGATGACGACGAGGACGAGGACGAGGACAAGGACGAGGACAAGGACGACGACTCAAGTAACCAGAAGGAATTTCGGCGGAGAGCGTTGAAGTTGTCTAGACTCAAGCGAGACGCGATAGAGGCCACCGCGGATGCGCTCGTTGCGGACAGACTGCTGAAGCGACACGGGGGTGATTCGAGTTTACTAATGTACTACGACGAGTGCTCCCATGAAATGTCCAAGGCTCTACAGCGACTCCCCCTTGGACCGCGCAGGACACAGATCAAGGCGATCGGTCGCTCTTCCCGTGTGAAATCTAGAGCATTCGTAGTGTAGTACAGTACCGCAGTGGATCTACAAAGAAACAAGCAATCATGAACATCGTAGTGATGGACCCGGGCAGCTACAAGCTGAAACCGGTGGAAGCTGTGGCCAGATTGATCGGAGCCCCCGGGTTTCTCAGAAACCCAAATAGTGAATTTGCCGAGTACATTGTCGACAAAGTGATCAGATCCTCCGCTGCCAACACGAGCGTGGTCACGGACGTAACTCTGTTGATGTCCCAGGCTCACATGGGAGTGACTCTGTTTCGACAACAGCGAGAAACGAGCCGTTTGCTGGGGGGGTTCGTTTACAAAATGTTAATCCCGGACGACAAGGTGCCCACGGGCACGAAATTCTTCCGAAAGTACAGAATCACGGATCAACGAGAAGCTCAGCATGGCACGTACGACACAATAACCAACGGAGTGCAGACCACCGTGCACAGCGAGGAATTCAGGCCCACGTCCAAAGTTGTGACCATGCAATTCGGTAGTCTGCTGAGCGTGACGGTGCCGTCGGTCGCCGTCGACCTCATCACGAGAGAGCTGGAGATGGCCAGCACGGCCTGGGAACTGACGAGAACGTGCGAAGTGTTGCAATACTGCGCGGCTCAGCCCACGCTAATCGACAGAATCGCCCGGCAGACCAAAACGGCAGGCCGCGCCGAACGGCTCGACTACGTGTTGACCATGGCCGAGCTCACGTGTGGCATGGTGAACATACAGCCCGACACGTTCGTTTGCGCTTTGGAAAACGCCAGGAGAGTGTTAGAGAGCGAAAGCCCAGAGGTTCTGATTATGGGCGAGAGCTTATTTAGAATAGTGTCCCAGCAGCACTCCGGCTCCTCGAGGTCTCACATAGTTACAGAGGACACCGTCCTCTCGCCGGAGTTTGCGGTGTACACCATGGACAACGAAACGGTCAACGCGTCCGACGGTCACCAATTTGTAATGAAAGAAGTAGCGCACCACAGCTCTCTGGGAACGGGCCTGCCTTTCGTGGAGGGGTCTCTGTCTCAAGAGTCCACCAAGGTGAATTACATAATGGCAGGCGGCGGACCGACCGACAAGATACCCATCGTACGCGTGGACGGCGTGCAAATGGAACACGGCGTGAGTAGGAACACTTCCACCGAGCACAAAGCCTTCTCCAATTCAGAGGGTTTTAAGTGGGAGTATTTCACGGTGGGGTGCACCGCTCCCGCCGTCGCGCAATTGAACCCGTACACTTTGCTCGACACCAAAGACGCGGACGAGCTCAACTTCAAACACGTGGCGCAGAGGTCGCCGTCGTCCACCTTCCTGCACAGATACGACGGGGCGGTGGTAGAAGTCACGCTTCGTAGTCTTCACGCCAGAGGGAACCCCAAGGAACTGTTCACCGCCGAGCGAAGGAGATTTCTGCAAACCGAGGTGGATTCTCTGATGACCGGCGGAGAACGCACACGGATCACCAGAGCGACGATGATCGCGTTGGCGAAGACTAGAGACTGGTACGCGAAGACCAACAACCCGGCGTCTCTCTTGGAGTTCGACACGCGACACATGGTGATACCGCAAGACGACCGGTGGCTCGTGAGACCTAGGTTCGCGCTGTTCAACTCCTCGGGCATGAACTCCATCGAGAACGAAATAGCCCAAATCGGAAGCGAGTTGCTCGCACGTTTTGGCAAAACCACGCAAGCGCAAAGCGTAACCTCGGGCTTGGAGTTTATCGACCACGCGCTACTACACAGCCCCGGCATCCAGGCCATGTTGGCAGTCAGAAACGAGGCGTTCGCGAACACCTTCACGCTAACCGAGCTGATGAGCGAAGCGGAGTGGCCGACATCCAGAAAGTACTGGTCCCTGTTAACCGATCCCATCTGCACGATCGCGCTGCACAGACGGCTTTTGGCTAAAGAAGGGAGCTCTGAATTTACATCTCAGGAGCGTACGATCTTGGTACAATTGGAGGATCTCATAAACGGCGTGCTGTTCCTATTTCACGCAATCGTCGGCGAAAGAACCAACTCGGTGCTCCCCTACATGGTCGCGTTCAACAACCTTTCAAATGGACACGAAGAAGACAACCACGGTTACCCGACGTCGTTCACCGCCAACGAGATCGACTACTGCAACATCATGTACTGGGTAGTGTTGCCTGCTATGGGAGCTAGGGTGTATAGGACTACAGAGTCACGGGATCGCGATCGCGACGTCCGACACGTCCCCGTAGCGCGGGACGGGGACCTTGTCAGGCTAGAGAACGAGTTGAATCTGACCAACAGTGAGATGCCCACGGTCCCCCAGATCACCGGTGTGTGTTTCTTTTCAAAGACGACACCGGGCGCAGGCTACGAGGACGCGACAGACGTCTTCGTTCCCACCGCGGGGTTCTCGGAGAGCAGCGACGCGAGCTTTCACCCCACGTCGCTCGTCACGTACATGTGGGCCGTCAGGATACACAAACTTACCGGCGTCACCAACTACCTTGCCAAATTCCTCTTGGGAGTACACTATAGCACTCTGTTGACTCGCCGGGTCATACAGGACCACTACGACACCAAGTATTATTCGGGGTTGTCGTATCTGATGTTCCGAGGTCTGCGATTTACCGGTTGCGGGATATCGCTCATGCCGCAGAAGTCCATGCTGTACACCTTGGGCACAGGGGTAATATGCAAACCCACCAGCCACAACACTCATCAACTGCTATCCGTCAACCAGTACTGCGAATCGACGATCATCCCAGATACGATGGACTCCCCGGGGTTATACATTTCTAACATGTACATGAAAGACTTGCGAGGAGGAGACGTTCACATCGACACGCAAGGTCCGTACGACGTGGTGGTAGCGGACGCGTTTAACGGCTTCTGCCCCGAATCCGACACTTCCTGCGGCGGCCGCAGACCTTACATTTTCACGACCGGTCGTTCGGAGAGACTGACCTCCTCATTGACGCGTGATCCGAGGATGCGGACGGAAGGTTACAGTTGCATACCCACCTTGCTTCACCCTTTCACTTCGGTGCACGCCGTAAAGCCCAAATCGCATTCTCGGAGCAGAGGTAGCGAGGAGAGCAACCTGAGACTTTTCTGTAAAACCCAGCACGTCGTAGACTTAGACAAAGGCGTATTGGACGCCGTGCACGACCCCTTCAAGGACACGGTCGACAGAGCCAGCGGAAACAAACGGATTACGGACATCATGCACAAGGAATTAGGAGTGGCTTTCTGTGGTACTTACGGCGTGGGCCTCACGTCGGATAAGAAACTCAAGTTTGTCAGCGACGAAACGACGAGCAATCTGGTCGATCGACTGGCTCCTAGAATCAGCGGCACGGGGCTGTTTGCTAACACCCCGGTTCACAGCGCGTACCGGCTCATCACTCCTATATTCAACCGCATATTTGAGAGTACGCGATACTCGCGCATGCTACAGTGCTAGCCGACGTCCGAGGTGGAAAAAAAAACCAAATAACCCCCCCCCCCCCATAAAAAAACAAACAAACAATGGTATCGCGCTGCGCTCGCAATGCCTCGCTGGCGGACCGGAGTGTCGGATAGGCTGACCGAGGCCGTGTGCTGTTTGACGGACGCGCTGCTCTCTTGCGGAGTGAACTTTTTCACTTCGTTATACATGCATCCGATGGAACAAGAAAATATTCTCGTGCTCATGAGAAAGAAAGAGGAGGCGCACCTCGACGTGGCGATACACACGGTGTCGCGAGACATATCGAGTTTAGACGCAAACATCGCTCTGCTCAAAGACAGCACCGCGACGGCGCTCGTCGCGGATCACACGGAGGAGTATCAGAACCTCAAGAAAGAGCTGGACTCGGCTGAGCTGGAGAGACAGCGTCTGCGCTATTTACTCAGAGCTCTGAGAGGAAGACTCGATGTTCGGCGGCTGATTCCTGCAGTTAAAACATTGTCGGACAACGTGGGACTGCAACTCAATGCTTCGGAATACATAAACAAGCAAGTGCTCACTCTGGCCATACAAAGGGACTTGGATGACGCCAGGGAGCCTGTGACCAAGGTCACGGTCCAAGAAGCGTGTAACGCATACGGAAGACCGCCTGAACCGAATTGTCCTGTGCACATAGTGTAGATTGCCTGTTTTCTGTTGATCTGTGTGCAATGTACAAAATAAACAACACGATGGTAGAATGATACAAATGTCTTTATTATTGTGTCGTCACATACAGCATTCTAACACGTTGGTACGAGCCACATACAGCATTCTAAAAAACATGGGTACGCAGAGTCACAACAAAACACATTAGATGTTGACGATAATAACATATATGATACGGTGGACCCAGACATCGGTTGGGACGCGACACGGCTGTTGCAGGGCACTGCGACCGTTGCATCTCAGTCGGAGACGTGCCCTTGCACCCCGTGTAGCTCAGGAGTTTCATCTACCCAGGAGAGCCATTGTTTTAGATTATACACGAACGCCATAGGCTCTTCGTTCGCCTGGCACGTATACATCTCTGCACGCGACTCGCCTTGGCAGTCCGTTAATCTGTACATAGATTGCACTGGGTACACGCGTCGCACATCACGGCCCATATTCACCGGCAGCATCGATAGGATGTGTACCGTCTCAACCTCCTGCAATCTGGTGTTATATCCTTGCAATATCCAACCCGCGTGTCGGGCGATGTTCAGTAGTAATTCTCGATAACCGGTATCGGCGACATCGCGAGTGCAACGCGTTAGTCTCTGTGTAATAGTCGGCATCACACGTTGTCGAAAGTACGCATGTCTGTCTGTGACAGTCCACAGTCCACGAAGCGTAGAACAAACGCAACTCCCGCTATCCACGTCGGCCACGTCTTTGAGATCCGTAAAACACGGTATCCATCCTACGTGCTCTCTAGATATCTTTTGCGTATGATCCTTGTGAGTTACGAGTATGTGGGTCAACACTCTCTCGTGATAGAAATGAAGCAGTAGAGTCTGGCCCATAATTCTAATCAACCAAGGCTGCATCTTTGCAGTTTCCCGCACGGTGCCTGGTTCGTCGCAGACGAGAGTGACAAAAAATGTCTTTACCCACAACACGCGTTGACACCGAATAGTGAAGCCCAAAAGGTGTGGCGCGGCTGGTGCTGTCAACATAAACCTCAGAGCTTCGCATATCATCTCAAAGTTGACGTTGCGACCAGGCAATGGCCGTAGAACTCCAAAGTTGGAAGTCTTACATCGTACTATGTTGGGTTGTGTGGCAGTGTGAACTAAAGTCACAGCACACTTTACGAAAACCCCATCGGTTGCACCTAGAGTGTAAACCCAGTCCTCTCCCTGCGTATCCATCGCAGTACAGCAGTAGAAAATGTCAAAGTCTAACGATGCTTTTCTTTCACCTCCCCGCAGAGGGCAAAGTGGTGCATGTACCGCACACCGCTTTCCCGGCTCACTGAAGAAATCATCAACAACACTCTGGTTAGACTACGAGTACGAAAGCGCAAACTGTACCCTGGTCCTAATTTATATTGACCGAAAGCACAACAGCTATACAGCTCTGCGACGAACGGGGGGGGGGGGGGTCGGTTTTGGGTTTGTCTTTCACAAGACAATGGATTACATACATACGCCACCACACAGTCCAGTTCTTTTACTTTTATTACATACATATATATACACACACACACACAAACAATGTACAACGTACAGGTATGACACTGACAATTGCATTACAATTACAATACCCCGACGTGAAAGCAGTGGGTTCGTGTTGTCTTGAAACAGACAACCCTTTCATAGCAGCTTAGGTCTTCGGCGAAAGCGAGGCTTCACGCCAACCGGCCGCGAAATACCTCCGCCGCCGCAGCCTCCTCCTCCACAAAACATCGTATAGGCTATCCCAGCAGAAAGGCCGGTACACCATGCCATGAGTACAGCAACACAAGTCCACAGCGCGGCATCGCTGGCAAAACCTGAAAGCCATCCTCCGAATGTGACCCTGCTAGCGGTTATCTCATCGTAGCGTTTATCAAACGCTTCTATGTTTCTGCTTATGTTGTCAAGTTCACCGTGGAGACTAATGAGTTTTATGCTTGTGTTTATATTCGTAAGTAGCTCCAATTCAGGCCCTCCTGCCGCGTTGTCCTCTAACAGATCCGCAAAGGACACCGGGCCTTGCGATATATGCGTCCGGGAAAAGGGTTTAAGGGGGGGCGATTCTATTTCCACGGTCGCGACACCTTCCATCCAAGTGACTTGGTTCTTCTGATAGCATACGCCTTTGTGACACGGCGCGCACACGGTCTTACAGTCCTTGGGATTTTCCAGGCATCTTAGGTACGTGTGATGAGGCTCGGGTGCACGGCAGTACCTTCCGTGACATTCCGAAGGCTCGTAATATTTGCCGTTTATCAGCCACACCTTGTAATCGGGCCAACATGGGATGCCGTCGGTGCTCATTTTGGGCATGGGTATAACACCCCTGATTGTGGTTTTCTCCACCGTGTTGGGCAAAGAATGCACTATGAACAGTTTCCTGTCTTTGTACAGAGCGGTGGCGACCGTCGGGAATTCGGACAATCCGGGGTGTTCCTGTATCACAGACATGCCGCTCGGGCAACTGCCGGATCGCTTCGATGCAATTTGCCTGAGACAGTTCTCGATCCCTCTGGCCATGAACCTCACCTGCATGGCCGCCTGCATCATTTGATGCGTGACGCTCTGCATCTGAGCGTACCACATCTGGTAGCTAATGGTGACGGAGAATTTGACGTTGATGTCACGCATCAAGGCTTCCCTGTTTTTCATCATAGTCTCTTTGAGCAGGGCAAAGTTTTTGTTGGCCTTCTCAGTATTGCGCTGCATTTGTATCTCCTGCTCGTCTAGGCGTCCATTCACCAATGCTATATTATCATCGAGCTTCCTGCTGACTTCGACCATGTCCTGAGAGATTTTGACATAGTTGTTTTTCAAAAGGTCCGTCTGCTCTTCCAATTTATCAACTCTGTTCGACGTGTGCCAGGCCAACCCCAACGCCGCGGTCGCCATGCCCGTGGCCACGAAACGTTTCTTTCTGCCGCGGGGTTTAGGCGGCCTGTCCAGCCAGGGAAACGGCGCCGAGTCCGGTAGTTCGTACATCCTCGCTTTCCGTTCCTGCATGGCCAGCTCTCGCAGCCCCTGTTGCACAAATTCACTGGCTCTGCGTGCGTCGTTTACTATCTCGTGAGCGGAATAGCACAGCCTGCCGTAATTCCTTCGACAGCTGTCGTCCCCTCCGCATATCGCTATTAGACACGGTTGCATGGCGCTCACGTCGTAATCGATACACCGCACGTCCATATTTATGTAATCTATGCCGTGGGTAAAGTTCGATACGAAATACAACGCTTCGGCCGGCTTGACTATCAATCCGTGCTCGGCCTCGATCGTCGGCTTATCCACCGTGTAGCCGTCGTCCACGGCCACCACGTTCATATTGTGGATGGTCTCTCCGTCGTTGTAGGCGTTACACACTTTGTTAACCGGAGGCTTGTACTCCACCACGGTAGCGGTGTCCAGTATACCCACCATGTAGTGACTGCTGTCCGTGGTGGGTACTAGCGTGTGTATGTTGATCGCGGTCTGCGGCGGGGTGCTGGACAGTAGGGCCTCGCGTTTCGGTTCGCCGGGCGTGCAAGATTGCAGCGTGTGCACGTTCACGATGTACATGTTATCGTAGCTTGTCTTGTACATCTCCTTGTACGGCTCTTTGAACACCCCCAAGGCCCCGTTCAAAATTATAAGCCCCGGACACACGAGTCTGTTGCTGAGACCGACTTGATACTGCGGGTCGAGGCAATTTTTGGATCCCGACGCAGGGTCCTTGTATTCTCTAGGGACGGCGATAGCTTCCGTGGAATCCGTTCCCACGACTGAGTTTGCGGAGCGCCTGTTCCTCACGCTGGCACGGGATGCGGTGTCGCTCGACACCCCCGCCACAGCCTGTTGTCTGCGCCAGTCCCTAAGCCTGTGGACTGCGGACGTCACGCTCGATATAGCGGGGGTGTTAGCGCGCACCTTTCGCTTGAAATCCGAGTCCACGGGGGAGATCACAAATTGGTTGATACCAAACGCGACCGCTATCAATTCGGGGTACTGCTTGAGTGTTTCGAGGGACGTAGACGTGTACGTCGCGTTGACTAACGCGTTTCTGCCCCACATGGTCGTCGTCGATCCGGAGCAACATTTCGTGTTCATGTCTTCCTCGCATCTCAAAATGTTATTACTTTCCATGTCGGCCAATGTGAGTTCGGTCGTGGTTTTATTCGAGACGTCCGTCACGTTGTTGTTCTCCACGGGTGTAATCGTCAGCCCCCCGGTTAGCGACAACGTAGCTATCAGCTTGTTAGCCTTAACGCCACCGCGTAATACAGCCAGCACGTACGGCACGATGCCCTTGATCGAACCCCCTTTTTTCGTCCACATGTTCTGGCAGTCTTTGGGTTCGGTCATGTTAACGAACAGTCGGGGGGTGACAAAGGCCTCGAACGTTCCAAGGCTCGCAAAGTTCATGGTCTTCACACGTCTCACATCTCTCGGTAAACGAAGGAATAGCTTGGTTGCCCGTAGCTCAGTTATCGCCCGCGCCACGTCGCTCGCCACTTTGCTCACCTCGGAATCTGCGTTGACCCGAGAGCAAGCGGATGCGCCGCCCCACGCGCTGGCGTCCAGCATGATGGCGCTCGCGTACGTGGCAATCGCCGTTTTGTGCAGGGTCTTAGCTATGTTCTGCATCGTCGAGGCGTACCCACCGTCTGTGGAAGCCACGGGGACCACGCACCTGTCCAGCGGTATCCTGAGAATAACGTGCCCGAATTCGCTCAACGAGTGGAACCTGTCGATGTCCACGTCCAGGGACAGATGATCCGAGGCGTACGTCGCGTTGTCCGCCGATACTATGGTAGCGTCGCAGGACGAGGAGGCGATGAAGGCTTCGATTTCACCGGTAGTGGGTCGCGATAGCACATCTCTCCGCAGCAGCTCCGCGGCACTAGATATTTCGCACATAGCGATAGGGGCCGAGGCGTCTTCGTCGGCGTTGGTTATGCCCACGCTGTTGGTATCGGTTCGTCCTATGCAGAACGTGTTTCCGTTTGAGCGAAAACAGTTGTCGCCCAGTTGAGTGTAGCACAGGCCTATCGACTCGCTGTCGCCCAGGCCCACGTACGATAACACGCAAGCGTACGGAGAGTTTCTTATGCTCAGCACGTCGTCGGTGTCGGGCCAAGTCCTATTCCCTTCGGTTGCGTATAAGGTCCTTCTCAACAATTTGTAGGTTGCGCACTGGGGATCGGGGTCGCACTGCGCCGCGGGATCGTCGCCGAAGAAATACTCTCTGTTTCTCTCATTGGCGTGCAGCATTACGGATACCTTGTTGATGGGAATTGAAGATACCACGCGATCTGCGCACGGGAACTTTCCTGGTATTTCTACGCACGAGTCTCTGTCCAGCTTCAGCACGTACGCGCCTAGCATAACACCTTGACGTTCGTATCTACTCAGATCGCCACTAGCACTCCTGTCGGGTCTCCAGCTCGCGTAAATTTTCCCGGAGCAGTAATGTGTACACGTTTGGTCACTCGGATCCTCGCGCCCCGCGATGTCAACCGTCAAGGCGAAGCTTCCTTTGCTGTAACCTTGACACCAGCTGGTCCCCGCAGCGCATCTCAGAACCGATATCCAGACGTACGGAGCGTATCCGTACGGCTTGGCGATTCTGTTGTTTTTGTTGTTGTTGTTGTTGTTGTTGTTGTCGTACACCACGGGGCTGCACGCCGCGAAAGGCAACAACAAACCCACACACAGAGCGAATGCGGCGATCATGGTGTCACGACGAATGTGCCGCTTACAAGGTAAAGCTACGGAGGGCGCTCTGATAGCATCAGCTGCACAGCGTCATAGCAGAGGATGCGACCCTCCCTTGTCGTTTGAATCTACGGGCCGGTGTTTTAGTAGAGTTCGGCACATGGCCGTGAGTCCGATGAATTGTTTCACTGCGTCGTTGTGAATCTTGGCCACGTCCTGATCCGGTACCAGTATCGCCTTACCCATATGGGTAGTCACGCGGTTCATGATGTGTAGCGAAGTACGGTTCGCTAATGTGTACGAGCGGGCTATCAAGTCTATCGACATGTTCTGCAGTACGCCGATCGTGTTTTCGTCCGACGTTACGGTGTGACCCAGATGAACGTTGACCTCTTCGGTTGTAAACCTTTGTCCGCACGACACCAAAAACGACCTGACTTCGTGAGGTTTGAGTACCTTGATCGCATCCGCGGTGTTTTGGTCCAGTTCGCATAGACGACACTGCTTTTGGGGGCAGAGTTCGACGTCCACGATACCGGGCTGCTGGTCCGTGTTTAACTTGACGTATAACATCGGATATTGCTTCTGCATGAAGCGATCGACATCCCCGTTTTGCTGACACTCGAGAACGCCCTGGTCCGACGGCTCTGGAAACAAGCTGAACACGGGATCTGAAGCCATAGCGACGGAATACCCTGGATCTCGTGGTGCGGTTGCACGAGGCCTGTTTTCTTCCGTGGAACCTCGCTGCGTCGAGGAGTTAGATCTACTAATAGAGGGTCGGACGCCCGACGAAGAATGTTCCGCGGGGCGACTGGTCGTTGTTGTCGTCGCGGTTATAGAACGTGCTCGGTGAGCGCGGTCGGAGGAGGATGTCCAGTGTTCAGACCTCCTCGGCCGAGTTAGTGGCGGTGAATCGCCGTGCGGACGGTTGCTCATCTTCGCAAGTCGAGGAGTGCGGCGTGGTCGGGCGCATACAGTGTGACAGGCTCACGGTGTCGGGTGGATTGCTGTCGGTTTGTTGCGATCGCTTTCGGACCGGCGGCATCTGCTTACATCGAGATTCGGCCGGCGAGAACGTAATAGCTATAGTACATAGCGAACATTGTAAATGGTGCAAAACCGGTTCTGTTCGAGGCACGCGCGACAGACTCGGCGGCGGCCTTTACACCGGTGCGTATCTCGGACGGCTGTTTCAGATCAGAGTGTCGGAAGCCGCTAGATTAACGGAGTTGATCGCAGAGTTGACAAAGACGCAAGGAGCAACCCTCGACCACCGCGACGTCCCCGTAACAGGAACCCCTCCGTACTGTACGGTCGCTGACGTGCGACATATATCGAGCGTGGCTCTTACGATATTACTGGCCTTCGACGACGAATTTGTCTGGGGTGACAACGTGACGTTTAACACGAAGGCTCGCCTAGGTTGACTCCGACGTCGGTGCGCTTCGCCGCGATGGACGAGGCCGTGGCGGGAGCCATGGGATCGAGACTCGGTCCCGTATTTGCAACCAAGGACCGGCGGGCGTACATTAAGGTTCGCAAGGACGACAGCGTGCGCGCTGTCGTCGACTTATCGACGATGACCCTAGTGGACTACGCGACTCCGGAACAATACCCGGACGAACCCGTGCGGTGCGACCGATCTCTGTTCGTTCCTATCTTTTGCAAAGAATGCTACGGCACACACGACGCACAATACAACGGCGCGCTGCAGGCTATAAAGTCTTCTGGCGCGGACACGTTCATCGTGGGCATGTGCAGCGTGTACGGCGTGGCCTCGGGCGAGATATACCCGGATTCTAGGCTGGAATACATTGTGCCAAACGACTTGTCTTTCTCCGGAGCTTGTCACCCTCAACCGGGCAGGGCCTTGTTCATGCACAAGACCGAGAAGGAGATCGGCTCGGTCAAATGCTACTGGCACGTGCACAGCCGATCGACAAACAAAACCTTTCTGTATTGCTGCGTGGCGAGGGCCGATACGGAGTACGCGGCGGGCGTCGTGCAACCAGAAACCAGTACGGGTTTTAGCTTAGGTACAGTCGGGGATAACGCAAAGGGGCCCGTCACGGAAGAGTGCAGTTTGGTCTCTTGGCCCATGAGACCGGGTTGTTTTTGCGTGGTGGTGTCGGCAAAGGACTTGCCGTCGACGATGACTAGAATGGGGTTCTCCTGCTCGAAAGACGCCGCACTGGACGCTGGCGAAAAGCCCCTCGGCCTATCTACTACCCTCTGCGCCCCAGAGACTCTGACATCTGCAGAGCGAGTGGGCCAGCAAGACGCGGAGGCTCTGCGAAAGATGGTGGCGGATCAGACGGCCGAAATGCGCCTACTGAAAGACGCGTTAGAGGCCGTGAAGGTTCAGAATAACCTATTTACTCGTTTGCTAAGGGGACCGGACGAAGACGCCTTGTTCACTCTACGAGGGGCCAGGGAATTCAGTAGGCGAACAGGCACGGGAACCAAACTCTGCGCAGGTGACACTACTGACGAGAAACCCCTTGACCGAGAACCCGAACAGACGTCGGACGCTCGTAACGCCGGCGAGATGGCCGCGACGCAAAGTCAGGTGGACGAGATACTCAAGCTCCTGCAAAACCAACACCGGCAACAACAGCCTCCTCAACAACAGCAAGACATGCAACACGCTCAACTCTATGCCTTTCACAATCAAACGCAACCCAATCCAGTCTACCTTCCGTATCCTGCAGCTGTGCAGCCCCACAACCCAACCGCGTTCCACCGACGATACGGAGACGCTGGGCTGCCCGACGCAAACCCCAAGGCTGCGTTTCCCCGCTCCGAAAGCCCGATGGATTACGATAGTCTGACTCAGGAACAGAGACGGAAAATAGCCATGGCGTACAATCGAGAGGAAGCGGAAAAACAGGCCGTTGCGCAAAAGGAACAAGAAAGGATGTTGGAGTCCATCAAAGCCAGCATAAAAGACGCCCTGAAAGACCAGATGTCCAAATCCGCATCGACGGAGTCCCAGAGCGAACAATACGACACGCTCAGGATGTTAGCAAAGGATACGCCGTACAAGCGTGTCAACCACACTCCGAGGAGTTCCGAGTCGACCGACGACGACAACGACGTGGCGGGGATTTTGCGCGAACTCCGCGAACTGAGGGAACTGACTAAAGAGCTCTCCGCCAGACGTGCTGTAGTAGCCGATAAACCGAAAACGAACCTCGGCAATCCAAACACCGCCAATCAAAACCGCAGCCCTGACAATCAGACTGTCGCCATGGAAGCTGAAAACACTAGCCAAGCCGCACAGTCCGCGGTCGTTGGGGATCATTCTCTGGTGACCGCGAAGCAACAGGCCGGTTACGCCAGTGTCGCGCAAGCTAGCGCCGGGAGATCCACTGGAGACTCGGTTTCCGATTTCATATCTGCCGTTGTGTCAAAGCACTGAATGTGATGTGTTGTGATGTACACGTTGTAATGCTTGCAAGAAATAAAAAAAGGAATGATACACAGTGTTTGTACAGTTGTCAAACGTCTCTTTATTTTACATATCACACAGGCCAATGACACGACGTCTGTATTACTGTGACAAACCTGGTCGAGGCCACTCAGTATATAATCCAGTGTATTTACTATCAGCATTAACATTGGAAGAACCACATGCCGTGCATAGGAATCACCATGGACGCCGATTGCGAAGTCGTGGGTGTTACTACGTGTAGCACGATGGACGATTACGAAGGCGCGGGTGCTACAAGTAGCGCGGAGGACGAATGTGAAGTTGTCAGCGTTACAGCTGCAGATCCGTCGGAGGACGAATGTGAAGTTGTCAGCGTTACAGCTGCAGATCCGTTTGTTTTCCATCCCCTCCATCCATTTGCTAAGCAGTTTATGTGCGATAAGAAGCTTTGGATCACTAACGTGAAGAATGCCACGGTACCACAGGCCATCGACATACTACCCCTTGGCCAACCCTGCAAACGTATGGCCGTAACAAGCGACGGCAATTGTTTCTTTCGGGCCATCAGTCAAGTTCTTTCGGGCACCGAAGAAAACCACGAGACGATTAGAGCGGCGCTCGTGTCAGACATGCGACTGACAAACGCCGAGTATGTCCAAGAGAGCGGCATGGATCGCGTCGGCGTGTGGGCTACCGAGGTTGAGATAGAAGCATTGGCAGCCATGTTATCTACGAGAATATATACCTATTACCAAGGTCGGTGGCTAAGAACTTGCCACAAGGGAATGTGGAAGGGGGCTATTTATCTCAATAACGACGGCTGTCACTACGAACCGGTGTTATGCACAAAGTCGACGTGCGGTGCCGTTTGCGATAGGTGCGATCGCGGCGTACGCCCGACCATTTACGTGGACGTGTCACAACTACCGGAGCAACCAGGTTCACCGGAGCAACCAGGTTCACCTGTTGTGTGCTGCAGCGGCGAAAAGGAGCCCGGCTGTGCGCACCGAGAACAAGCGGAGGACGTGGTGTGTCGCGAACAAATTGTCCTCGAGTTTGTCGAGGAGGAGGAAGCCCCCATCGGTATCCCGGACTACCACGGACAGACGAACCGCTGCCAGGCACGCCCGTCCCTCGAGTTTGACGACGAAGCCCTCGGCGAGAGCTCAGCCTACCACGAACAGGCGCAGGCGGACTACAACAAATACTTGCCCGTCGACGGCGACGAGCGGCTCGACCCACAGCGCAACAGGACTGTGAGACCGTGGACATTGCTCGCTGAAACGTGGCATGCCTTCCTAGCATACGCCGACGAGGGCTGGTGGGGCGATGTCTGTGTGTCCACTGTCGCGTCCTGCATGGATTTCGGTGCGGACGGCGACATCGCTATCACGGCTGCGCTATCGAGCGACCCGGGGATTGTGTGCTCTGTGACCGTGCGAGCATTCCCTGCCATGGTCACCCATAACGTCGTTCTCTCCGGTTGCAGATTTCAATGTGACACAGTCCCTAATGAGACATTTTCATCTCTCATAACGTGCGTGCATCGCATTGTCTCGACCGTAACCCGCCCCGTTATACTGGCACGACCTAACGGCCTCGACGACGCCCGACCCTTGTCGCCGGTGTCGACTACACGCAGCCGAGCTGACCGTAAGTTGCCGGTCAGGTTGTTCGGGGCGCCGTGCCGCGAGACCTCCGACTGTTGGCTGGAGGACCTTCCGTATCGACCCGTCTCCCTGACAAGGATGATCGAAGACATGAGGAGCCTAACGGATTCGCCGATATGGTTTCGGCTGGCGTATGGAGAAGAGACAGATTGTGTTACGCCAGACTGCATCGTAGGCAACCTACGGCAAACCGATCCGCGAGCCGGGGCTGTTGTGTATAACCTAAGCAGGAACATACCCGGCTACCTATTTGACATAGTTACGGCGGAGAGAACATGGTTTGTGACATTTAGTCAACACCTGGGTTATGTGCTAACCAACGATGGGCCCAGCATGTTTTTTCGGGCCATGGACTCCCTTATGTCTTACGTGCAGAGATATCAACACGTATCGTTTGTGAGCGAGACCGAGCTGTTTCTAGACTGACAGTGACAAAATAAAGCAATGCGTTACAACGAAAGAACTAAAGAAAGAGAAAGAGAGACCACACTGTTCATTGACATGTGTATTTGTTTTATTTGATATATAAAACCTACTACACAACCGCTCTCATGTGACAATAAACATATGTGAACATAATAATAATAATAATGTGTAAACTGTGTGTGTGTGATTCGTTCAACATAAACAACACCAAAGTAAGTCCTCGGTTTCACTGACGATACAATGCAGAGGGTCGTCTGTAAAAGAAAGTCTTCCACGTGTGCAGGTCCATGTCACCACGCATGTCGAACGTCAAGGGCGCTCGTCTCAACAACACCTGGGGAATGAGCTGGGGAATGAGCGGGGCACCGTCGACTAGACCGTAATGTTGAGCTTCGTCTTCTGTCACGTCGGCCGACTGGTGCTGTGTCAACAGTCCGTTGTACACTTCGCGAACGGTGGAGCCGTATATCGTCGTAACGCCGATAGATCCGGACACCAGGCCGATGTTCGCACAGGGGCTCTCCAGTAGCACCTTGACGTTAGGCGTCACGCTGTCCACTATCGCGAAACTGTCCGCGTAGTCGCTCATGGCTTCGTACAGAGCCGTCAAGTATTTCATGAGCGAATGCGGAATCACAATTCTTCCTTGGTAGCGGTCCCTAGGTGGAAAGTCAGTCGAGAACGGACCGTCAGGCAGTCCGCAGTCCGATCTAGTTAGCTCCGTCAGAATGCTCAGATTGTCGGCGCAAGCGCATCGGATCAGGGTCATGATGTCGCACAAAGCTCGATACGTGCGATCCTGCACATTTCGAGCCGAGGGCATGCAAACGTATGTGTCTTCGCACTCCGGAAATGCAAACGACGATCCCGAGTCGTTTTGAGTGTACACTACGCTTCGGCGACCACATAAGTCACAATGCACGTTGAACTCGTTAGCAGCTGAGGCCATTAAGATGTCTAAAGCCCCCCGGGCTTTATCCGCGACCCAAAGACTCTCTGACATCATGAATCGTAATACGTTTAGAGCGGCCTGTTTATTCTCATCATCGTAGACAGATAGCGCACGACTGAACGGTTCGCGGTCGGTCCCGGCTATCTTGACGCAACGCCGACCGTCGGAGTGGTCCTTGTTTACGCCGGAGGCTTCTTGCGCACCGAGGTCTACGAGCCACTTAGACGAATGCCTGTTGGGATCGTACGTGATGACCCTTGTCTTGTTTCCGTTTAACACTGCAAATTTCACAGGCACCTTCTTCCAATCCCCTTGACTGTATGCCGTAACGGTCATCGAGTCGATCGTGAACAGAGCACTGTGACCGCCGAGCTGAATCAGGTCCGCCAGATCGACGGTGAAGACGGCCGGCTGGTTGGCATCGGTGCGGTTCTTCATAGTGTGGGAGAAAACGTAGTCGGTGTGGCTGAACGCCATGACGCCGATGTCTTTAAGGTCTCGCTGGCCCGAGAGGTATAATGTGACCGCGCGTGGCGGCGATACTGTATATATAATACAATCGGCTATGCTGACGTGGTGCGCTTGAGTCCACCGTGGCTCCGATCGATCACGGCGTGTCGCGCTTCTGCGTCAGAAGCCAAGGCTTTTCGTTCACACAGCGCCCGATCTTACGCGTCTTGTCCGGACCGTACACGTGAGCAAAGACCGCATGCACGGGCACGTCGTTGGCCAACAGGTCCCTGTAGAAATTTTTACAGCCCGTACAGTGGTACGAGACCTGTTTGGTCTCAAACGGCACACCCGGTCGTCTGTCGCTCCAGTCGAGGGTTTTCACAGTGAGCCACTGTGTCTTTTTGAATTCGTCGATCCACATCGCCATGGCCGTCTCGTCTGCCATGGAGTACGGCATGATGCAGAGAGTGTTCGATGGGCATAGTGTGTCAGTGGACCGCGTGAATGCACCGGGATTCAGTATCTGCAGCATGAGCGTGGTTTGGTAGAGAAGACCCGCTAGGTCGACCAGGGGTCTTTCGTGTAACTCGTTCCTCGACACGTGCAGTTCTCCTGTCTCAGACGCGATCCCCGCTTCGCGTAGCATGGCAACGGGTAGCGATATCGATATCTTCTCACCGGCGTGGGTTTGCGTGCGCGTAGTCGAAATCGCACCTTGTCTCATCAGCGTGGACAACGACTCTCCCAGCTTGCGGCACAAGTCGCCGTACACGGCCGCCGGACGGAGCGTCATGTCGCCGACCACGACGTTCACGCACGCCGTCAGTTTTTCACCCCGAAGCCGGCTCACGTGCTGCCGGTTTAACATGATCCTGTCCAGTTCGTGCTCTCCGCACGCCGGTATCATGTGCTCGGGGCACGTGTTCATGATACAGTTGAAGGCAGCGTTGGCCCTTTTCAGGCGGTCCTTGATACAGCAAATCGACAGAAGCAACCGGGTCTTGCAGTCTTCCGCCACCTGCTTTTCCGAGTTGTCGCTGTACATGTGTCTAGGTAGACAAAAGTCTATTATGCAGTGCGCAATCAGTTTCGCCGCCCGATTCACCAAAGACCGATCGGCCGAATGGGCCAGCATGACTTTTGAGTCGGCGTAGCATTTGTTACCCAGCTGGTAGGGATGGTCGATCAAGCAACTGTCGGCGCTAGACCCTGGATCCGTGCGCGGAGACGGGGAACCCGTTTGAGTGTCGTCGTCGTCGTCATCTCGTAGAGAAGACTCTGCGGCACCGGCGGCGCTTTCGCACAACAGGGAACCGCCAAACATGACTGTCAAACAGCCCGACATGGCCTGCAAAGCCACCGGGTATCTGTAAAACGTGGCTTCGCACGGGTTGCACTTGTGGAACTCGTAGCATTCTACCGGTTTCACAGCGAGGCCGGTGATGCGCTGCAGCCAGGTCCTAGTGAGCTCGACGTACGTCGTTTTGACGTTGGAGTTGCCGACTTTCAGGCGAGCCAGCGTGTGTTGGCTAAAGTGTTTGTTTTTAGCGCATTTGATCAGGGTGCTCCAGGGGAACAACCCTAAGCCCATTTTAGATGCGATCATTTCGGACGCCCTAGCAGCAAGCAGGTCTCTCAGGATACTTTCCTTTCTGGAAAACATGTGATTCATGCAGTAAACCCCGTCCTTGTACAAACTCAAACGGTACACGCTGCGTCTCGCGTCCTCGAGCTGCGCGTTCTCCAGCTTGACCAAGACCGCACTCTGACCCCCCGTCAACTGGAGCGTGTCGACAGATACGACTCTGTGTGGCGTCAGAAACGACGAGGCCTGACTGAGTTCGGCCCATCTGCTCGACTCGTCGTCAAACGTAGGCTCCTCTTTCGCGTACAGTATCACGTCTCCGGCTCGAAGCCGATGCCACGGTGCGGTTGAAAAACACGACACTCGATCGGTTTCCAATTTGACGCAGTCCCCTTTCATTACGCACGATATGAACGTATCCGTGACGGCAGAGTCGCAGGGGGATCGCATGCTTTTGAAGGCGGCCAGTCCCCTCACCTTAACCGAGATAGAGGAGAGTTGCTCACCCAAACAGTCCACCGTGTGCGTCAAGGCCAGATATGTCTTCTTTGCGACGTGACAATATATGGAGCAACTGTTTTCGTATTCTAGTTTCACCCGTCTGTCTTTCACAAACGCCTCGGTGACAGGAACGCGAGCGCCTGCACCGGGGACTCTTGCGAGATACACGGGGTAACCTTCGTCGGTGAGATTACCCTGCGGGTCGCGGTGGAGCTTTTCGTGCTTGTTGTCGCGGCCGATGACGTACATTCGCTTCAAAACATCTTCCACCAGCGCCACGTGTACGTACTGCAGGAAATCGGGCACTTGCTCTCCGACTCGCTTCAGCTTCGAACGTATGGCTTCCTGGGCCTTGTAGGCAAACTGTCGAAGCGAGGCCTTCTGTTGCTGAGAGTTCATTTCTCTGTCGCGCACGGCGTCCGGCACGTCGATCTCGACCGAGTCCCCGGGTCCGTAACCCACCGCTACCATCACGCTATCCGTGTCGCCGTACACCACGGGGCATTTGTGACGGTAGAACTCCGACACGCAGTTGTTTACGACCGCGATCTGTTGCCTTCCGTGGCCCGATATCAGAGGCCCGCAGGGGTACGGAGCGGTTCCGTAAAAGGAATTGGCCATAACCTTGCACTCTCCCTCTTGCAACTTGAAGTATATTCGCTCTGCATCGCCGACCGCGGGGTCCTTAAGTTTCGCTTTGAACGCCGAGCGTTGGTTCAGGTAATACTCCACCGACGAGGCGAACACCCCAGGCGCCCTGATGTACGAGCCGGTGCGCTCGTCGTACTTGAGAATCAGAGACGCGTACTCGTGCCCTTCGGCTTCCCAGCTGTAGCAAATCCAACCCGACAGATCGTGAGGGAAATCGACCGGGGGCCACGGTATGGTCGTTTCGGGCGATATGTTGAGCGCGCACATGATGGAAGGGTACATGCCCGCAAAGTCAAAGGACAACTCCAATCCCATACCCGGACCCGAGTAATGCAGGCCGGTGAGAGGTTCGCACACGGCGCCTCCTTTCCAGGTCTCGCAGTCTCCGTCGGGCACTTGCGATTTGGGGTCCCATCTCAGTCTCGCTTGGTGTTCGCCGCCGACCGGCCCCGCTTTCACTCTGAGAGTGTCGAGCGTGAACTTCAGTTGTGGCATTTGCACCGAGTGGATACTCTGTACGAAACCGCTAAACATGTCCCCTCTGCCGTGAACTACGACGTCTATGTTGAGCGTAGTCCTGCATCGATGGAACAGAGCGGACACCGGTTTGAGCACCTTGGCCAGTCTACAGCACAACTGCGAATCGACCAAGTTGTACACGAGCACCGCGAACAGGCTTTTGCCGCCCATGCTTATCATCTCGTCCATTTTGTCGTAGCTCACGTCTGCCACCTTGTACAGTTTTCTCGGGTCTTTGGCGGGTTTCTTGTGTATCTCTCTGACTTTGGCGACGACGTACGGCGCGACGTCGTTGAGTTTCATGCTGGTACACGCGTACTTGATATCCCTCGTGCCGGCCATTCTGTACAGGTCGATCACGTTCATGCCACAGCTGTTCATTTTGAAGTGGCCCAGTTTGGCTTTGTCTTTGTTGAACGTTTCCACGTGCGTCGCTATCTGTCTCAGCTTGTATTCGGTCAACGTGCCGCTGGAAAGCACGGAACCCACGTTTTTCAACATCTCCCTGTACATGTCCAGAAACCGCACGTTTTCAAACTGAAACACGGGCTCAGCGTCTGCGCTGAGAGCTCTCGTGACAAACAGGCCTGTCCACATTCGTTTCAGTTTCTCACATCGCTGTCTAGCGGTCGGCTCTAGCGTTTTCAGGTAACAGGGGTCCGCGTAGAAGTGCACGCGTTGGTTCAGCACGCGTATGTCGAACTCGGCGTTGTACACGTACAACAGTTCGATGCGGTGGGTTCGTAATATTGATATCGTTCTCTCCAACAGCGCTAGTTCCCCTCCGCAAGCGTGAAACTCCACGCGACGCACATCGTCTATACCGGCGGTTTTGGCTATGTCGAGGTCGAGTTCGGGGTGAGGACAGAGCGCGGCTTTCTCTTTGTTGTATGCCACCAGTAACTTTTTCCTGTGACCCCCGTACGCCTTGGGCATGTGTGAGTTCAGGACCACAATGGAAACGCACGTTATCTCGTGCTGTTGCCCCGGCATGTCCGAAGGCAGGCTGGGGATTGACACGCGTTTAACGTGTTTGGGAAACTGTTTTTGCTGTTCCTTCAGATTCGACACCATCCTATTGCGGCATGTAGTCATGTCGTCCACCGTACCCTCTGTGCAGTAAGGGAACCTGTACGCGAACGAGTTCGATCGGACCGCAGGATCCCGGTGAGCCCCGGCGAACACGGTTTCGATGTCCAGACACGCCGCTTTGTAGAAATGATTCACGTGAGAGGCGTCGAACGCTCTAGCCTCGATCTCCGAAGCTCGGTGGTCGTAGACGAGATCTCTCGGGGACACGGTGCGATTAAGTTTGCCGACCGGAATGTAATACATTCTTCCAAACATTACATCTGAGCAAAGCGCCGGCGTGTTGCCATCCCTGGCTAGGTAGTAGCCCTTGTCGGGACTGAAATCCCCAAACGTCAGCGCGCCTCGTACAAGTTTCATGTACGCAGATGCCCGCGCCACGGATTTCAAAGGAAAGACAGCGGCGTTCACTGTCCGCTTGATGTCTTCGTGCGAGACGCTGATGAAAATCGGCTCTGCTGCAAAATGCCTGGACCATGTAGCTTTCACAGCGTTCCAATTTTCGCCGTCATCCGCATCCATCTCCAGGTCGTAACCCACCACGGGTGCCATGTCGGTCACTTCCAAATTGACAGTGGTGTACAGTGGCACGGTTTCGCATTGTGACCGAATCACCAGTCCCCTGCACAGCAATGACTCTTTGTGATAAAATATCGACTTCAGTAGCACTCCGACTACTGTCGGTTCGCGATCGATGTCGACGCTTCTACGCTGGGGATATATGTCTGGAAAATAGTCGACGAACGGCAGCGGCTTGTCCATACTCTTCCTTGTTAACACTAACGCCTTGTACGTCTGTGATGCGTAACAGCCGAGCTGGATTGCAACCTTTGTAGTAGTACCACACCAAGCTTGTAGCCACCGACCCTGAAACGATTCAATTTAATAAAGACACCCCCTCACCAACCGTGACCCTTAACCCCCCACCCCCATGCTAAATAATACCGTGCTGTCCAAGCTATCGGTGTTGTGTGTTTTGAGCGTGGAATAAAATGACACGAATAACACAATAGAGATTTACACTTTTATTGTAGACACAACTCAGGTAATGTTTTATTCAGCAATAAACCAACCATGTGTACATACAAACTGTCTGCGTGCATTTCATTCAGATCAATCCAACGTTATATCAGAGGTTGTAACCGTCATAACATCTGTGTTTTCGCCATGACGCTCGATAGCCACATTGACCGGTCCCACCACGCACGCCTTGCTGCTGTCATGTATAAAGCGACGGTTCGCCGGTAAGTCTGTAGTCAGGGACCCCATGTCCACTAGGTTATAAGTGTATTTGTCCATGTTGTTTCCTCCGGCCATAATGTAATAATAACTTTTCACAAGATTGAGGCTTGGATCCAGGCCTGGGTTGCTGCTTTCGACCACTATTACATACATACCCTCGCTCATGTAATCCACACCGTATAGTTCGTAGATGCCACAGGGAGACCAGCATACCAGCACACCGACCTGGTATGTTTCTACCAGGGAAGCGAATTGTGCACAATGACACGATGCGGTTTGACTGGGAGTGTCACGGCGTTGGTCGTCAGGTGTCAGCATCTCGTAAAGTCGCGATAGCGGCGAGTCCGATCCCAAGTTCACAAGTATGACCCTAGTATACGAAGAACGCAACACCTTTCGTACTATGCAACTCGGTACACCGATGTACTTTTTCTTGAGTCGGCCACAGTTTTCCAGTGTGAAACCTGTACTCTTTCTCTCAGCTTTACAAAGGCTCCACGTAGTGGGATCGGATAATGTTGTTTCGGTCTTTAAATCAGACCCAACGTTTGTAAAGTCATAACTCGTCGATTCGGTCTTGAGCTTTAGTGGTTGGGGCGATGGTTCACGTTTCCTTTGCTTGTCGTGTTTTACGGTGACACAGGCCTTCTTCTTCTTACGCTTCAGTCGGGGCCTGCTACTCTCGCTGACATCCATGGGAGCTTGTTCCGTACCAAGCGACCGAATCGCTGCTGCTACCACACTCTCATATAAGTCAAACACTATGTCGGTGTCGGGTGTCTCATGCGCGATTTTGTCTCTTGCATCTTCGCGGGCGACACAAGTTTGCTTCAGCACATCTCCTAGCCGCAATGCCGACGCCTCGGTCTTGTCGCGGATCACAGGCAGTATGCCATCTGGCTGCATGCCTCGTAGGTCCACATCTAGTGCGGTAGACAACGCGCGGATCGACGCCGCCAATGTGTTCATTTCAGTTACTTTAGCTTCCATGTGGTCAACCTCGGCCTTTGCGCTCTCGAGTGCACTCTCGAGATTGGAAATGTGTTTGTCTTTCTCTGTTAGCTCTCTGTGCAGTGTGCCGTTCAGGTTTGTCAAAGCGACCAGGCTGGCCTGCAGTGACTCGCGTTCCTGAGAGAGGGTTTGGATTTCACTCTCGCTCTTCTGCAGTGACTGTTTGTTGTCGACTACAAGTTTCTCTAACTTGTGGCTGAGATCATCTATCGACGCCTTGTGACAAGCTTTATCTTGCTCACTGTCTTCTTGGAATAAAATGAACTCTTTTTTAGCGTCATGGGTCTCTTTTTTAGCTTTTTCTAATTCCTGCACAAGCCTCCGTCTATCGTCTTCGCGCGTACGCTTGTACCTTTCGTGTGTGGCCGTCAGCTTCTGAATCGTGCGTTTCTGTTCGTCGAGTTCCTCGGCCAGATCCCGGATTCGCCTAGCCGAGGTCAGGTTGTGCGCTTCGGCTTGCGACTGGCGCTCTTCCTCTTTTGCCGATAACGCGTTGTCTAGATTTGTTTTCTCGGCCCGTAGTTGTTCGCATGTCGCCGTTTTACGCGTGAGTTCGTCGGCAGTGTTTACGATGACAGCCGTGAGCTGGATTACCAACTCTACCAGCGCTTGAAAGCGCTCTGTCAACTTAACACTGGTGTCGGGCATAGTTTGCGACGGGACGGGTTTCAATCGCTGTACGATTGACAACAATTTCTCACTGAGATTGCCATCGTTCTCACGGACATGCTCGGTGATGGCGTTCAAATCCGCGGTCTCGACGGGTATATTTTCTGCACACAGTCTTGTGCAACAAGCTATTACGTTGTCCGCCAGCGGTATATCAGCTAAACTCTTCATGTGCCTACACTCCGAGAACAAGCCCGTTGTTACACAGCTCTCTAATCCGCGGATCGTCATGTCGTAACAACCGCATATTTCCATGGCCAAATCGAACCCTATAATCTCACGAGCATCGGTTGTTTCGAATGACTCTAACCATCTAGTCAACTCGGCAAAAGTCTCTGTCATTCCCCTAAGCGTACCCGTTATCGTGTTTGCCGGCGAAGGCTTTTGTGTGACACGGACAGTCTCCTCAGATGGCGAGGGGTCCGTCTGGGTGTCCAAATGGAAGAGTCTTGACATGATATCCAACAGATCGACACGAGAATCTTCGCCAGCACTGAACTGAGGTCGATTGTTCACTCGACTCTTGTGCGGCTTCCCAGCTTTCCCTGTACAGGTCCCAGACTCTGTGTTTTCGCGCACGGACGCCTCCTGTTCGTCCGTGCGCGTGGTCTCGGTGCCGTTTTTGCCACATCCACCAGCCCGGGTCGGGCTCGTTCTTTGGCGGCTTGTTCTGTCTTTTCTGTCTTTTCGCGCACGGGTACGTTTGCTCGTGGCCGTGGCACTCGCCTCGCTCGCTGTTCTGTGGCCCGCGTGTTGTTGACGTGTCGCCGCCGTGTCCACAGCGGAGGTCTGGATTGTCTTCTTGGTCCGACGTGAATTCGACTTGCTTTTGCGCCGTTGATGATCCTCTCTCTCCTGCTGCACTTCGGTGGCCGCGGTGCTCGTTTTCCCATTCCTCCTCGAGGCTCGTGGTGTAGGGGCGCTTGTGATTAAGGCATCGTCCCGGTCCTTGGGTTCTCGCGCACGCGTGTCCATTTTCGGAAGACGAGCGTGTCGGAAACACTCTGGCGCACAGAGACGTACACAGGTCGCCGAAGAGCACTTTGTCAATCTGCGTCACGGCCAAAACTCTCTTGGGTTCTGCGGGGCAGGCTATTGGCATATCGCGGTAGTCGTGCCCGCACCGTTGACAGAGCTCTTTAACGCGACCGTACTGTTTCGCGTCGACCTTAAGGCTACCCAACAGTTTTTCCGTCGCACTGCACCAACCGTCGAGCGCTCCGCAGCACAAGGCCGTGAGTATCACGGCCCAGTACGGAGCGTCTATGACCTCCCGGGTGACGGCTTGCGATACGCGCTTCGATATAGCTAGACCAGTACGTGTCAGTTCCACTTCCACCCAAGCTAGAGCGGATCGTTTAGCGGACTGTCTAGCTTCACGCATGGGCCGTAGGTCGTGTTGGTTAACAGTCGTACATGCCACGGGTGTTGTGTCGCTAGACAGTGTCCACAACACGGATGTGCCCCACAGGTCCCTGTCGGGCTCGATGAAAGAAGCACCGTCGGCGCCTCGCGACGTTTCGCGGCGCAGGTGCTCTAGGGTCAGTCTGCTTTGCTCGTACACGACTTTGAACGCCAAAGGAGCCGCCAGCCTAGACAGCGTATCTCTGACAAGTCCTGCTATGCACATGTCTTTGTCCTCGCCAGTTACGTGAAATAGCAAGTTCCGAAATTCCATATCCACGGCGGAGTATATCCTAGATACGATCGACTCCGGGCGATGACCGTCGATCGCGTCCCCGAAAAACGGATTTGCGATTACGTGTGACGGGACGTGCGGTTTCACCCACGCGAACGGTGCTCTTGCTAGGATGCTCACCGTCCTTACTTCGTGGCCCTTAGAGTTCGTGTACATGCCGGTGAGGTGTTTGGCCGTAACAAGACCGCGATCGTCCTGTTTGCTGCTCTCTGCGTACGCGACCCGAATAATTAGACAGTTGCCGACTCTGGACTGCGCCTTGGTCAGTGGGATACGATAGAGACCATCCTCACCCGGCTCTGTGAGAATAACCGCTGTTGGTATCACTTTCTCGATGTTGACCGTGTGCGACCAAAAATATTCTACGAGTTGCACGTTAGAGGTGTGTTGGGCCAAACGCACCGTCAAATGATACGCTCCGCTCCAGTCGCCCACTTGACTCGGATCCATGTTTGTTGCAACTACACAACGCTGACAATGCCATGTGTGAAGGAATAGCGTGGCGTGTTGTGCGTGATACACAAAGCATAAGTTGTACAATAATCACACGCGCTTGGTATCACACAAAAACAGTTTATTGTATGTACAGTGAAACAAAAGCAACACCAACAACGGGAGATATAATACCTGCAAATGGGATCACACACAGTCTATAACAAACACATGACAGTGATCATCATCGATCATAATCATCATCGATCATAATCATCATAATCATAATCATCATAATCATAATCATCGATCATCATCATCATCCATGACAGTCTTTGGTCCTTCTTCACTGACGATCTTTATGATACATGCGGGTGTCAGAGTCTCTAAGCCCTGTTCGGAAGCCTGCTCTGCGATAGATGCGGGTGTCAGAGTCTTTATGATACATGCGGGTGTCAGAGTCTCTAAGCCCTGTTCGGAAGCCTGCTCTGCGATAGATGCGGGTGTCAGAGTCTTTATGATACATGCGGGTGTCAGAGTCTCTAAGCCCTGTTCGGAAGCCTGCTCTGCGATAGATGCGGGTGTCAGAGTCTCTAAGCCCCGTTCGGCTGAGTCTGGGCATTCCTGCCCGGGAGAGTCCATCTCCTTGTCTTTTACAGATGGCTCGCTTGTCACATCTAACACATCCAGGGCCTCAGACGCTTTGGATTCTTCCTGTGTTGTATTATCAGACACCGCGGGGACATTGCTGTCGTCTCCGTCGTCCTCACCATCCTCGCGTTCGAGATCAAATACGCAGCTCCGTGTAGTGTTGCAGGCCAAACTCATCATGTACGTGGAATCGGATTCTAGGTCGTAGTCATCTACACACGCTATGGTGCACACTGTGCCAGCGGAGGAACCTAATCCTTCTTGTTGCTGTGATGCTACTTTCATCAGTTCGTTGATAAACTCGTCCTTGACACCCATGGTGTTTATAACGGTTAGGTACAACATCAAATTGTTTTGTGCACCTAAGCCCTGCAGAGTACAATCCATTTCCCAGGCCCTCACGTCGAACATGTCTGGGTAATGTCTCCCTATTGCGTCCAGAAGCTCGGTGTACAGCATGCCTGTGACGGCTTTCATTACGGCGTGGTTAGTTTCCATCGTTGTGGCCATGTCTTAGGCGCGCGAGCGAGTGTTTGGCAGCTTACGCACTGGGGGTACAGCGTTTCGATATCCACTAGTACTTCAGAAAAAATCGGTTGCGTACATTTGGGGCAGGCTATGTACATTTGTTTCATCTCGGTGAACGTGCACGTGTTGACGTCTCTGGTGCTAAGCGGCACATTGAACATTGGAGCCGCGCAACACGAGGACCCGAACGACATGCACTCAAAGTCGTATTCGACGTCTATATTCCTGGGATTGCCTTTCACTTCGGAGGAATGAAACGTTTGGTTTTTCAGACACTTGGAACACCTGAGATCGCCTTCGACTCTTGGCTGCACGGAAGGCGTGGGCGCTCCGGGGATGAGGAGTATCTGCTTGTGGTTGTGGTCGACCCAATTGATGTGGCAGTTTAACACGGCATACAGGAGCATCTGCGATTCCGGGGGCAGTTGCCTCAGCTGTTGAAATCGCTCGAGGTGAAAGGCCTCGACGCTTTCGCGCAGCTTGGGTATGCAGCCCGCTGCCGTTTCCAACGGGGTGTCCGTCGTGTACGCGAGCGCGAGTTTGTAATAACAACTCAGCTCCCACTCGGACGCTAACGTTAGCGTCGGATGCCCCAGAGTCTTAACTACCTGAAAGGCGTTTATCAACTTGGTGTGATAGGACTTTCTCGTCGCGGAGTACACGAGCTTGGACCATTTTATCAGGCTGGCTTCTTCTTTGCCGCGGTCCTCGTGCAATTCGTTGGTTCTTCGGTCTCGGTAGTCCGCCCCGCGGTAAACGGGCTCGGCTGTACGAAAGCTAATATCCTGCGCGTCACGGTGTCCCTTTGTGGCGTTTGCGCGTGGGGCTGTATTGCCCGCAGCCCGTTCCGGCTGCTCGATCGGAGGCGGCCGATGTAGTCCGGGAGGCGGAGTCCCGCACCATCCCCGGCTGGCCAGAAACTTTAAAGCCTCGACTGTCACGAGCCCGAGTTTGTGTTCGGCTCGTTCCTGATCGAAATATAACACTTGCTTTTGAAAACTGTAGAAATCGGCGAGCAGCGCTAAGCGTAGCACACCCTCGTACCCGGCCAGTTGCACCACCGCGGATTCGTCCGATAAGGAGGACTCGCCCGTACACTCGACCAGGCTGCGCGACAGAGTACGCCACAAAGACAGGCAAACGGTCTTGACTTCGTCCGCGAGAGGGACGTTAGATTTAGCGGACAAACATTTTACAAGCTCGGATCTTAACGTAGAGGGGGGACCTGTCTCCTTTTGCTTATAATGGCACGCCAAACTGAGACACTCGAGGTACGCCTGCAGCAGGATCCCTTTTGCATACCGACCGGACCACACGACGACGGGATCGGGTACCCTTGCAAGGTCAGTTCTTTTGCGCCGGTGATCCTCGATTCTCCCGTCGTCTTCCATCTGTACCTGCCGGTCCTGTTCCCCGATGAAGTGTTGAAGATACACGCCGAACACCTGGGACACTTCTTAGCTTTGCAGAGTATACCCAAAGTCAACGACGATCTGGAGAGCACGCTCTTCCACGGGCTGTGTCGACTGTTCACCAGCGAGAGGGTCCTTGAAGTGTACGCCCAGACCGTAGGGGATCCTCCCTGTGACCCGGAGGGTCTACCTTGCGGTCAACGACTGGAGGACTGTGAAAATGACGCCGGCGAACCCCCTCGCGTGTTTGCCTCTTTCACTAAAAGTACAGCAAAACAAAACGTTCTGGCTCTACTGCGAGGCCTTCTGTCTTTGTTCAACAAGACCGACCTCGTCGAAGAGATACCTCATACTCCCGGACACGAACCCGAACACATGCTATTCTTGTATCTCATCCAGCTCATGGTGGTGTTCGTGAGTAGCCAAATGCCTGAGACCGACCTGGCTACTATTATGAGCGTGGCATCGTCTGTGTTTCTCGAGACGAACCTCTGTCACCCCCTGTGCGCAGCTACGCTGTTGAAGCCCATGTTCGTCCCTTACTACCAGCAGCAATCCAGCAGGCCGAAGAAAAAGGCAGACGGCAAACCGCTCGCCGAGGGCGCACCCAGGGTTGCCTGTTACAGGTTGTTCACGGGGTACGTGTTGAACGACAAGGGCGAGGACGTGTCGACTTCCGGTGATCTGGAGTGGACGGAGCGCAGCATTCTGAACCGCGTGCAGGGCTGGAAGCTGCAAGAACGTGACAACAGGAAACTGTGGTTCGTGGCGCCTCAGATGGGCGACAGGGTTACAATGATCAAAACCGAGGCCTTGCAGTTGATGGGGGGGCAAATCGGCGAGAAGGCCGTCAAGATAGCAGAATGCCTGGTGTGCGACAATGTCATGGCCTACATGCAGTCGAGCGTCATCGGCACCTTGCGTAACATGTTACCTTGTCACGCCAACAGTGAGTTCGACGAACCTGTCATGGCCACGGTCAACTTTTCCATGACCAAGTTATCCGAGGCCATACGACATCAGAGCAGAAACCTGTGGTCCAAACTGCGTACGCGCACCAAGAGCTGTCTTTGCGTCACGGGCGTTGGGTTTGCGGGGCAAGACAGCGGAGCGGTCCTTCATTTCGGCCGAGTGTTCACCGGATCCGAAGAGAAGAGACTCCAGGGCCAGGGGTCCTACGGGACATTCACCTCCGTAGTCCTAGGAACGGGAGAGACCATGATGAGTAACATGCTGTTCGCTGCGTACAGTCTCCAACCGCCCCCCGCCAACAAAGGTGTTCGTGCTACGTTGGCCTCGCCGTACAAACCAGTGCCTCGCCGCGCCGACACCGTGACAGACGTGTACATGTACGCTAGATATCATCACAGGCTGAACTCGGGGGAATTCACCGAAGTTGCACATGTGAAACCCGCAAAGGATTCCCCCCAGGCCAATATGGTCATGGAGACGACTCTGACGCCAAACAGCAAGTACAAGGTCACCGCGGTGCACGGCGCCTTGCCCATGTGCGGGCTAACGCTGGCGCTTACCGTCAGACAGACGATGATAATGGTGACTGGCTTTCTGTGCGCGGAGATAGCGCGGTGCATCTACGGGACCAAGTCCGGCGACATGATGACCGTATGCAGGAGCATCACAGCGCTGAGCATGTCCTGTAAATTCAAGCTGCCTAAAAGCGACGACCAGGAAACACTCAACACGCTCAAAACCCCTTTCGGCGAACTCTTGAAGGTGACAGGTCCCATGTTCGGCAATTCCTCGAACAGAGCACGCCTCGATCTCAACGCGTTGGAGTGGCTTGACGCCAAAGACTACAGGCTGCCCGAATACTTGCGCACGTCGCTGAACATGTTGGGGGACACCAGGCAGCAAGTGGAACAGATCATGAGAGACAAGAACATGTCGTACAACAGGGTCGTGTTCCTCAGCGACAATAGTAGAATGAGCATGACGCAGTTGTACGAAAACGAAAAGGGTATGGTGAATGCCCCTCTGATGGCGATGTGTAACATGAGGTTGTTCACCAACAACACCAAGAGCTACGCCGCTTGTAAATTTTCCAACAAGGGCGGCTACTACCTGGTCAACGTGTTTAGCAATACTTGCATAAAGACACAGCTGTATCACCGAGACGACTCGTTGGAACTCCAGTGTTTGATGCGACCCACGCAAAGCACAGTGGACGAAGTGATGGAAAGCATCGCGAAGGAGGTATCTTTCACGGTGCCTCGCATAGACATCAACCGGGTACGAATGTTGGCGGTGGATTTGAGAGCGGAGGACTTTGAGTCTTTGATCTGCGCTATTGAGAAGAAAAACATCCAAGTGACCGGTCTGGTTTCGCTGCCCTCGGCTTCAGCCAAGAAGCCGAGCCCGTCGCCTGCGTCGCAGACATCGACACAGGCACGGGATGAGGCCGATCGAAACGACAACCGTCGGGCGGACTATTCCTTGAAGAGAAAGGACAGGGAAGAGGAAGAACCCGCCAACTCGCTCTCCGGCGGTAACAAGAGTAGCAAGATTGCACACGTTTCGGCTAGCAACGCGGCCCTCGATAGCTACGGTGAGACAGAACGTTCTGCACCTGCGGAATTGTCCGTGGTGGATGACAGCGACGCAGACTGCGGATACGACGACTCTGACTAACCGGAATACTCCTTCTTACTATGATAATGATGATAATGATAATGATGATAATGATAATGATGATAATGATAATGATGATAATGATAATGATAATGATGCCGATGATGTTTTTTTTTGTGATGCCACTGTCTAGTTTACATGATTTTTCATGTTCTCGTAAAAATAAAGACAACCTTAAACCATAACAGTTCCCGTACAGTGTCTGTGTTTATTCGAGACATATACACTCGTAGTGCTTACAGCGTGTCGCATGTAATATATTGCCAATACATTGCCAATCGTAATATTATGAACGCGTTGGGTGTCAATATAAAACCATCGCGTCGAAACGATGTGCCTCAGTCGGACACTCTCACTCTCAGTCGGAGACAGATGTACGTCAGTCGGTGAGATCGCATTGCCCGCAAGAGGAGAAAGTGAAAAACACCACACATTGCATTCCTCACAGTCCAAGGCCTCACAACACTTCTTTCCGTATAACACCCACGTCGGTCGCGCTACCCTTTGTGATTGTCGTCGTGTGCTGTCAACTGATTGGTCTTGCACGGTGACTTGCTAAAGGGTAAATCGGTGAGAGACTACGTGAAGGAAAGCAAAGAGCTACAAAGAGTGATAAACCAGTGTGGCGGAAGATACCACACGCTGAGCAACACTCAGAGAGTAAACCAAACCCAAGTGGATACTCTGTTGAGTAAAATAGAGGACATGGTAGAATTCAACGGAGGTGAGCACTACAGCAACGATATGTACAAGGCAGCGCAGAAGAAACTCGAAAGAGACAGGGAGCGGAAGAGGAAAGAGCAAGACCAAATGCGAAAAGAGCACGAAGACATTATTAAGACAAGGGGAATGGTGTAGATTCTTCGGTCTTACGTCTCTGGGATTATTTGGAGCAGGAGCATACTTGTCCTCTTACGTGCTAATGGGGATCGGTGGGGCGATTGGGTACTCTCAGTTTAATTGTTCTGTGGCCATGTTCAGTTAGGTAGGCTACCTATATTAGTTGGGTTACCATCACACACAAGATTGTTTTTGACAGAGCTGCTTATGAAGACAGTGTGCTGAGAATCGTTTTTCTTAACCGTGTGGATCTACAACATGTTGATGTTAGACAAATGCCTCTGTTTTCTGTCCTTGTGTTGTAAACCATGTGGCATCTGTGCAGCACAAATAAAAGCTGAGACATACTGTTATTGTGTGGTGTTTTACACTGTTTCATTTGCGTTGAAAACTCAATCATACACTGAGCTGGGTTTGATTCCTTTATACACCAAATGTCAAATGAAAACCCCCGTACAAGATCACAGTGTACGTTTGTTTATTCACGAATACATCAGCATGTTGAGGTTACATATACAATTTTATATCACAAGTAAAATAGACTTGTCGCGGTGGTGGCTTTTACAAAAATATACACACACTGCATAAAAAGAGCATGAAATATCCCCTAAATAAAGCAGAGTCCTATGAAAACAATGTGTTGTATACACAGATGTCATGGTTTACGGTCTACGCTATGTTCTAGAAAATAAAGTGCGGTAACAATCAATGGTGTCTGTTACCAACACCACCGTAAAACACACACATGTCGTCCGATGTTGTTAGCCATCCGAGATTCATTCGGTCCTCAGGACCCCCAACCGTTACGTTTTCCTCTGCTAATGTACAAGTTAGAAAAGAAACAAGCCGTGTTCAGTTGAAAACAAAGTTTATTTAATGTTGTGTCGTAACACACTCAAACAGAATAACTGATAGAACACTGAATCTGGGACACTTGCTGCCACACATACACCTAAAGACAACAGTAGAGGTTTTATTGAAACATAGATCATTTCTTGAGACATACACGCATACGAGGCACTATGTATCAAACTCCAGATGTCTCATCTCCTAGCCCGTGGTGTTGTGGGCAACGATCGGTTTGGTTTACAATGTGTCCAGTCCTCCGTTTTCGTACGATACACACCACCACCAGACACAAAGCTACAGTGCACAAACACAACACTGTTGACATTAAGGCCCACGGCAAAACAGCGTTCGGCCAGCCAAGTGCGCGAAGAGTTTGGCGATCCCCCGCTCGCCAGTGTTTGACAATGTGACACCCCGTGTCTTCCTCCGACACGTGGCAGGTGAAGTTCCCCGTGTCAGATGGTAAGATATCCACAGCGATGCGTCGTTGAAACATGTCGTCGTCGTTTGGGAGAGTGTCAAACACCTTAAGTCCGTCCTCAGTGTCGAGAACTCGGCCGTTTCTCATCAGCCTCATCGCAGCCGTGTTTGTGGAGAAACCAGAGGCCAGACAAATCAATGTGAGAGTAGTGCCGTTTGTCTTCAGCGTAAACACGTACACGTCAGGGGCGGTTGCCCTTTCTCTGGGTCCCCGTTTGCTGTATTCAACAAACCTAGTCAACCAGTCGATACACTCGCCGTGCAAGTAGCCGATGGTGTATTCTGTCAATAGGGTCACAGCGTTCCATTTGTCCACGATGGTTTTCGCCACTTCGGTTTCAGCCGACCACCTTCCTGTGACATAATCAACAGACATTAAATCGTCACCATCGTAAGCGTACTTATTCACCCCACTGACAAACCGCAGCCTCTCCTCGGAGGGGTTCGTTTTCCCGTAACATCCGTGCAACCACTGTAGAACATGTAGATCCCCATCGGACGCAGAGTGTCCCGTCAGAGTCATCACGACATCTAGGTTAACGCCAAACCATTGCTGCTTGCTGAGTCGACTCTGCGTGCCCTTAGCCCAGTAGTCACTAGTTAAGCGTTCTCGAGCCCAGTTTGTTGTGGGGGTTTTCCGTGGGTTGTCAGTGTCAAAACGGTCAAAGGGTTTACCGTCCACTAGACCTATTGCTGTAAACTTGTGCACACCCGGCAATCCAAGGTCTGCGGACAGCGCTGTATAAATGTAGATCAGCGAATGAGTTGCCGAATTCACTGTCAGCATACGAGTAACAAAGTACAAAAACACATACCACTCGTCCATCGTAAGAACTACCTCAAGTATGTACGGTGTGCAAATGCAAGTGAGTCCAACTCTCCCAGTGGTCGGGCAAATACACTCGCCAACGGTTCGGTCGTCTCACAACAAAGCTCGCTGTCCGACCGACAATCTCACCCCCCGGCTGTCGTGTTTTTTTGCATCGACCACATATATACCCAGCTAAGGCCTAGCCATCCCCACGTGTGTCGGTCTTTTGTAAGAAACGAACGCTGTAACTGAGAGGTCTGTCACTTACAGTTGTCCAATGTGTGTGATTTTATATACAAGCACAGCACGGTAAACGCAGAAGCGGGGTGTGCGTGTTTCACCGCAATGGCAAAAGTCAGTGTTTGCACTGTTAGAAGAGCAAGCGGACGGACTAGACTGAAATGAGAGGCCCACGCATAACAACAACATGTAACATTTCATGTAGGTTTATTATTACAAGCAGTGTGATAACAAGCCGATACAATACAATACAGTGAACACTTTGCCCCGTTCTACTATTCGGGGTACCACAGCCTAAGAGTTGCGGCCTTTCGCCTCGCATCCGTGTCATTGGTCTTGCACCACAGAAGACAATCGCTGCCGTTGGGTTCCGTCCGAAAGACCTCTCCCAGACGCGGCATGACGGCCATCCGCTCGTCGACCAGCCTTCCAAAGTCACCGCGTTCATCCTCGATTGTGACACACACAAGCTTGTCCTCCTCGGCTTCATATTCGCAGTCGTCGTACGCTGTCTCGCGGTTTCGCATGTCACCCCACAAGCCAGGCTGCTCGACGACCCATCTCGATCCGAAGTAATCCCTGTAAGCAAGCCACAGCTGTCGAGCAAGCGCTTCCGCGTCCGCCGCCGCCTTGCCGTCGTCTTCTAACAGCAGTGTTATACGTGATCCCACCTCGGCCACTCTGTCCACGTACACGTACCAACGAGCCCATCCGACCAGCAAAGCCTCGAGCTTGCAATCGAGCCAAAACTGCACCATGTGAAATCCGTCAAGGCACAGCACACTCAGGTCTTCTAGGTCCATAAAGTCTACGCAATCGGGCGCCGTTTCGCCCCATTCCTCCGGGTACTTGATCCTCTGTAACATCTTGCCAGACAACATGTGTATCTTCAGGATGTCGTCGGCCCAAGGGTTATACACTGTCCAAGGCTTTGTCATTTCTCCGTCGGGGAACACCAACCTCGGGTGTGTTAAACGTATGCTGTGCACTTGCGGCATCATGGCTTTGCTCTGCTGCTGCTGCTGCTGCGTTATACACCGACACTGTCACAGAGTGAGCTTCACTGTCTTGCAATCGCATCCATACAGCTTATATAGCATCCCACAGCTCGACACCTACCCAGGTCGGGGATAATGTACAACGTAGGTAGGATGCCGTCTCAGACGCGTCCGTCTTGTCGCACGGGGTGTCCAATGTAGCACTTTCGCTCTCCTTGGTTTCGGTGGGTATTGAATCGCCAAAGGCATCACGATCGCAGGTCTCTGGATGTCTGTATTTGATACAGAACGTAACCGCAGGCGGCGAAAGCGAGGAACGGCCCTGACAGTCTCAGAAGCAGTGAACTATACATACCCACACATAAGCAGTACCGGTCGAATGTCAGCTCTTATTGTACCTGCCCCCGTACCAAAATGAGCTTACGTTCAGATGACATAGAAAATGCGCTTGAATTTGTAGCCGATGTATGAGAGAACACAGAGACCAAACACAGAGGATCACACGCAGAACAACCAGAATGTAACATTCCATTTAGTTTATTACGGTCAGCAATGGTGATACAATGCACACAGTAACATTTGTGACAGCCCTCAGTCCACCGCAATCCTTTACGTGGCTTCCAAAAAAACATCAGGTCGTTTGTTATATTGCTATCAACATTGTGGTGCGATCAGAAAAAGACACACATCAGGTCAGGCAGGTTTTTATTACAGTCAGCATTTGGATACGATGAAAAAACACAACAGCAATACAATTAAGCGTAAAGCAGAGAGTGTGACACGACGATAGGCTGCCCGGCACACTAGCCGCGGTCTAATCTGTCGATTCTTCTACTGTTTGCGGGTACCACAGCCTAATCGTCGACGCCTTTCGCTTGTCATCAGCGTCGTTGGTGTGACACCACAGAAGACACTCTCCTTCGTGTCGTTCGGTCCGATAAACCTCGCCCATACGCGGCATCACGGTCATCCGATCGTCAACCACTCGCCCAAAGTCGCCTCGCTCGCCCTCGATGGAGACACACAGCAGTTTATCCCGTCGGTTTTCGTATTCGTGTTCCCCATACATGATGTCGGGTTTACGCGTATCCCCCGGCCGCCCAGGTTGCTTGACAACCCATTGCCATTTAAAGTATGTCTTGTAAGCAAGCCATAGCTTCCTCGAGAGGACCTCTGCGTCCGCCACCGTTTTGCCCTCGCCATCTAGCAGCAGGGTCATACTCCATCTCACACCAGTCACCCGATCCACGTGCACGTACCAACGAGCCCATCCGGCCATGAACGACTCGAGTTTACAATGAAACCAAAAGTCCACCATGTGAAAGCCGTCTAAGCACATGTCGCTCATGTCTTCCAGGTCCATGAGGGCTATGTGACGGGGTGCCATCGCAGCCAACTCTTCCGGGCATTTGATCCTGTCCAACGTGTTAGCAGATAACATGTGTGTTTTCATGATGTCTTCAGCCCAAGGGCGGCACAGGAACCACACGCGGCGTATCTCGCTGTCCGGGAGCCCCGTCCTTGGGTGCACCAAACGTACGCTGTAGACCTGCGACATGACAGTATCTGTGTCTCCGTTACACACGGCCGCTGTCAACCCTTCGTCTCAAAGCGTCTGATGGCAGTTGTGGATCTGTCCAGGTTATAATACCGTTCTCAGTAGGGGTGAAACATCGAAGAACAACCCAGGCGGCCACCGACCTGTATTATATGTGCTATGCGTGCTGTTGTACTGGCACCGTGTGTCGTGTAGACGTACGGCTGCGGTACAAAACGCGACACGCATCCCAGCTTTTCTAGCGCTATTCACAACGGTGATGGTATCGACAATGGCGAACCTGGTGTACGCAGTAAGCGATCCAGCCCGTTCCTAAGTTGTCGCGTCCGAGCGCTGGTTCTACAGCCATCATCGGGGCCACCTATCCGAAAGTAATCGTGGTCAAACAACGCTCAACCGCTCGATGTCTTGTAGTGAAAGAGAACGACCTTAGAGGAAAACTCATGTACTGACACAATGAAGACCAAGCGTCAAAGTCTGACTACTAGCCCCTTTTCCCCGTTCCGCACGACGACATACGTGGCTCACGATGGAGTCGTTCGATCGCAACGACAAGAAGAAGAAGAAGAAGAAGAAGAGGATTCGCCTCTCCCAAGCAAACCACGGTACGCTCGAAGAGCATGTACAGGAGGTGCGATCGACACCGGGAACAACAGAGCGCCTCGAACCAGTGCAGGGTTCACCCGAGAAGTATTGGGACAGATACAAAAGAAATGCAGCGGTTCAAACCGTGGCTCCGTTCGACAAGACGTGCACATGTGCCGCTTGTAATGCTGCAAACAGCGCCCGCTACGCTCCCGACGTAGCCCACGAAACCGCACGGCGCAGAACAAACACGGCGAGACTCGTATTCCAGCACTACGAATGGATTTTCGATCCACCGCAACCAAGTAACCACCATCACGATCAATGAACAGTCGCAGCTATCCCCAACAAAGCACTTCGCCAAGGCGGTGGAACGGGACAGCGGACGTCGAGTAATGTCTTATGTCAATCGAGAGTGCACCGTTGTCTGTGTCGTTATCTGTCTCGTACCATTTGCTACCTTCCAATAGAATGTAATGTGATGATGACGAGGAATAAAGAGCAGTGGATGCAAAGATATCGTTCTACCATGCGTTTGTTTTTTTTTGTCTGTCACACAAGTTAGTGTCTCTGTCGACCGAGCGCCGCATCGAGAAATGCACAGAAATGGTCGCACACAACGCACAACATCAGTGCGATTGACATGCTAGTAACCACGATCAAATCCCACTAGCGCCAAGCAGGTCCGTGGTCCAGATACCCCGGGTATCCCCGGGTATCCCCAGGTATCCCCAGGTATCCCCCGCGAGCCCCACCTTTCCGTCTGCGACCGCGATCCTCCTCACTGAAATAAGAGCGTTTTCGCGCAGGCTCTATGGCGCGCGGCCAACGGAGGCCGCTGTTAACCCTGATGCACCCGCCAGGGGGAGAGCGGCGGGGTCGGGGGATGCGGGTCCCCCGCGGAGGGAGGGAGGGAGGGAGGGAGGAGGTTGGGGTCGCGAGATCCCCCCCCCCCCCCCCCGATGGGATGGGGATGGGATGGGATGGCGGGGTCGGGGGATACGGGTCCCCCGCGGAGGGAGGGAGGAGGTTGGGGTCGCGAGATCCCCCCCGATGGGATGGGGATGGGATGGGATAGGATGGGATGGGATGGCGGGCTCGGGGGATGCGGGTCCCCCGCCGAGGGAGGGAGGGAGGGAGGGAGGGAGGGAGGAGGTTGGGGTCGCGAGATCCCCCCCCGATGGGATGGGGATGGGATGGGGATGGGATGGGATGGTATGGCGGGCTCGGGGGATGCGGGTCCCCCGCCGAGGGAGGGAGGGAGGGAGGAGGTTGGGGTCGCGAGATCCCCCCCCCCCCCGATGGGATGGGGATGGGATGGGATGGGGATTGGATGGGATTGGAGAGAGAGAGAGAGAGAGAGAGAGAGAGAGAGAGAGAGAGAGAGAGAGAGAGATATAAAGTCTTGTAAAAAGGTGGTCGAGAAACACCCCGGCGAAAGCAGAAGAAGACGAAGAAGAAGAAGAAGAAGATAATGTCACGCACTAGACCGTGGGAGCCAAAGAGCACTAAGGTCGGTACAGGCGGATCGCAATCGCCAGCGGTGTCCTCCTCCTCCTCCTCCTCCCGCTCACCATCACCGTCGCCATCGCCATCGCATTTGGCGTACGCTGCGTGGTCGGCTCCGGTGGCTCCGTTGTTGCGACCGGCCACGTTTCGCTATCGAGGGCTAGGGGTCGAGGAAGACCAAGAGCAGCGGCAGCAGCGGCAGCAGCAGCAGCAGCAGCAGCAGCAGCAGCAGCAGCAGCAGCAGCAGCAGCAGCTACAGGAGAACTTGGAGGAGGACGAGAGCAAGGAAGAGGAGCAAGAGGCCGAGGGGGACGACAACGACGACCCGACGGCCCGAACGCTCGCAGACGAGGAGGAGGAGGAGAGCCACTCGGAGGATCAGGAGGACGAAAACGATGGGGTGGGTAGTTGCGAGGAAGACGATCGCGGTTACGAAATGGCGTCGCAACTCTGCCAGGACGGCGGCTCGCAAGGCGAGTCGAACCGCCGAGAGGGAGAGGAAGAAGAAGCAGGCGCCGACCCACCGGGGCGGGGGACTCGGGAGATTTGGCAAGAGGACGACGCCGGCCGCGCTGCAGGTGGCGTTCATGATCCTGGGCGCGATCGCGGCCGCGGCGCTGTCGGTGAAACTCGCGACGCTGATGTAGCCGACGATTACGACTACGACGATGACGAAGAAGACAAAGACTATGAAGAAGAAGAAGAAGAGGAAGAAGAAGAAGAAGAAGAAGACGTCCTCGCCGATGATGATGATGATGAAGAAGAAGAAAAAGAAGAAGACAAAGACTATGAAGAAGAAGAAGAAGACATCCTCGCCAATGATGATGAAGAAGAAGACAAAGACAATGAAGAAGAAGAAGAAGAAGAAAAAGAAGACATCCTCGCCAATGATGATGAAGAAGAAGAAGAAGAAAAAGAAGAAGAAGAAGAAGACAAAGACAAAGACTATGAAGAAGAAAAAGAAGACATCCTCGCCAATGATGATGAAGAAGAAGAAGAAGAAGAAGAAGAAGACGTCCTCGCTGATGATTATAACGATGACGATGAAGAAGACAAAGACTATGAAGAAGAAGAAGAAGAAGAAGAAGAAGAATTAGAATTAGAAGAAGAAGACGACGACCTCGACCCGCCGGGACGAGGCCCCACCGAAGAGGCCGTGGCGGCGGCGCGAGACGAGGCCTCCGCGTTCATGGCCTACTTCCCGCCGGAGATAGAGGACTCGGTGATCGCCATGACCAACCTGGAAGCGGGCAGGCGCAGGCCCGCCATCGACGGATGGAAGCCCATGGGCCGCGTCGAGTTCCGAGCCTACCTGGGGCTGCTCGTGCTCGCCGGCGTGTACAGGTCCCGGGGAGAGGCCTGCGAGAGCCTGTGGGACGCCGAGAGCGGCAGGTCCGTGTTCAGAGCCACGATGCCGCTCAAGACCTTTCGAGCCTACTCGAGCGCGCTGCGCTTCGACGACAGGGAGACCAGAAGGGCCGGGCGAGGCGAAGGCGAGGGCGAGGGCGATAGCTGCTACGACAAACTGGCCCCCATCAGAGCCGTGTGGGACGAGTGGTGCGCGAGGTTGCCCGCCATGTACCGCCCGGGACCGGAGGTCACCGTCGACGAGAGACTGGTGCCGTTCAGAGGTACGTACGTACGTACTATGTGGTGTGTGTGTGTGTGTGTGTGTGTGTGTGTGTGTGTGTGTGTGTGTGTGTGTGTGTGACTGGGGGAAGAGAGGAGGAATAGGAGCGGGAATGACGAAAACGGGCTAGCTCGCTGCTCTGTTGCATACTCGTGTTGGGTTCCGCGTTTGTGCTGCTTTCGCATGACTCTTTATGTCTATGAAGCTATGAAGTCTATGACTCTTTATGTCTTTATGTCTATGAAGCTATGAAGTCTATGACTCTTTATGTCTTTGTATCATCTATGAAGCGCCTTGAGGCGACTTTTGTTGTGATTTGGCGCTATATAAATAAAATTGAATTGAATTGAATGTCTTCTCCTTGCGTTTCTGCCCCAATCTCCCCCCACACTTTCCCACATCTCTCTCTCTCTCTCTCTCTCTCTCTCTCTCTCTCTCTCTCTCTCTCTCTCTCTCTCTCTCTCTCTCTCTCTCTCTCTCCCTCTCCATCCATCCATCAGGACGGTGTCCGTTCAGACAGTACATGCCCAGCAAGCCGGCCAGGTACGGGATCAAGATATGGGTGGCGTGCGACGCGCGTTCCAGCTACGCGTGGAAGATGCAAGTCTACACCGGCAAGCCCGACAAGCGCGGCCCTCCCGAAAAGCACCTGGCCACTCGAGTGGTCGTGGACCTCACCGAGGGACTGACTCCGGGACGCAACGTCACGTGCGACAACTTTTTCACCTCGCGCGAGCTCGCCGATAGGCTCTATCGCGAGAGAGGCCACACCGTGCTGGGCACTCTGCGGTCGAACAGACCCGAGATCCCCAGAGAGCTGCGCTGCGTCAAGGGCAGGGCCGTGGGCTCCGTCGAATCCGTGGTACTCGGCGGCTCCGCGGGACGAGGGGGAGGAAGAGGAGGACGAGAAGGAGGAGGAGGAGGAGGAGGGCCCGACACGATCATCCTCTCCTACGTGGCCAAGAAGAACAAGAACGTGCTGCTCCTCACCACAGCTCCTCGTTATTACCACCATCGCTCCGGCCCCGAGCCCCGGCCTAGCCGCCGCATCAGCAACAGCAGCAGCAACAGCAGCAGCAACAGAAGCGGCGGCAGCAGCAACAGAAGCGGCGCGAAACCGCCCTTGGTGCTGCATTACAACCGCACCAAGGGAGGAGTGGACAACCTGGACAAGGTCGTGAGCACGTACAGCTGCAGGAGAAAGACCCGCAGGTGGCCCGTGGCCCTTTTCCACAACATGGTCGACGTGGCGGCCTACAACGCGTTCGTGCTGTGGAGGGAAATTCACCCCGACTGGATGCCGGGCAAGCTCAACAGACGACGGCTCTTCCTCGAGCGACTGGGCAAAGCGCTCGCGCGCCCCATGCTCGAAGCCAGGGCGGCTTTAGCGCGAGGACCGGGAGGAGGAGGAGGAGGAGGCAGAGTCGCGGCCCGAGGCGCTACCGCCGAGGCAGCCTCTAACAACAACGCTACGCCACGCGACTCCTCTCCGGTCAAGAGGCGCAGGTGCCGCGTGTGTCCCAGGAGCAAAGACGTCAAGACCAAGATCCTGTGCCGCGAGTGCCGAGCGCACGTGTGTACAAACTGCGCCGTCACGTACTGTCCCAACTGCGCCGCTTCTTCTTCTTCTTCCCGCGACGCCGCTCCCCGGACGCCACCGACGCCGTGATAACACAAGCGCCCCAACGGTGGTCCCCTAGCGACCCACCCCCACCCCAACCCACCCTATCGTCATCATCATCATCATCATCATCATCATCATCATCATCATCACACAATATATGCCCCCGGGGGGTCCTAGTGACCCCAAACCTATCATCATCATCATCATCATCATCATCATCATCACATATGCCCCCCCGGGGGGGTCCTAGTGACCCCAAACCTATCATCATCATCATCATCATCATCATCACATATGCCCCCCCCCCCCCCCCGGGGGGTCCTAGTGACCCCAAACCTATCATCATCATCATCATCATCATCACATATGCCCGAGGGGGTCGCTAGGACCCCCACCCTAATCATCATAAAACACACATACCCCCCCAGGGGGGTTACCAAGACCCCCCATCGCCACCACCACCATCATCAGGATCATCATCATCATCATCACACACACACACACACACACACACACACTCATCATCATCATACACACACACACACACACACACACACACACTCATCATCATCATCACACACACACACACACACACACACACACACACACCTCGGGGGGTCACCACGACCCACGCCCCGAGAACAGGCGGGCGCACAAGGGTTAAACACTTCTCTTTCAACTGCTGCTGTGTCCACAGTGTTACAGCCATCATTTTACCCTCAAAATGTAGCCATCGTTGTTCTCTTTCCAACATTGTCTTTCAAAGCTCAGACTTTTACATTTTTTAAACTGTGTGGATCCAAGCGGAGGGATCACATTTTAGTCATTCAGTGATTCAAAGAATATGAACTTTTAATGTTCTTTCAGATGTTTTCTGACTCTGAATTTTCTTTTCTCAGTTCTGAGGTTTTTCTAATTTACAATTAAAACATTTTCAGCTTTTTTCCAACTTCTTCTTCTGTGTAACCTTCAGCTTTTAGCAGTTCAGCACTTTTGTTTTCAGGTTAAATTCGGACTTTTTTTTATCTCATTCAAAATTTTTAACTCAAAATTCAGCAATTAATTCATTTCAGTGCATACATTCAGATTCAAGCATTCACACTGCAGTTTCTTCAGAAAATGCACTTTCTAGTTAGTGTGAATGCTTGAAAAGCATTCACAGTATTGTTCTTCTAATCTTTATTATTATTTTCTATTCCGTACGTTTTTCGCCGACTATCTCCTTCAAAACCGTTCAACTTAGAAAAACCATTCAAACACCATTAGATTCCTCTTCTTTTGGAATGGTGTGCTTCTACTTTTCTCATTTTTAACATTTATATTTTTAATTTTATTCAACTTTATTCAACAAAAATTTCCCATGTATTTCAATGGGGAGACCCTTCAAATTCTCATTCAACTTACTCATTTTTAAACTCTTACTACTTCAACATACGTTCACATAGAGCCACCATTCAAACTTTAAAACGAAGACAAGACATTCAACTATTCAACTTGTATTTATCTTTTCAATATCTATTATACTTTTTCTTCAGTTCCAGTTTAAGTTTCATGATGTTTTTTCACCCGTTTCAGAGTTTATAATGGGTGTGTATGGGACGGAATGTTGGGGCTAGAGTGAGACAGCTCAACTGCTAGAGTGAGAGGAGCAAAAAAATTAATCTTAAAATCTTTTTTAAAACTGCTGCTGTGTCCACAGCGTTTGCTCTACAGGTATGATTTTACCCTCAAAACGTAGCCATGGCTGTCCTCTTTCATCCAATGTGTTTACTATTGTACTAGGTGTTATGGTTCTTTCATAAATGTCACCAATGCACAGCCTCCTCCCTCCAACTCTTCCATAGACTCTAATGTTAAAATGGCTCAGAAGGTTCGTTTGAAAATCAGAAGAGCATGGTGTCTTTCCACTGTCACCACGTCCATATAATAAGCTCCACAGGCATGAAAACTGAGAATTAGGTAGACTAGACATTGCTGTCGCTCACAGTGAAAGAATTTTGTCAATACGACTTTTACTTTTCATTTGGGAGCGATTTGTTTCGGCCTGACTTTTCTGTTCATTTTAAGCAGCAAAAGTGAGGTGCATGTCTGTGTGCGTGTGTATGGAGCCATTGGGTGCGGTCACTATAGCAACCAGGCTCACACCTGCCTGCTTAACGAGCTCTCTCTGCCACTCTGCCAAAATTCATCTTAAACACTTCTCTTTCAACTGCTGCTGTGTCCACAGTGTTAAAGCCATCATTTTACCCTCAAAACGTCGCCATCGTTGTTCTCTTTCCAACATTTTGTCTTTCAAAGCTCAGAGATGTAAACTTTTTAAACTGTGTGGGTCCAAGTGGAGGGATCACATTTTAGTCATTCAGTGATTCAAAGAATATGACCTTTTAAAGATGTTTTCTGACTCTAAATGTTCTTTTCTCATTTCTTAGGTTTTTCTAATTTACAATTAAAACATTTTCAGCTTTTTTCCAACTTCTTCTTCTGTGTAACCTTCAGCTTTTAGCAGTTCAGCACTTTTGTTTTCAGGTTAAATTCGGGGTTTTTTTTTATCTCATTCAATATTTTTAACTCAAAATTCAGCAATTAATTCATTTCAGTGCATACATTCAGATTCAAGCATTCACACTGCAGTTTCTTCAGAAAATGCACTTTCTAGTTAGTGTGAATGCTTGAAAAGCATTCACAGTATTGTTATTCTAATCTTTATTATTATTATATTTTATTCTGTATTCCGTACGTTTTTTGTAAGCCTACTCCTTCAAAACCGTTCAACTTAGAAAAACCATTCAAACACCGTTAGATTCCTATTCTTTTGGACAACACTGCTTCTATTTTTCATATTTTTAACATTTATATTTTTAATTTTATTCAACTTTATTCAACAAAAATTTATAATGTATTTCAATGGGGAGACCCTTCAAATCCTCATTCAACTTACTCATTTTTAAACTCTTACTACTTCCACATACATTGACATAGAGCCACCATTCAAACTTTAAAACGAAGACAAGACATTCAACTATTCAACTTGTATTTATCTTTTCAATATCTATTATACTTTTTCTTCAGTTCCAGTTTAAGTTTCATGATGTTTTTTCACCCGTTTCAGAGTTTATAATGGGTGTGTATGGGACGGAATGTTGGGGCTAGAGTGAGACAGCTCAACTGCTAGAGTGAGAGGAGCAAAAAAATTAATCTTAAAATCTTTTTTAAAACTGCTGCTGTGTCCACAGCGTTTGCTCTACAGGTATGATTTTACCCTCAAAACGTAGCCATGGCTGTCCTCTTTCATCCAATTTGTTTACTATTGTACTAGGTGTTATGGTTCTTTCATAAATGTCACCAATGCACAGCCTCCTCCCTCCAACTCTTCCATAGACTCTAATGTTAAAATGGCTCAGAAGGTTCGTTTGAAAATTAGAAGAGCATGGTGTCTTTACACTGTCACCACGTCCATATAATAAACTCCACAGGCATGAAAACTGAGAATTAGGTAGACTAGACATGGCTGTCGCTCACGGTGAAAGAATTTTGTCAATACGACTTTTACTTTTCATTTGGGAATGATTTGTTTCGGCCTGACTTTTCTGTTCATTTTAAGCAGCAAAAGTGAGGTGCATGTCTGTGTACGTGTGTATGGAGCCATTGGGTGCAGTCACTATAGCAACCAGGCTCACACCTGCCTGCTTAACGAGCTCTGCCTGCCACTGTGCCAAGATTCATCTTAAGCACTTCTCTTTCAACTGCTGCTGTGTCCACAGTGTTACAGCCATCATTTTACCCTCAAATTGTCGCCATTATTGTTCTCTTTCCAACACCGTGTCTTTCAAAGCTCAGGCATTTAAACTTTTTAAACTGTGTGGATCAAAGTGGAGGGATCACATTTGAGTCATTCAGTGATTCAAAGAATATGACCTTTTGATATTCATTCAGATGTTTTCTGACTCTAAATGTTCTTTTCTCATTTCTTAGGGTTTTCTAATTGACATTTAAAACATTTTCAGTTTTTTTTCCAACTCCTTCTTCTGTGTAACCTTCAGCTTTTAGCAGTTCAGCACCTTTGTTTTCAGGTTAAATTCGGGTTTTTTTTGTTTTTTTTTAATCTCATTCAATATTTTTAACTCAAAATTCAGCAATTAATTCATTTCAGTGCATACATTCAGATTCAAGCATTCACACTGCAGTTTCTTCAGAAAATGCACTTTCTAGTTATTATTAGTGTGAATGCTTGAAAAGCATTCACAGTATTGTTCTTCTAATCTTTATTATTATTATTATTATTATTATTATATTTTATTCTGTATTCCGTACGTTTTTTGTAATCCTACTCCTTCAAAACCGTTCAACTTAGAAAAACCATTCCAACACCGTTAGATTCCTATTCTTTTGGACAACACTGCTTCCATTTTTCATATTTTTAACATTTATATTTTTAATTTTATTCAACTTTATTCAACAAAAATTTATAATGTATTTCAATGGGGAGACCCTTCAAATCCTCATTCAACTTACTCATTTTTAAACTCTTACTACTTCCACATACATTGACATAGAGCCACCATTCAAACTTTAAAACGAAGACAAGACATTCAACTATTCAACTTGCATTTATCTTTTCAATATCTATTATACTTTTTCTTCAGTTCCAGTTTAAGTTTCATGATGTTTTTTCACCCGTTTCAGAGTTTATAATGGGTGTGTATGGGACGGAATGTTGGGGCTAGAGTGAGACAGCTCAACTGCTAGAGTGAGAGGAGCAAAAAAATTAATCTTAAAATCTTTTTTAAAACTGCTGCTGTGTCCACAGCGTTTGCTCTACAGGTATGATTTTACCCTCAAAACGTAGCCATGGCTGTCCTCTTTCATCCAATGTGTTTACTATTGTACTAGGTGTTATGGTTCTTTCATAAATGTCACCAATGCACAGCCTCCTCCCTCCAACTCTTCCATAGACTCTAATGTTAAAATGGCTCAGAAGGTTCGTTTGAAAATCAGAAGAGCATGGTGTCTTTCCACTGTCACCACGTCCATATAATAAACTCCACAGGCATGAAAACTGAGAATTCGGTAGACTAGAAGCTGCTGTCGCTCACGGTGAAAGAATTTTGTCAATACGACTTGTACTTTTAATTTGGGAACGATTTGTTTCGGCCTGACTTTTCTGTTCATTTTAAGCAGCAAAAGTGAGGCGCATGTCTGTGTCGTGTGTATGGAGCCATTGGGTGCAGTCACTATAGCAACCAGGCTCACACCTGCCTGCTTAACGAGCTCTGCCTGCCACTGTACCAAGATTCATCTTAAACACTTCTCTTTCAACTGCTGCTGTGTCCACAGTGTTACAGCCATCATTTTACCCTCAAAACGTCGCCATCGTTGTTCTTTTTCCAACATCTTGTCTTTCAAAGCTCAGAGATGTAAACTTTTTAAACTGTGTGGATCAAAGTGGAGGGATCACATTTGAGTCATTCAGTGATTCAAAGAATATGACCTTTTAATATTCTTTCAGATGTTTTCTGACTCTAAATGTTCTTTTCTCATTTCTTAGGTTTTTCTAATTTACAATTAAAACATTTTCAGTTTTTTTCCAACTCCTTCTTCTGTGTAACCTTCAGCTTTTAGCAGTTCAGCACCTTTGTTTTCAGGTTAAATTCGGGGTTTTTTTTGTTTTTTTTTAATCTCATTCAATATTTTTAACTCAAAATTCAGCAATTAATTCATTTCAGTGCATACATTCAGATTCAAGCATTCACACTGCAGTTTCTTCAGAAAATGCACTTTCTAGTTATTATTATATTTTATTTTTCCGTACGTTTTTTGTAATCCTATAACTTCAAAACCGTTCAACTTAGAAAAACCATTCAAACACCGTTAGATTCCTATTCTTTTGAACAACACTGCTTCTATTTTTCATATTTTTAACATTTATATTTTTAATTTTATTCAACTTTTTTCAACAAAAATTTATAATGTATTTCAATGGGGAGACCCTTCAAATCCTCATTCAACTTACTCATTTTTAAACTCTTACTACTTCCACATACATTGACATAGAGCCACCATTCAAACTTTAAAACGAAGACAAGACATTCAACTATTCAACTTGTATTTATCTTTTCAATATCTATTATACTTTTTCTTCAGTTCCAGTTTAAGTTTCATGATGTTTTTTCACCCGTTTCAGAGTTTATAATGGGTGTGTATGGGACGGAATGTTGGGGCTAGAGTGAGACAGCTCAACTGCTAGAGTGAGAGGAGCAAAAAAATTTATCTTAAAATCTTTTTTAAAACTGCTGCTGTGTCCGCAGCGTTTGCTCTACAGGTATGATTTTACCCTCAAAATGTAGCCATCGCTGTCCTCTTTCATCCAATGTGTTTACTATTGTACTAGGTGTTATGGTTTTTTCATAAATGCCACCAATGCACAGCCTCCTCCCTCCAACTCTTCCATAGACTCTAATGTTAAACTTGCTCAGAAGGTTCGTTTGAAAATCAGAAGAGCATGGTGTCTTTACACTGTCACCACGTCCATATAATAAGCTCCACAGGCATGAAAACTGAGAATTAGGTAGACTAGACATTGCTGTCGCTCACGGTGAAAGAATTTCGTCAATACGACTTTTACTTTTCATTTGGGAACGATTTGTTTCGGCCTGACTTTTCTGTTCATTTTAAGCAGCAAAAGTGAGGCGCATGTCTGTGTACGTGTGTATGGAGCCATTGGGTGCGGTCACTATAGCAACCAGGCTCACACCTGCCTGCTTAACGAGCTCTGCCTGCCACTCTGCCAAGATTCATCTTAAGCACTTCTCTTTCAACTGCTGCTGTGTCCACAGTGTTAAAGCCATCATTTTACCCTCAAATTGTCGCCATTATTGTTCTCTTTCCAACACCGTATCTTTCAAAGCTCAGGCATTTAAACTTTTTAAACTGTGTGGATCAAAGTGGAGGGATCACATTTGAGTCATACAGTGATTCAAAGAATATGACCTTTTAATATTCTTTCAGATGTTTTCTGACTCTGAATGTTCTTTTCTCATTTCTTAGGGTTTTCTAATTTACATTTAAAACATTTTCAGTTTTTTTCCAACTCCTTCTTCTGTGTAACCTTCAGCTTTTAGCAGTTCAGCACCTTTGTTTTCAGGTTAAATTCGTTTTTTTTTTGTTTTTTTTTAATCTCATTCAAGATTTTTAACTCAAAATTCAGCAATTAATTCATTTCAGTGCATACATTCAGATTCAAGCATTCACACTGCAGTTTCTTCAGAAAATGCACTTTCTAGTTATATTTTATTTTTCCGTACGTTTTTTGAAAGCCTACTCCTTCAAAACCGTTCAACTTAGAAAAACCATTCAAACACCGTTAGATTCCTATTCTTTTGGACAACATTGCTTCTATTTTTCTCATTTTTAACATTTATATTTTTAATTTTATTCAACTTTATTCAACAAAAATTTCCCATGTATTTCAATGGGGAGACCCTTCAAATTCTCATTCAACTTACTCATTTTTAAACTCTTACTACTTCAACATACGTTCACATAGAGCCACCATTCAAACTTTAAAACGAAGACAAGACATTCAACTATTCAACTTGTATTTATCTTTTCAATATCTATTATACTTTTTCTTCAGTTCCAGTTTAAGTTTCATGATGTTTTTTCACCCGTTTCAGAGTTTATAATGGGTGTGTATGGGACGGAATGTTGGGGCTAGAGTGAGGCAGCTCAACTGCTAGAGTGAGAGGAGCAAAAAAATTAATCTTAAAATCTTTTTTAAAACTGCTGCTGTGTCCGCAGCGTTTGCTCTACAGGTATGATTTTACCCTCAAAACGTAGCCATGGCTGTCCTCTTTCATCCAATGTGTTTACTATTGTCCTAGGTGTTATGGTTCTTTCATAAATGTCACCAATGCACAGCCTCCTCCCTCCAACTCTTCCATAGACTCTAATGTTAAAATGGCTCAGAAGGTTCGTTTGAAAATCAGAAGAGCATGGTGTCTTTACACTGTCACCACGTCCATATAATAAGCTCCACAGGCATGAAAACTGAGAATTAGGTAGACTAGACATGGCTGTCGCTCACGGTGAAAGAATTTTGTCAGTACGACATGTACTTTTCATTTGGGAGCGATTTGTTTCGGCCTGACTTTTCTGTTCATTTTAAGCAGCAAAAGTGAGGTGCATGTCTGTGTCGTGTGTATGGAGCCATTGGGTGCGGTCACTATAGCAACCAGGCTCACACCTGCCTGCTTAACGAGCTCTGCCTGCCACTCTGCCAAAATTCATCTTAAGCACTTCTCTTTCAACTGCTGCTGTGTCCACAGTGTTAAAGCCATCATTTTACCCTCAAAACGTCGCCATCGTTGTTCTCTTTCCAACATCTTGTCTTTCAAAGCTCAGACATTTAAACTTTTTAAACTGTGTGGATCCAAGTGGAGGGATCACATTTTAGTCATTCAGTGATTCAAAGAATATGACCTTTTAATATTCTTTCAGATGTTTTCTGACTCTAAATGTTCTTTTCTCATTTCTTAGGTTTTTCTAATTTACAATTAAAACATTTTCAGCTTTTTTCCAACTTCTTCTTCTGTGTAACCTTCAGCTTTTAGCAGTTCAGCACTTTTGTTTTCAGGTTAAATTCGGGGTTTTTTTTTTAATCTCATTCAAAATTTTTAACTTAAATTCAGTAATTATTTCATTTCAATGCATACATTCAGATTCAAGCATTCACACTGCAGTTTCTTCAGAAAATGCACTTTCTAGTTAGTGTGAATGCTTGAAAAGCATTCACAGTATTGTTCTTCTAATCTTTATTCTATTTTATTATATTTTATTATTATGGATTCCGTACGTTTTTTGTAATCTATCTCCTTCAAAACCGTTCAACTTAGAAAAACCATTCAAACACCATTAGATTCCTATTCTTTTGGACATGACTGCTTCTATTTTTCTCATTTTTAACATTTATATTTTTAATTTTATTCAACTTTTTTCAACAAAAATTTCCCATGTATTTCAATGGGGAGACCCTTCAAATTCTCATTCAACTTCCTCCTCTTTAAACTGTATCTACTTCCACATACATTGACATAGAGCCACCATTCAAACTTTAAAACGAAGACAAGACATTCAACTATTCAACTTGTATTTATCTTTTCAATATCTATTATACTTTTTCTTCAGTTCCAGTTTAAGTTTCATGATGTTTTTTCACCCGTTTCAGAGTTTATAATGGGTGTGTATGGGACGGAATGTTGGGGCTAGAGTGAGACAGCTCAACTGCTAGAGTGAGAGGAGCAAAAAAATTAATCTTAAAATCTTTTTTAAAACTGCTGCTGTGTCTGCAGCGTTTGCTCTACAGGTATGATTTTACCCTCAAAACGTAGCCATCGCTGTCCTCTTTCATCCAATGTGTTTAGTATTGTACTAGGTGTTATGGTTCTTTCGTAAATGTCACCAATGCACAGCCTCCTCCCTCCAACTCTTCCATAGACTCTAATGTTAAAACGGCTCAGAAGGTTCGTTTGAAAATCAGAAGAGCATGGTGTTTTTACACTGTCACCACGTCCATATAATAAGCTCCACAGGCATGAAAACTGAGAATTAGGTAGACTAGACATTGCTGTCGCTCACGGTGAAAGAATTTCGTCAATACGACCTATACTTTTCATTTGGGAACGATTTGTTTCGGCCTGACTTTTCTGTTCATTTTAAGCAGCAAAAGTGAGGCGCATGTCTGTGTGCGTGTGTATGGAGCCATTGGGTGCGGTCACTATAGCAACCAGGCTCACACCTGCCTGCTTAACGAGCTCTCTCTCTCTCTCTGCCAAGATTGATCTCAAACACTTCTCTTTCAACTGCTGCTGTGTCCACAGTGTTAAAGCCATCATTTTACCCTCAAAACGTCGCCATCGTTGTTCTTTTTCCAACATCTTGTCTTTCAAAGCTCAGAGATGTAAACTTTTTAAACTGTGTGGGTCCAAGTGGAGGGATCACATTTGAGTCATTCAGTGATTCAAAGAATATGACCTTTTAATATTCATTCAGATGTTTTCTGACTCTAAATGTTCTTTTCTCATTTCTTAGGGTTTTCTAATTTACATTTAAAACATTTTCAGCTTTTTTCCAACTTCTGCTTCTGTGTAACCTTCAGCTTTTAGCAGTTCAGCACCTTTGTTTTCAGGTTAAATTTGGTTGTTTTTTTTTGTTTTTTTTTTTAAATTTCATTCAATATTTTTAACTCAAAATTCAGCAATTAATTCATTTCAGTGCATACATTCAGATTCAAGCATTCACACTGCAGTTTCTTCAGAAAATGCACTTTCTAGTTAGTGTGAATGCTTGAAAAGCATTCACAGTATTGTTATTCTAATCTTTATTATTATTATTATTATATTTTATTCTGTATTCCGTACGTTTTTTGTAATCCTATAACTTCAAAACCGTTCAACTTAGAAAAACCATTCAAACACCGTTAGATTCCTATTCTTTTGGACAACACTGCTTCTATTTTTCATATTTTTAACATTTATATTTTTAATTTTATTCAACTTTATTCAACAAAAATTTAGAATGTATTTCAATGGGGAGACCCTTCAAATCCTCATTCAACTTACTCATTTTTAAACTCTTACTACTTCCACATACATTGACATAGAGCCACCATTCAAACTTTAAAACGAAGACAAGACATTCAACTATTCAACTTGTATTTATCTTTTCAATATCTATTATACTTTTTCTTCAGTTCCAGTTTAAGTTTCATGATGTTTTTTCACCCGTTTCAGAGTTTATAATGGGTGTGTATGGGACGGAATGTTGGGGCTAGAGTGAGGCAGCTCAACTGCTAGAGTGAGAGGAGCAAAAAAATTAATCTTAAAATCTTTTTTAAAACTGCTGCTGTGTCCGCAGCGTTTGCTCTACAGGTATGATTTTACCCTCAAAACGTAGCCATGGCTGTCCTCTTTCATCCAATGTGTTTACTATTGTCCTAGGTGTTATGGTTCTTTCGTAAATGTCACCAATGCACAGCCTCCTCCCTCCAACTCTTCCATAGACTCTAATGTTAAAACGGCTCAGAAGGTTGGTTTGAAAATCAGAAGAGCATGGTGTTTTTACACTGTCACCACATCCATATAATAAACTCCACAGGCATGAAAACTGAGAATTAGGTAGACTAGACATTGCTGCCGCTCACGGTGAAAGAATTTCGTCAATACGACCTATACTTTTCATTTGGGAACGATTTGTTTCGGCCTGACTTTTCTGTTCATTTTAAGCAGCAAAAGTGAGGTGCATGTCTGTGTCCGTGTGTATGGAGCCATTGGGTGCGGTCACTATAGCAACCAGGCTCACACCTGCCTGCTTAACGAGCTCTCTCTCTCACTCTGCCAAAATTCATCTTAAACACTTCTCTTTCAACTGCTGCTGTGTCCACAGTGTTAAAGCCATCATTTTACCCTCAAAACGTCGCCATCGTTGTTCTTTTTCCAACATCTTGTCTTTCAAAGCTCAGAGATGTAAACTTTTTAAACTGTGTGGGTCCAAGTGGAGGGATCACATTTTAGTCATTCAGTGATTCAAAGAATATGACCTTTTAATATTCTTTCAGATGTTTTCTGACTCTAAATGTTCTTTTCTCATTTCTTAGGTTTTTCTAATTTACAATTAAAACATTTTCAGCTTTTTTCCAACTTCTTCTTCTGTGTAACCTTCAGCTTTTAGCAGTTCAGCACCTTTGTTTTCAGGTTAAATTTGGTTGTTTTTTTTTTTAATTTCATTCAATATTTTTAACTCAAAATTCAGCAATTAATTCATTTCAGTGCATACATTCAGATTCAAGCATTCACACTGCAGTTTCTTCAGAAAATGCACTTTCTAGTTAGTGTGAATGCTTGAAAAGCATTCACAGTATTGTTCTTCTAATCTTTATTATTATATCATCTTCCGTACGTTTTTTGGCATCTAACTCCTTCAAAACCGTTCAACTTAGAAAAACCATTCAAACACCGTTAGATTCCTATTCTTTTGGACATGACTGCTTCTATTTTTCTCATTTTTAACATTTATATTTTTAATTTTATTCAACTTTATTCAACAAAAATTTATAATGTATTTCAATGGGGAGACCCTTCAAATCCTCATTCAACTTACTCATTTTTAAACTGTATCTACTTCAACATACGTTGACATAGAGCCACCATTCAAACTTTAAAACGAAGACAAGACATTCAACTATTCAACTTGTATTTATCTTTTCAATATCTATTATACTTTTTCTTCAGTTCCAGTTTAAGTTTCATGATGTTTTTTCACCCGTTTCAGAGTTTATAATGGGTGTGTATGGGACGGAATGTTGGGGCTAGAGTGAGACAGCTCAACTGCTAGAGTGAGAGGAGCAAAAAAATTAATCTTAAAATCTTTTTTAAAACTGCTGCTGTGTCCGCAGCGTTTGCTCTACAGGTATGATTTTACCCTCAAAACGTAGCCATCGCTGTCCTCTTTCATCCAATGTGTTTACTATTGTCCTAGGTGTTATGGTTCTTTCGTAAATGTCACCAATGCACAGCCTCCTCCCTCCAACTCTTCCATAGACTCTAATGTTAAAATGGCTCAGAAGGTTCGTTTGAAAATCAGAAGAGCATGGTGTCTTTACACTGTCACCACGTCCATATAATAAACTCCACAGGCATGAAAACTGAGAATTCAGTAGACTAGACATTGCTGTCACTCACGGTGAAAGAATTTTGTCAATACGACTTTTACTTTTCATTTGGGAACGATTTGTTTCGGCCTGACTTTTCTGTTCATTTTAAGCAGCAAAAGTGAGGTGCATGTCTGTGTACGTGTGTATGGAGCCATTGGGTGCGGTCACTATAGCAACCAGGCTCACACCTGCCTGCTTAACGAGCTCTCTCTGCCACTGTACCAAGATTCATCTTAAACACTTCTCTTTCAACTGCTGCTGTGTCCACAGTGTTAAAGCCATCATTTTACCCTCAAAACGTCGCCATCATTGTTCTTTTTCCAACATCTTGTCTTTCAAAGCTCAGAGATGTAAACTTTTTAAACTGTGTGGGTCCAAGTGGAGGGATCACATTTTAGTCATTCAGTGATTCAAAGAATATGACCTTTTAATATTCTTTCAGATGTTTTCTGACTCTAAATGTTCTTTTCTCATTTCTTAGGTTTTTCTAATTTACATTTAAAACATTTTCAGTTTTTTTCCAACTCCTTCTTCTGTGTAACCTTCAGCTTTTAGCAGTTCAGCACCTTTGTTTTCAGGTTAAATTCGTTTTTTTTTTTTGTTTTTTTTTTAATCTCATTCAATATTTTTAACTCAAAATTCAGCAATTAATTCATTTCAGTGCATACATTCAGATTCAAGCATTCGCACTGCAGTTTCTTCAGAAAATGCACTTTCTAGTTATTATTATTATTAGTGTGAATGCTTGAAAAGCATTCACAGTATTGTTATTCGAATCTTTATTAGTGTGAATGCTTGAAAAGCATTCACAGTATTGTTCTTCTAATCTTTATTAGTGTGAATGCTTGAAAAGCATTCACAGTATTGTTCTTCTAATCTTTATTCTATTTTATTCTGTATTCCGTACGTTTTTTGTACTCCTACTCC